>NC_133362.1:13999742-14020626 GCF_049309525.1 Garra rufa
AAAAATGTAGCTTTGATCATAGGAATAAATTACATTTTAAAATATATTCAAATAGAAAACAGTTTTAAATAGTACAAATATTTCAAGATTTTACTGTTTTTGCTGTACTTTGGATAAAAAATGCAGAGACTTTTAAAAATCTTACTGTTCAAAAACTTTTGACTGGTAGGGTATTTTCTTCATCCAACAATTGAATAGATGATTAGTTAGGTCTAGATTTTTTTTTTATGTGTTTTTTTGTTTTTTACTATTGATATTTTTTCAGTTGTGCTTTAATTAGCATGCTGACAATGTAGTGTGCTGTAGCTGTTTGACAGTTTGCACTGTGACACCTTCTCAGAGAAGTTGCCTGTGGTTAGACGAAAGCAGTTACACTTCAACATGAAATATGTAAGTGTAATTCAAGATGAATGTTTCATGCAGAATTTTGAAAACAATAGAGCAAACCAAAGCAGCCATGATCTCACCGGGAGCTGTAATTGCTGTCACTGAAACGTTGACATTTCACTTTCACATTTACTGGCCCTCGTTTTCCACAGCATGTTGTGTATTTAACCAGTATGCTCTCGGTACTTTAGTGCACTACAGGTGCCCGGAATTAACGAAGATGCACAATGTGGTTTGTGAGAAGGGACAAATTGGATCTCTTTTGTTTTTTGTCTGCTTCATTTGTCTTAATTAAAACTCTTTAAGATTATTGGGAGGAGTTTAATGTGTTAAAAGACAATTCTATGCTGCGAATAACCTGTATACCGAAGTGCCTACCGTGGTTGTGATCATCTGAACCTTTTTTTTCATCGTTGTAAATGAATCCATGCTAATGAAGCCATGCATGTCTTGGTCAAGAGTTATTTCGGGTTTACTGGGCCTGTTTTGAGAGACATCCATTAGCTGTAGATATCCCCCCTCTGGCCTAAAATAGCTTTGTAGCCCCTGTAAGTGTCTGTTCCTCACCTCCTTCCCATGAATTCATAATGCCAGCGGTGTTATCCTACCGCATATTAGAGGGGCTTTACTTGCTCACAGTCTACCAAACAAACACAATATGTAGGCATTTACCATCCATTTATCCATCATTCTGTAAATTATTCCATCCATCCATCCATCCATCCATCCATCCATCCATCCATCCATCCATCCATCCATCCATCCATCCATCCATCCATCCATCCATCCATCCATCCATCCATCCATCCATCCATCCATCCATCCATCCATCCATCCATCCATCCATCCATCCATCCATCCATCCATCCATCCATCCATCCATCCATCCATCCATCCATCCATCCATCCATCCATCCATCCATCCATCCATCCATCCATCCATCCATCCATCCATCCATCCATCCATCCATCCATCCATCCATCCATCCATCCATCCATCCATCCATCCATCCATCCATCCATCCATCCATCCATCCATCCATCCATCCATCCATCCATCCATCCATCCATCCATCCATCCATCCATCCATTATTCTGTATATCATTCTATCGTTCTATTCACCCATCCATCATTCTGAAAATTATTCTGTTTATCATTCTGTCCGTCCGTCCGTCCGTCCATCCGTCCATCGAACGTTATATTATTCTATCGCTTTTTCTGTCGTTTTATCATTATATTACTATCTATCTATCTATCTATCTGTCTATCTATCTGTCTATCTATCTGTCTATCTGTCTATCTGTCTATCTGTCTGTCTGTCTGTCTGTCTGTCTGTCTGTCTGTCTGTCTGTTGCTCTATCGTTCTATCGATTGTTAAATTATTCTATCGCTTTTTCTGTCGTTTTATCATTATATTACTACAGGGCTCTAGACTAACTTTTTGCACTGGTTGCACTGGTGCGCCTAACTTTTTTTCTTAGGTGCACCAGCACAAAAGTTAGGTGCACCCAAATTTTCAACCGCATCACATTCAACACCGCAGTTTTACAAGTTCACTTTGTTTTTACTTTTTTATTTTATTTATTTTTTAATCCCTGTCCATATAGGCAATATTGACTTGTAAATGATTAACTAACAATCTGGTCAATATAAAGTTCTTTATTTGAAGCATATTTTTCCCCCAGTACTTTACCCTACTTTGTGTAATAACGAAAACATTTCAGTGAAAAAATAAGTCCAAAACTCTCTATTTTAACATTTTGAACAATAGGGCTCTAAAATTGTTTTTTTATTTTATTTTTATTTTTCGAAATTCTTGTTTTAATTTTTCTCATAATCAAATGAAAGCATAAACATGTATTTATTTTTAATCAAATGAAAAATAAACCTTTTTAATTTTTGGCAAACATATGATTTATAAATAGGAATATATAAACACCTACATTATACTGTACAAAAGTAATACAGGACTAATATTGTTCTGTTTCATGTTAAACCGTACTCTTATTTTGACAGGTTGCCGTGAAGTATCTGTGAACAGTATGATATGATGCTTTCTCAAATGAAACGGTAAAAGTGACACAGTAGGTTTGGAGATTGAGTTTATCTGTTCATGTGAGATGCAAATGCCAAAAATTAGCGGGAGCGTCACCGTGAACGCTTCAGTAGCCTATACGCGTGTAGTTAAAAAAAAATACACGTCTCCACCATTAATACATAGAGGCAAACGGAACATGCAGGATTCATTTTAAACGGTCTTTTTGCCTTTCCGTTTTCATAGACACTAGTCCATATCGCGATTTGAATTAAGTGACAGACCAACTTTTGATTTATCATTCCAGAAATCAACGTATTACGTTCCGCGCCATAGTAAATTCGGTTTTTATGAATGGAGTCCGCGATCCAGTCCGTGTTTTTGCGGAGGAGGCATTGTAAACGCTTGACAGTGTAGAGACAACCTGACTGCATCACATGCATTTTCAAACGTACACACACGTACAGGAATATCTGGACCACGGACAATCAGAGGGGGGGCGGGATCCGTCCTTTATCTCTGATTGGTTTAGACCACGATATGGGTCTAATGCAGGGGCGTTGCTAGACCTAAAGCTCTACTGGGGCACGGGCCCCCCATTACTCATATCACTATCTTTTTTGAAAGACATTTGCATTTACAACACAATTAACCATACAAACTTGTGTAACCGACTATTCTTACGCTGCAACAAGCACTAGAAGTAAATTTATACATTAATGCATATTTATTTAAGCATCTTCATTCTTCACATAAGGATTTTCACCATTTTTAAGGCAATTAATGCAGGGCACAGTGCTGCTAAAAGTGCGGCATACAAGTGCGTACCAGGCGGTGCCAGGCCGTGTTCGACCACTGGTTTCGTAATTTTATTCATAGCCCACCTCCACTGCATGCACTTCTGAGTGAAAGGTTGCGCGACGTGCGCGCTGCAGTTAAATACACAGACGCGCGCGGGCATGGATATCTGCGTGCAAAGTCTTCGGTTAAATTGCGTTGCTTTTAAAAGCGTTAATTCATACTTCACATAAGGATTCTCACCATCTTTAAGGCAATTAATGCAGGGTACAGGGCTGCTAAAAGTGCGGCGTACAGGTGCTTACCAGGCCGCGTTCGACCACTGGTTTCGTCATTTTTTCATAGCCCACCTCGGCTGTATGCACTTCTGCGTGAAAGGTTGCAGTTAAATACACAGATGCGTGCGAGCATGGATATATGCGTGCATAGTCTTCGGTTAAATTGCACTGCTTTTAGAAGCGTTAATTCAGTTGTTGCATATAGTTTAATGTCTTTATTTCGAGATTATCAAAGTAAATTATTAGGGATGCACCGAAATGAAAATTCTTGGCCGAAAACCGAAAAAGAGAAAACCAAGGCCGAAAACCGAAACACCGAAATAAATTATGCCAATTATTAGTACCATTGTGTTTATGGCTATGACTGTGTACTAATCTTACTAAAATCAAGGCATTGTAATTGCATAAATTAATATTAAAGTTTCAAAGAAGAAATCAATTATATTGATTTAAACTATTATCAATCAAGTATTATATTACTTCAATAACATATATTATACTGCCTTTGTTTAAATGTTTAAATTTTTATAACATTCTCTTCTGGATCCATCAGTTCACATCATAGATAGACTAAAAAAATCACATTTACAAGTCTACGCGTTTCTCTTCCAGCAGGAGGCGCTGTCAGACTGCTAGTACACAAAGCAGCGCCACAAATGACTTTGAAATGTGTAGCACTCATATTTATTCAATGGATAGCCTTTTGAAGTTTCATCGCAATTCTTGTCTTTCAGTCCCCACATTTAAGACCACCTGAAATCATAATTAATAGCCTACTTTCTTAACTCCTAATAACACTGTAGTCATCAATGAAAATTAAGAGCTTTATTTCAAGAACCGACTTTCAAAAACAAACCTTACACAAAATACGTTTCATTTGATTTTTTTTCCCACCATGTTCGGGGCACAAGAAAAATATTAGGGGACTAAATGAATATCAGCATATGAAGTATAATCGTATCTCATTGTCTTCGAAAGAATGTGCACATCAGACGCTGAAAGGGAGTTTTTACTTTCACTTTAACATACTGCGCACTTTTCGTGTTGCTTGTGTGATTTCCATTGGCTCACCTCCATGGTTTAAAACATAAATAATTTATAAAATAAAATACAGTATATAGAAAAGACATATCTTTAAACTTTTGCGAACACCAATGTAAAGACATTGTTTTTCACTCACTGAAAGCTACATCTGTCTGTGCGCCGCACAATGCGCCGATCTCTGCTCTCGTCATCACTGAACGCACGACTGCAGACACACCCCCTCTTGAAATGTCTGCATTACAAGTTTTGCAAATCGCTGTCCGGTTGTCTTTCTTAGATATACTGAAATACGTCCACACCGCAGATGTGTTGCTTCAGACAAGCACGTGCAAGCTGCGGTTTCTGTCTGCGTCAACATACTGTTTCGGCCGTGTTGTTTCGGTGATAAAAGTGTTTCGGCCGAAAACCGAAAATATTCAGTGCATCCCTATAAATTATAACTCAAATTTGAGATTTTACTGGGGCACAGCAGATTTTTACTGGGGCACGTGCCCCAGTAAAAAGGGTCTAGCGACGCCCCTGGTCTAATGTGTGTCTGTTGTTGAGCAACAGGGAGACTTTAAGAGTGACGGAGTTTCGTTTTTTTCCCCCTAGAACGGCTGGTCGCACCGGTGCAACCTTTGATTTTTTTTAGTCGCACCATTGAGAAATTAGGTCGCACATGCGACCAAATTGGTCGCACTCTAGAGCCCTGTACTATCTGTCTGTCTGTCTGTCTGTCTGTCTGTCGTTCCATCGAACGTTATATTCTATCGCTTTTTCTGTCGTTTTATCATTATATTACGATCTATATCTACTCCTATCTATCTGTCTTTCTGTCTGTCTATCTATCTGTCTATCTGTCTGTCTGTCTGTCTGTCTGTCTGTCTGTCTGTCTGTCTGTCGTTCCATCGAACGTTATATTATTCTATCGCTTTTTCTGTCGTTTTATCATTATATTACGATATATATCTACTCATATCTATCTGTCTGTCTGTCTGTCTGTCTGTCTGTCTGTCTGTCTGTCTGTCTGTCTGTCGTTCCATCGAACGTTATATTATTCTATCGCTTTTTCTGTCGTTTTATCATTATATTACGATCTATATCTACTCATATCTGTCTGTCTGTCTGTCTGTCTATCTGTCTGTCTGTCTGTCTGTCTGTCGTTCCATCGAACGTTATATTATTCTATCGCTTTTTCTGTCGTTTTATCATTATATTACGATCTATATATCTACTCATATCTGTCTGTCTGTCTGTCTGTTGCTCTATCGTTCTATCGATTGTTAAATTATTCTATTGCTTTTTCTGTCGTTTTATCATTATATTACTATCTGTCTGTCTGTCTGTCTGTCTGTCGTTCCATCGAACGTTATATTATTCTATCGCTTTTTCTGTCGTTTTATCATTATATTACGATCTATATCTACTCATATCTGTCTGTCTGTCTGTCTGTCTATCTGTTGCTCTATCGTTCTATCGATCGTTAAATTATTCTATCGCTTTTTCTGTCGTTTTATCATTATATTACGATCTATATCTGTCTGTCTGTCTGTCTGTCTGTCTGTCTGTTGCTCTATCGTTCTATCGATCGTTAAATTATTCTATCGCTTTTTCTGTCGTTTTATTATTATATTACTGTCTGTCTGTCTATCTATCTATCGTTTTATTATTCTGTCATTCTATCGTTTTATCTATAGTTCTGTCATTCTATCGTTTTATTGTTTTATCATTCTATCGTTTTATCATTCTATCATCATTCTGTTGTTTTATCGTTCTATCATCAACTTTTTTCAATCTAAATGGCTGAAAGAAATGACTGATTAGAATTAGAGAACTATGAATATTGGTAAAAATGTTGATTGTATTGATTATCTCTAGCAGTAATACACATTGGCAAGCTGCATGAAGCTGCAAGGTATCACTCATGTCCATAGCATAAACTGACATGAATGATTGTTCAAAACGCAAACCTTAAGTATATGCTATAGAAACAGGGATGCTTGCCTTAGCAAACACCGCTAATTAGCTAAACAGACACTCCTGACAGATACAATTTAAACTGTTATTGTATTTCTAATTGCAGCAAATTGATTCCGGGTGTCTTGGATTGGTCCAGAGTTTGATGCATGTGGTTTGCCTTGAGAACACAAACTGTGTGGAATTCCTCTGATACAGAATGGGTTGAACATCTTGAAAGCTTAACACAAATACTCCAAACCATGAGAAATTCCTTAATCACACTAAACTGTCCAGAAACATAACAAAATTGAGCGATGGTCAGGCGTCACAAGGTAAATTGTAGCGAGAGCGTGCGAGAGCGCAGAGTTCATCTGTATGAGCAGCTTTGATCCACTGAACTGATACGACCGAATCCCTCACAGTAATCCAGAAAAAGTGCAGCAATCAAAAAATTAAGTTTTGAAACGCACGCGAACAGCTGGCAAAATCAGCCGCGGGGCTCATGAAACAATAACAATAACCGTTTTCATCCCATTATGTTTTTCTTCTGAAATGTTGCTGCTCTGTTTTCCTCCCCGCCTGCTGTTAAAAAACATTTGTGTTTTACCCGGCAGAAACGCACTCTGCTGTTCGTTTCACACATCTATCTTATAAAATCGAAGCATTTATCAAGTGAACACGCATGTACACATTTGACTGATGTGTGCGGAGCATGTTTACATGTTCACGGAAATGAGCTTTTTGTCCTACTTGACCTCAGACAGAATGATGGATCATTTTTTGCGCTCATGGAAGGTCATTGCAAGCCGTTCTGGTGTGTTGCCAGTATTGGAGACAGTCTATATTATCACAGACCTGTTTCTATTTGGAGAAAGATGTTCGGGTTGTTGTATGATATGGTTTTGTCTTGTGTACTCCAGATTTTTTTCTCATGTATCCAGCTGTAGTTTCCTAATCCACTCCATTCATGTATACAAACATATCTGGAGGGCTTTATGATGACATATTTTCTGAACTAAAGAAGGATGTATAATTCATATCGCCTGTATCAACTGAGTAACCTACATGAGAAGCAGAGACAACATTTTACAGGGTCAGAAAAGTGTGTGATCCGTTTCAGGACTGAAATGGGCCAAGCTGACGATTTTAATTCATTGCATGACAGAGAAAGGGAGGAATCAACAAAATCACTTTCTCTGCCTGTCACAGTCTGTTACGTAAACTCTTGCAATATCAGTGATCTTTGCTCCTTTAACTTGATTATTTCAGCTTGTCTGTGCTTTGGGGCTTAGGACTCATCATGTGGGAGTTTTATTGGTTTCTAGGAATCTTTACGTGAAAAGACATTGATTTCACTCTTGATTTGTGTTCGTACCCTTTCGTACCCTATTTATCACTTTATGTTCACATGTCATGTATACTTGTACCAGTGTGTACAATACACAAATTTAATAAACAAGTAAATATACAAATAGATTTATAGAACTTCTGTGTACAATCCAACTAATATTTGTTAGAATTGATGTTTGCTATAATTGAATCCTGCCTAAATTTTGTGATCCTGTTTGGTTGCTTTAACATGCTGAATGAAAAAAAAAGACTTTTAATTAAAAATAAAATCTTTAAAAATATATGTAATGTGTAACTAATTGAAAAGTCAGTCATTACTGTTATCTCTGTTGTTTATTTTTAAAAAGGCTATTAAACAGTCTTTTCAAATTATTGATTTAACAAATCCAAAAATGTGAATTGTTGTAGGTTGAGCGTGAACATACTTTAAAAAAAAATATCTCTCATAGTAAAAAGTATAAATAAGTGTTCTTTTGTGTAAAAAAAAAGTAATCTATAGTTTAACCTGTATTTGTATTTGTGTAGAGAAAGAGGGATAGAATATGTATATTTGAATTGATATAATATTTTTTACATTTATATTGTATACTTGAAATATATTTTCCCCAAACTGCCTCCTGCTTCTCCTTCCTTTTAAAAAAAAATCATAAAAGAAGATTTTGAAGAAATTTTACCTATATTCGTATTTGTGAAAAAAAAAAAAAAAATATATATATATATATATATAGAGAGAGAGAGAGAAAGAGAGAGAGAGCGAGAATATGTATTTTGTAATTTATATACTATTTTTTACATTTATATTTTATAATTTATATATGAAATATATATTTTTCCCAAACTACCTCCTGCTTTACATTATAAATAAATAAATATACATTATATATATATATATATATATATATATATATATATATATATATATATATATATATTGTCCAAAAAGTACAGACTTTTTGGACAATTTTTCTGTTTATTAAAGTTTTTACTCTACATTTGTGCAGTTTTCAGTGGGTTAGTGATATTTTTTAAAATATATATAAATTAATAAATCAATATTATTAAATGGGTTTTTATACAAAAAAATGCTTTTTTATGTAAAATTCACTTTATAAAAGACCCACATTTCTAACTTTAATTCATGGGGATAACATGGATAATTTCACATGGTTTAGTGTAAGATATTTGCCCATCTTTTGGAAAATCCAGTTTTAAAAGCAAAAAAATAACCTGAATGAGAAGGTGTGTCCAAACTTTTGGTCTGTACTGTGTGTGTATATATATATATATATATATATATATATATATATATATATATATATATATATAGAGAGAGAGAGAGAGAGAAGATTTTTAAGAATTTCAACCTATAATTGGACCTTTTTTATTTTTTTATATACTTTCTTTACAGTCTCATGCAACCTTGACATTTTTGACACCACATTTATTAAAAAATAATTTAAATAAATTTCATAATAGAAGAGGCATAGGTCATCCTGTGTACAAATTGCATTTTTAATGTTTATTAATACATCTGTACACGACATGAATGCCACATCATTGACCCTGTGACATCTAAATACGTTATGCATAATGTGCTGTATTTAATGGGGATTCTGGTTGTTGAGTGTACTCCAGATGTATAACTGCCCATCTTTTCTCTTTCACAGCTCTGTATTCCATCATTCTGTTCTGCGTCTTCCTCTGGATCCCCTTTGTGTATTTCTACTACGAGGAGAAAGATGAAGACAACACCAACAAGTGCTTGGTAAAGCTGACACTCCTTCCTGTTTTTCTAGTTCTGAAACAGATTGCCTTTTCAGCCTTACAAGGATAATTCACACACACAGTGAAAAACTAGATGGGAAAAGAGCTACATTAAGCTATTTGTAGTCAATAAATAGTGTGTACTATACTAGTATGTAAAGCAAGGCTTGCTGTCTGCGGTTAGAAAAGTTAGCATTAATCATATCAACAGAAAATGCCCTTGAGGTATTGCTAAGTGGTATTTGCCTGATTACAGTTATGGCAGTTCATTTATAATAAGCCAGTGAGTTCACCTAGACTCCCATCTGCAAGACATTTGACTGCATTGAGGTAATAAAGTGACGAAAAACAAATCCTTCTCACTATATTGCTGCTCACTTCAAATGTCAAATTTTTCTCTCTAAGGACGCCACAGTGATATGCAAAATTACATACTGAGGAGCTTCCTCCATCTTCTAGAAGTTATTTAGATCTCTTTCCAAACTTCTTCCACTCCTTCTTATCCTTTGAAACAGTCAGAAGTGGCTCCGTTCCAAAACTATTGAGACTCCTACGTAGGCAGCATTTTCAAAGCATCATAGGTGCTGTCCTGAAAGGGAGGCAGGATGATTATGCTGTCTTTGTTTTTGTTTTGTTTTTTGGCCCAGTTTTTAACAGGATTGTCTATATCCTTCATGGATAATACAAACCTATAATGCATTGTGAAATGCATCGGGGAAAGAAATCTGTCCAATGGTTGAAGTATGTAATGTAATGTAATGTATTCTTTTTTTTCTTTTCTTTTCTTTTTTATATTATATTATATTATTATATTATATTATATTATATTATATTATATTATATTATATTATATTATATTATTATATTATTATATACTTTTCAAAATAACAGAATAGTTAAGTCTAATGAAACATGTACTATTTTACCCAGTATTTAAGTGTACAATATTTTTTACTCTTTAAATTATTTGTACATGTTTTTTTGCATTTATTTTAATTTATTTTAATTTCTATTTATTTTTCATTTACTTTGTTTTAGCTATAATTAAATCCTTTTTTATTTTGCTGGATTGCCTTTGTATATTATATTATATATTACAAATATTTGAAATTTATATTTAAAATTTATATTTTCAAAATAACAGAATAGTTGAGTCTAATGAAATATGAAACATATATTATATTATATTATATTATATAATTTTCAAAATAACAGAATTGTTAAGTCCAATGAAACATGTACTGTTTTACCCAGTATTTGAGTTTACAATATATTTTACTTTTTAAATTATTTGTACATGTTTTTAATTTCTATTTATTTTAAATTAATTTTGTTTTAGCTATAATTAAATCCTTTTTTATTTTGCTGGATTGCCTTTTTATATTATATTATTTATTACAAATATTTAAAATTTATATTTAAAATGTATGTTTTACATTTTTTTGTGCATTTATTTTTTATTTTATTTTTTGTTTGTTATTTTATTTAGTTTTAGCTATAATTTAATCCTTCTTTAATTTTTTAAATTTTGCTGGAGTGCCTTTGTATATTATTTTATATATTTATTTAAATTTTATATTTTCAAAATAATAGAATTGTTGAGTCTAATGAAACATTGTTGTGCAGTATATTTTACATTTAAAATTATTTTCACATGTTTTTTTTTTTTTGTCCATTTTTACTTATTTTTACATTTACATATTTTATTGTATTTTATTTTATAATTGAATCCTCCCTAAATTATGAGATTCTGTTTGGTATTTTTGAATAAAAAAATGAAACCTTTAAAAATCAAAATGTAAAATTATGTAACTAATTATAAATTTGATCTTTACTGTATCTATATTCATGCTGGTTTATTGTATTATATTATATTTTATTATAGATTTTATATTTAAAAATTACATTTTCAAAATAACAACTGTTTTACCAAATTTTTGAGTGTACAATGTATTTAACTTTTTACTATGTTAATTGCATTTATTTGTGTATCACATTGTTAGTTTAGCAACAAGCTAATGCCAAATTATTAAAGTGAATTAATAATTGAGTCTCTTAAGCGCTTTGCGTGATGACTGCTGTTTGGAAGCTGCAGAAAATTGCTAATTTAATGTAGAATGTTCCAAATTGGTTCACTTGTAAGGTTCCGTTTCAGTTATGACACTGCATTAGCTAAGATTTTGGAACAGAGCCACAATGTTTCCATCAGAAAATGAACTAGGGACACTGTGTTCCTGACTGTTAAGTGCTGCAAATATGTAATTATGCTCCAGCCCAAAGCCCATCTCTACATGGAGTGTAATTTATCACGGATTGATGACTTGATGAACACAGTTTGATAAACCTGTTTTTTATTCTCTCATTACAGCAAGTGAAAAATGCACTGAAGTATACAGTAGGATTTGTGATTGTGTGTTCAGCACTGCTTTTGATTGGGTAAGTGCGCTTTGTGAAATTATACTATTCTCTTTGTGTGTGTGTGTGTGTGTGTGTGTGTGTGTGTGTGTGTGTGTGTGGAGAGGTCGATGTGAGCTTTATTATATCATTCACTCGTCATCTTCAACCTCCATCGGGGGTACAGCAGGTGTGAGAATGCTTGGAAATTGTTGGACAGAATGTTGATAATACCCAGAATTTGATGATTTTGTACTAAGGTTACCTTTGTGCAATTGGAGAACAAACTGTAGCTATAATCTGAGTAGCCATTTTTAGTTTAGTAGAGCAATATCTCTCTACAGGGGGCACATCAAATGGTGATAATATGACATTTATGGGTAATTTGGAATTCAAAGGGCTCTAGCCAGATCATGAATGATTATCGGTAAACTTTGGCACCAATAATTTGGACAATTTTAGATCAGTAGATTCTGCTGACAGACTAAAATCAATATATTCCACTATAAAAGTAAATAAGATGTACACAGTTTATTTCTGGAAAGCTCAAAATCTACTGAATGTTAACATATTCAAAATGGAGCCTAGTTTATGCTTGTTCTTGACCTTATTTTGTATTATTCCTGAGTGCGGGTTATTCCAAATATAAATATTGGTCTTTTGTAATCTTTGTGGTCTTTTTATGTTCCATTTCTTAACTATTTCCATTCTGCGACACTACTTTATTTATTTATTTACTAATTATTTCATTAAAAATTTTAAATAAACAATGAACAATGAACAATACAATGAACAACAATACATATTTTACACTATCTTTGTTAATGTTATTTAATAGAAGTACAGTTGCTCATTGTTAGTTCATGTTACTTCACAGTGCATTAACTAATGTTAAACTTGACTTTTGGTTTTTAATAATGCATTAGTAAATGCTGAAATTAACATTAATATGATGTAGAGGTATTGTTCATTCTTAGTTCATAAAAACTAATGTAGTTAACTAATGTAAATTAATTAACCTTATTGTAAAGTGTTTTCATAAATGCTGTTCTTTTGTAATTCCTTTTTATCAAAGAAACCCTCAAAAAATATTATTACAGTTTAAAATAGTTTTACCATAGTTTAAAATATAATTTATTCCTTTGATGCAGAGCTTAATTTTCAACAGCCATTACTCCAGTTTTCAGTGATCCTTCAGAAAACATTCTAATATGCTGATTTATTATCAATGTTGGAAACATATGTTTTTGGAACCTGTGTTTTTTTCCCCCTTCAGGATTATTTGATGAATAAAAGGGTAATAAGAACAGCATTTATTCAAAATAAAAATAATTTCTAATAATATCTTTTAAAGTCTTAAATATTATATATTAAAGTCTTTTAATATGACTTTTTTTGTTATCAATTTAACACATCCTTGGTGAATAAAAGTTTTCTTTTTTTTTTTTAGAAAGAAAGAATAAAAGTTTACTGACCACAAACTTTTAAATGGTTTATATTGTTACAAAATATACAAAATATTTCTATTTTAAATAAATGCTGTTCTTTTTAACTTTTGATTTACTGAAGAATCTTGAAAAAGTATCACAGGTTCCAACAACATATTAAGCAGCACAACTGTTTCCAACATTAATAATAAATAAAATATTATTTAAAAATAAAAGTTTCAAAAACATATAAATAAACAATGAAAAAAAAAAGCTTAGTGACCCAAAACCAACATTTTATGATTTACTTGATTCTTGATACAGTCAAACCAATAATAATTCAGACATCGGATATAATTTTTGACCATTTTTTTTTTATACTAGTGGGTGCAGGACACTATACTTTATTTATGTAAGTGAGGATAGCAAAATGAAGTAAACTGTGCCATATTATACTATTCTGACACAGTTTAACTCTTCACTTCTTGCCATATTTTATTACCATTTTCTAAACTATAGCGAATAAACTGTAATAATGTGAGAAGTTTTTAAGGTGTCTCCAAAAATTTTGTTTTGACTAATTAATTTGAGATTATCAAGATGAATTTGTTCTGACACAGTTTAATTCTTGAGTTCTTGTCATATTTTAGTACAATTTTCTAAACCACAGCAAATAAACTGTGATAATGTGAGAAATTTTGAAGGTTTCTGAAAAAAAACGTAAAGTATAGGTGTAAAAGCAAAGTTTCATAATGACAAAACTAATTTTATATTGTTAATAAGTATTTTTTATTGCCTAAACATTGAAAAAAAAACTGTAGTGGGTATTTTGAAAAGATATTATAGTGTAGGGATCATCAAATCTGGACCTCGAGATCCATTTTCCTGCAGAGTTTAGCTCTAACCCTAATCAAACACACCTGAGCATGCTAATCAAGGTCTTCAGGATCATTAGAGAATAACAGGTTTGTGAGTGTGATCAGGGTTGGAGCTAAACTCTGCAGCGCATTGGACCTCCAGGGTAAGATTTGGGGAACCCTGTTATAGTGGGTACTTTGAAATACCACATTTTAGATTGAACACATAACCCAAAGGTGGTGTTGTAAATAAACTCTGAAGGCAAAGTCAGATTATCTGGCATCTCTCTTTTTTTTTTTTGTCAAGCCGTGTAACAATTTCGTGTCCAATTGTTAACCGAACTAAAAACCAACATGCAGTCTAAATGTGTACAGATACATGGCATGGCTTTGTCCCGTTTAACCTCGAGTTTATACTTTTTGTTCTCAGCAGTGCTCGTGCAGCATAAACATAATGGATTTTCTTTGCCGCTGCAAGAATAACACGTCTGCTCACCAGGTCATATAATTTAATGTGCTCTCAACCATTAAATAGTGTTCCTGTGGGGCAGGATACCTTCATCACACCTTTGTGTCGTATAGACCCAGTGGGATGGGTTACTTTGATCGCAGAATGGGAAGAGGGACATGCCGTCGACCAAATTTAAAAGTGGGGATGGCACTTCGGACAGAAGCAATTTGGTGTTCATTTTACCTTTTGAACCAGTGCAGTGTTTTACCAAGAGTATTGTGTCTCTGGGTTCCTGATGTGGGAGGACATGATGGCTTTTTCCATCCTCTTTTTTTCTCAGGGTGAGACGCAGAGTCCCTGCGTTTGTGATTGTTCATTTGGAGACTGACTTCTTTTTGTTTGCCTGTTTTGATTGGTCTGCGCTAAGGATGGGACTTCTAAATGAAGAGCTGACCCTTCCCAGCCTCTGTAGTCCCATTCAATCTCTCGTACCCGTCGAAATGTCTCGAGAGCTCTAAGTGCACTCTATCAATGCCGCACTTGGTCGAAGCTCTAGACACATGGGCCCTGTCCCAAATGGACCTCTTCATGTGGACCTGCATTCACGTGGCCTTCTCTACTTCTAAGTCCACGAGACCAAAAAGTGCCCCATTTGTCTTTTTAGGTTTCAAAAGGGTGCTTATAGGACAGATCCTTAGTCAGCTGATCGTATTTGGCCTATTAGCCTGCAATTAGCCACCAGTCGTTGCTTACAAATTAGCCTGTGTGCTTTTAATTTACTGTGTAATGCGATATCATTCAACTGGCGGAGTGAAAGTTAGCTGACATAGTATTTTGGACCTTAATTGACAATGGCAAACGACAGGGAATGTGGATACAAAGGTCAGATACGTGTTAAGTCTTTGAGCTTGTGTACTTTTGCATAAACCCTCACTGAGTCCTTGGTCGATTTATGAAACGGCATCCTGCTGTGCGTACAGTTTACAACGTAATTTACTGACACCCCTAAAAGATGACATTTTCATGCACGACACAGCTTTTCTGAAGTGACACGTCAATTGAACTCGCTCAGATTATGCCAGTGATGCTGAATGATGTGGCTGCATTTAAAATGAAAGTTACCTTATTTTGTGGCCATTTGCAGTTGTTGCCATTTGAATGCACCTGTTTTAGTTTCTGAATGGATGTCAACAGTAGGTTTTATGCATGTCCTTTAGGGCTGCATTATTATTTTGTCATATATTGTGACATTTAACATTCTATCTTGTTGCTTGGATATTTAGGCAAACATTGAATTAGGATGAATAGTCTCACTCAATGGGATCGATTGCTTGATTAATAAATAACACTTTATTACATTATACAGTACTGTGCAAAAGTTTTAGGCTGCTAGTATTTTCACCAACAACAAAAAAATGGTTTTAAGTCTGTTATTTCTATCTGTTGCTGTAGTGTGTCAGTAGGAAATGTCAGTTTACATTTCCATTTTGTCATTAATTGTAATAATCCAGTGAGATTTTTGTTTGCCCAAGAATCTAATCTCATCATTATCCAGTCTGTCTGGAATGACATGAAGAAACAGAACAAACTGAGACACACTAAATCCAGAAGAACTGTGGCAACATCTCCAAGGTGCTTTAAAAAACCTACCTGAAAAGCTATGTGCAAGTGCACCTAGGACAAAATCTCCTTAAACGCAAAGGATGGTCACACCAAATGTTGATTTGATTTAGTTACTATAATTTAATTGATTAAAAAAAAACTATTTATGGCATTATTTTTGACAGCATTCCCATTTTACAGCACTTTTTACTACAGCTTTGCAGCAGTGTTGTTTTTGACAACCATCTTAGATTTAGTCTTATTTTAGTCTTTTGGACTAAAATGCTTATTAGTTTTAGTCAAATTTTAGTCACTTCTATATGTGATAGTTTTAGTCCAATTTTAGTCGACGAAAAGTCAAAAAGGTTTTAGTCTAGTTTTAGTCAAAAAAAATGGGAAAAAGTAGTCTTTTATCAAATTAATGTAAGTCAGTAAGTATTTTGCTGTTGGGTAGTGTCACTTATAAGTTGTGAAAATAGCAGATCTATAGTTCAACACATTCTGAGCTTCCGGATCGACTATTTTCACCAATAATTACAATAATGAAGGAATGGTTTTAGACATAATAGACATATATTTGAAATACACCCATAGGTCCTCTCGCCGTTTGCGACCACCCTGTGTGCAAACTGCCGCCATCATGGTTAATCGTCTGTCTGTCTGAGTGACAACAATGTGACGTGTTGAGCACGTTGTGCGCTGCACGCCAGGTGGTGGGCGTAACCACACAAGGATAGAATGCTAAAACGGCTTGCCATACTAGTATGGCAAAGAGTATTTAATGCTAAAACGGCTTGCCATAGCGGCAGATACTTTTTAGGTTTTAATTGGCATGCACAATAAGCAGAAATGTCATGCATTTTAAATGTCTGACGGACCACCCACTAACATTTTCGTCTATTCTTGTCTCGTCAGCGAAAACTCACACACGTCTCGTCATGTTTTAGTCATCAAAGAGCCATTTTTATCTCGTCATCGTCTCGTTAGCATCATGAAAAAAAGTGCCGTCAACGAAATGATTTCGTCATCGTCATCCTTGACGAAAACAACACTGTTTTGCAGGTAGGTTTTTTGAAGTATCTTGGAGATGTTGCCACAGTTGTGTGGAGCACTGGCTGTTGTCAGACTCCTTGTGCAAACAAAAATCTCACTGGATTATTACAGTTAATGGCAAAATTAATGTTTGGAAATGTAAACTGATATTTTTACAGATAGAAATAACTGACTTAAAACCGTTTTTGTTGGTGAAAATACTAGTGGCCTAAAACTTTTGCACAGTGCTCTATGTATATTAATGGTGTGCAGTGGTGAAATAAGAGGGCAACATCCTCAAAGTTTTTTTTTAATCAAATGTAAAGTCATGTTCCAATCACATTACACTACCAGAAAAAAATATGTTTGTGAACTTATGTTCAGCTATTTTTTTTTTAATAGTTAACTTTTTTTTTAGCTATTTTTGAATTTTTCGGATCATCAGTCATCAAAACTCTGTAAATACTGGTCACAGACAAAGATTTACTTTAAATTTCACCAAGCTGATTACTCACTAAAAACTCCCACAGATTATGTTTTTTTAGGCCATTTCAAGTCTTATTTTGATGTAACAAAGTTGTTATATCTAAGTGTGTGAGTTGTTTGCTTACTTTTTAAATGAGTCTTCCTATTAACTCCATTATATTGTTTATTCAGACTGATTGGCGAATGAGAAACTCGCACGAACACAAGAGACAAGAATATAATTTGTGAACCAATCACTCCCAAACATAACTAGTCATTTCCAGTATATTGCAATGGAAACATTACCTCCTTTCACATGACTTTCCCCCATTCATTCTCAATTACCCCCCACGAAACTCACTGCACGCTTTAGGGGATCTGTTAAAATACAAATTAAAAAAAAAAAAAACTTTACCTGCTAGTGTCACTGTTGGATAATGTTTCAGGCGAAAAGCAAGTTTTAATTGCTGGACATACAAATTATAGAGTTGATACAGACTAAACCTGAACCTAAAGGTTAAAACATGGGATTTTTTTTTCAGACCAGTTGTAGCCTGAGGTATTTGCTTATGCAACCTCACCCTCTGAGTGATGTTCTTCTTATTGGAGATGACTGGCTTTCTTAGTGTTGCAGATACTTACTCAGAATGTGAGCATACTGTATCCTGAGTTGCTTTTAAAGCTTGTGGCAATACATCACATGAGATGTATACAAGGATAGCTACATGATAGTTCACAGTAAACACACTTGTGCCGTCAGTCATAGATGTATACTATAATGTATACTCACAGAAGATGAAGACTACTGCTTTATCAGTGGCCTAGAAAATATTTTATTCTGTTTTAAGGTGATCATCTTAGATTTAAATGAATTTAATTGTAATGTATAATAAATAAATTAATAAGAGTATGTATTAGGGCTGGATGATAAATCGAACGATATTGTGAGGCACGTTTAGTCAGTGAAGCCGGTACTTTGATTAGTAGTAAATCTCCATCACGTGCGCTCCGCTCACGTTCCGCTGGAGCGGCAATTAATACACAGAGACGTAAATCTCTGACAAGCTACGCCAAATCGCGCTTAAAATCGAATGCGAATCGAATGCGATTTTGAGCGCGATTTGGCGTAGCTTGTCAGAGATTTACGTCTCTTTGTATTAATTGCCGCTCCAGCGGAACCTGAGCGGAACGCGCCTCACAATATCGTTCGATTTATCGTCCAGCCCTAGTATGTATTTTATTGATATTTTAAAATGTAACTTTCATTGGATGTGCCCCCACAACTCTTAAGCTGACCAATGAAAACAGGAGATTTAAAAACCAAAATATTTTTGAATTCATGTATTTGAGTAGTCATATATTTGCTTTATAAAATTGCATATTCAGTTCAATTCAATTCAGTTCAAGTTTATTTGTATAGCGCTTTTCACAATACAAATCGTTTCAAAGCAGCTGTACAAAAAAAAAAAGTAGGCTACTACTATATATTTAGTAGCTTATTAGTGGTGACTACTGTATGTTAAGTCGATGTACATATGGTATAAATATTAAAAACAGTAATGGTGTAATCAAAAACAGATGATGAACACTAATAGTAATGATTATGTGTTGCAATCAAACTTGTAGAAAAATGGTGTAGTGCTGTATGTTGTTTCAAGGCTGGCATCAATGGCGGTCCTCTGGGGGGTTGGCATCATCTCTTCTTGATTATTGATTATTTGATTGATGAAGAGTGTGATTTTCCATGACCTTAATGCTCTGTTTCAATGTTTTGGGAGTAACAACCATATTAAGTTGTCAGATAATTAAACATTTTTTGTTGTTGTTGTTGAAATTCAGTTATATTAATTTATTGTACCATTCTAAATCCTGGGGTTAGTTAGAATTTTAAAAGAATTTTATAATTCTAAGTAGCATTAAGTTAACCAAAAGTGACAGTAAAAAGATTTAGACTGTTTCTAGAGATTTTGAATAAGTGCTGTTCATTTGAATTTTTTATTCATCTAAGAATCCTGAATTATTTTTTTTTGTTACGTTTCAGGACGTTTGTTCCATTGGAGTCTCCACCCAACCAGAACTCCACTCAATGGGAAAAAGTGCAGTATCTGTTCGAGGAGCTGGGCAGCAGCCGTAAGTACCATAAAGGCCTTTTTAAGTGAAACTGCAGCTCAGTTTTACTGACACTTGCAAAGAAAACGGCAAAAAGATCTTTGTTGAAGCCTTCCGGGGCCACAACACCAAAACGACAGGTGCTTTTTAGAAAGCGACGGATGCTGCCGAGCCACGAGCAGAGGTGATGTGTGGGTTTGGCAGTGCTGACATTTAGCCTCGTCAATGTCAACAGACCTCATTGTGCTACCTAAATTTGCTGTCTCGAAAAAAGAAGAAAAGACCTGGCTGCTTTTGACATGTCAATCAGGTCTTCCATTTGAAGCTGGAGTGGCAGGCCCATGTTTGCACCTGCACTTATATATGTGTGTGTGATTCGGTGTGACCGTGAACATCCACCTCTTTTTCTCAGTCTCCATAAAAGGATTAGTTCACTTCCAGAACCAAAAATTACAGATAATTTACACACCCCCTTGTCATAGGTTTTCATGTCTTTCTTTCTTCAGTCGTAAAGAAACTGTTTTTTGATATGACATTTCAGGAATTTTCTCCATATAGTGGACTTCAACTGTGCCCGCAAATTTGAACTTCCAAAATGCAGTTTAGATGCAGTTTCAAAGGGCTCTAAACGATCCCAGCCAAGGAATAAGAGTTTTATCTACTGAAACGATTGATTGTTTTCCTAAATTAATTAATATTTATTCACTTTTTAACCACAAATTGTCATCTTGTCTAGCTCTGCAATGCGAATGCGTACTTGGTGCACTCTGGTTCAATACAGTTAGGGTATGTCGAAAAACTCCCATCTCATTTTCTCCTCCAACTTCAAAATCGCCCTATATCGCTGCAGAAGTACCGACCAAGTGTTTACAAAGTAAACATGCAAAGAAGATCAAATGCCCTCTACAAAGAAGGAGAACACAAATGGATTCTCCAAAAACATAATTTC
>NC_133362.1:14021126-14067759 GCF_049309525.1 Garra rufa
CACTAACTCCATAATATTGTTCATTCAGACTATTGTTCAGTCAGACTGATTTGCGAGCACGGAACGCGCATGAACACAAGAGGCGGGAATTATTGCATGAACCAATCACACGTGATCATAACCAGTCATATCCAATCATATCGTGATGGAGGCATTGCCTCCTTTCACGTGACTTTCCCCTTCATTCTCAATTTCTGCCCACCAAATTCACTGCACGCTTTAGAGGATCTGTTAAAACTCAATGGGCTCAGAGGGGCGAGAAAGATGTGGACTCCCGCTGTAACTTTATCTGCTGGTGTCACTGTTGAACAATGTTTCTTTAGAAAAAACGAGTGATTTATATACTTTTTAATGTTATATTTTGCAATATTGGTGTTGTTTTTTTTGTACTATTTTTTTTAATTCAATATTTTGAGGAGACACCGCCTTCCTCTGCCTTCTCATAGGAAATGCCCCAGATATATATGTATATACATGTTATTTAAGTAATATATGTAAGTAAATATAAAGTATTGACAGTATAGATTAGATATCAGGACCCAGCAGTGTATTCAATTATTAAAAATAATTTACTTCAAGGTACTGTCATCATTATTATTTATGACCATTGAATTGTTTAAAAGCTCTTTATTTATTAGTTTGTTGATGGTTAACAATGGTAGGGAATAGTTACCATTTTAGCTAAAACATTGTATTGACCAATCAGCCCCCAGAATCAAAGCCGCAGTGTGCGTTTTATAAAATGTTGCAGGTATTATATTAATTTAGTTTTCACTATGACAAGTGACACAGATGTGTTTCTCTCTAACACAGTGTGCACCACACCTGCATGGACGGTGTAAATTGACAGTGTTATATTTACAAAGCAACAGCAAATAGAATTACCCTCTCATTTCCAGCAGTGTAACACGTTTGTATTTAATTTACAGACTACAAAAGGGACAGAAGAAACACTGAAACACCATCTGGCAGAAGACCATTGCGTGTTGCACGCTGAACTCTATACATCTGTTGCTTTTTTTTTTTTGACAGTTTTACTTACTCTCTGTTCTCATTATGGCAAGAACACTGAGGAAGTGAGGGTTTTAATATAGTAATGCGAGTACGACCTTTTGATGGTTTAATGTTGCATGTAATTTTAGTGGATGTAGTGACTATTGCTGTTTTATTGTTGTTGAAAACAGATTGGCGTCATTGTACATCAGTTTCATCCTTCATCAGTAAAGATGCTTTTGTGACATTATTTGCATAATTACCGTACGCTCCACCGACATTAAAAACATGTTAATTTAAATGACCTCAAACACAAAGTTCAAGTTCGAGCTGATTACTCAGAAGCATCATGCTTGTGGAAAACCTAGAATTGATTTATTTTTTAATGCAAAATTAAAGTTTTATTATCACAATTAGCCATGTGCCCGAATAGTAGTGATCGTAGTAATTTGAAAGGCATAGAAAACAAATAACGCGTCCTGCGGAGCCACTAAAGGGACATGGTTTGCTGC
Organism: Garra rufa; assembly: GCF_049309525.1. Classification (NCBI taxonomy): domain Eukaryota; kingdom Metazoa; phylum Chordata; class Actinopteri; order Cypriniformes; family Cyprinidae; genus Garra; species Garra rufa. The sequence continues at coordinate 14,022,632 of NC_133362.1, forward strand.
TTTTTAGCAGTAGCTTGTTACATTACAGGACATAAAATTTCACTTACCACATAAAACAATTAAAGTGGGATGACTGATAGGATGATGCCGAATGAATTGCAAATCCTGAGCACCACTGACAAATATCTAATCTTGTAAAATGTGTTTGTATGTACTGCCGCTCCATAGTATAAACAGAATACATGTGATTGCGAATTGAAAGTGTAAGTAAAAAGCGAGCACACGTTCAAAAGCAATTTCAATGCCCCACATATTAATAGTGGCTTCCTGATGCTGCATTTTATATACAGTATAATTACCCTGTGATATAATTACAAGAGAAAGGATTAAAATAGATTTTTTTTTTTAATCCTATCTTGTACTTATTCCCTTTAGGGGTTCCATAGTACACATAATTTTTTTTCCAAATATGGTATTGGACATATCCTCGATCACAATCGTATGACTTTATTCTTATGTTATGACTTTAGGGTTTGTTCACCCAAAAATTAAAATGAGCCCATTATTTACTCACCCCCCAGGCATCCTCAGTGTATAGGACTTCCAATCAGAGTTATATTAAAAAAGATTCTGGCATTTCCCTGCTTTAGAATTGCATGGGTGGGTGTTTCTCTTCATCAGTCCAAAACAAGTCCAATAAAGTGCATCCATCCATAATAAAAAAGTGCCTCACACAGCTCCAAGGGGTGAAGGCCTCCTGTAGCGAATCAATGCATTTTTATAAGAAAAATCCATATTAAAAATTTAATAATCACTTCAATCTAGCATGGCCATGCACCGCTCAGAAGTGACGAACGTGAATGCGCCGTGGAGAGATCAAAACAAAACAGCGGTCACAAATTAGATGTACGAAATGAGGGTTTGTTAAGAAAAATGTTGGAGGGTTGCGATATAAGCCTAGAGGAGACTGATTTTTCTTTGCTAAAATAAGGAAACTTTGCAACTTACCGGCACATGCGCAACGCCAACATCCAACTCCATCCACCTGAATGGCTTTTGTGTACGTCCACTTGGTGCAAGCTAGATTAAAGTGATTGTTACAATTTAAATATGGATATTTTTCTTACCAGAATGCATTGATTCGCTTCCAGAGCCATGTGAGGCACTTTTTATTATGGATGGATGCACATTATTGGACTTGTTTTGGACTGATGAAGAGAAACACCCACCCATGCAATTCTAAAGCTTGGAAATGCCAGGATAATTTTTAATATAACTCTGATTAGTTTCATCTGAAAGAAGGAAGTCATATACACCTAGGATGTCTGAAGGGTGAGTAAATCATGGGCTAATTTTCATTTTTGGGTGAACTAACCCTTTAATAGCGACTCCCTGATCCTGCAGTTTATATACAGTATAATTACCCAGCATTATAATTATGAGAGAAAGCATTGAAATATATATTTTTCATTTGTACTTATTCCCTTTAGGGTTTCCGTAGTACACATAATTTTCTTTCTTTATTATGAGATTATTCACAAAACACTACAACTTTATCTGTAAATGGAAATTTGTAAATGCACGTTGAATGTACATTGCTTGCTTGCTTTTTAGTCGTTATGATGTTCAATTTGTGAGCCTTTTTTAAAAACAGATTTTTATTATGTTTTTTCCTCGGGCAAAAATAATTTTGAATGATTCGTCAGAAAATTTGACAATCATTTTAAAATAAGTAGAGCCCTAAATTTATTGGTCAAAAAGTGTGGAAACTCTAAAAAAGAGTCCTAAGGTATACAGGAGTCTGCTTAGAAAAATTTTGCACATTATTGTATTTTTTTGCACAGTCTGCCACATTGAAAAGTGTAAAGAAAGTCAGAAGAAACTCATAGTTTTGTGGCAGAGCCTCAAAAAGCGCACACTTTTCCCATGCAGGGTGTTGAACAAAAGCATCCTTGTGTAAGGGGGTGTACGCCTCCACATTTTCTCTTCTCTCTCTCTCCCCGATCCCCACTTTCATCCCTCTCTCCTCCGTTCTCCCAGCTGACAACCGCAACCCCTTCATCTTCATCTCTCCACCTCTTACTCTTACTCTCTCTCTCTCTCTCTCTCTTCGCTCTCCTTCTCAAACTATCATACTCTCTCTCCGTCTCCTGCCTCGGGTTTCCTTTCCAATCAGCACAGAACACACCTGTTTTTGTTTGGAGTGTCTCTTTTATTTTTCTCACGCTTGACGGACTGCAGGGGCAAGGAGGGCAGGAAAGAATGGGAAAGAGGAGGCGAAGGAGGAGGAGACGTCTCACCGGGGATGCAGGACAGATTCCTCTTTTATGAGGAGCGCTTGGTATTCGGGACGTGGTCCGGCCTTTAGAGCCCTCGTGATTCATAGCAGAGGGTGTCATGGCCCACGGCGACGGACGGACACACTCGGCCTGACTCTTGGGACGGCGAGTTATACAGAGCATGTCACCTTCTCTGCTTTAAAAGCATCTTCGGCAGAGAAGATAAAAAGGTCACCAGTGTTTTAGCCGCTTTCTGAAGATCTAATTGTGCCTCTGACTTTTGTCAGCATTTTGATATGAAAGCTTTTGAAAATGGCAGAACCTCACGTATGTGGGTGCATTTTTCTCGAGGTGTGTGTGTACACACAACCTGGTCTCTTTTATTCCCTGCCTGTATTGATTTGCCACCGAAGAGTATTGAAGATGGTCTTTATTTTTAATTAAAGTTCACAAAGCCCATATTGAGAAGGCTAGCAGGCTTCTGACCCAAGCCTTTCAGTGCTCACTGCATAAGACCTGCACTTCCTGATGCCGAGATGGGGAAAAAAAAACATTGATGAGCTCAGGGCAATGAAATAACCTCTGATTTACGGTCCTCAGAAACTGCAGGGTTTTATCATATTTCCCTACATGAGCTTAGATAGTTCCTCTCCGATGTATTGTGCATGTGAAAGCGCGCTTTGCGCCGTCACATGGGGGCACTGTTAGGCTGCACATTGCTGGAAATCAAGCCGTTCATCTCAAAATGGTCGCTGCATGCAAACACACACTCTCACACTCTTTTCATCTCCTCCTCTTCACCCTCATAGCACAGAAAACACATACATGAATTCAGTGGGCTTCTGAATGACACCATTTAGAAAGTGCTCTTTTCTTATCAAGTGTCATAATGTATGGATTTAGTTCCTCTGCACAGTGGCACTTAGAGGCGATCGGCGGGTCTCTTGGTGAAATTGTGGTGGCACTCTGCCTGATGACTGTGAATGGTGTATAATTGGTCTTTAATGCTCTTTCTTTCTCCATGTCAGGCGTACGGGATGTCCGTCCTGCCGCTGAACCTGATTAAAGGCACGCGCAGCATCCTGTACGAGCGGCTGGAGAACACTGAAGACACGGAGGAGGTGGAGCACCAGATAGACAAGCTCAAAGCCAAGGTCTCTGTTTGTGTGAACTGAATTCAGATCAGAGCTCGGCTCACTTTATTTAGGATGGGCTGCTTGTCTGTTGCTGTCCTTAAGGTCAGTGGTACTCAGCTGGTCTGAGGATTGTCAACAGATGCAAATAGAAAAGGCAATTTAAATACTACTGTTCAAAAGTAGGATAGTTTTATTTAGCAAAGATGCATTAAACTGATCAAAGATGATAGTAAAATGCTGTTTTCAACATGTTTCGTGGAGCAAATCAGCATATTAGAATGATTTCTGAAGGATCATGTGGCTGAAGATTTGAGTAATGATGCTGAAAATTCAGCTTTGCATCACAGGAATAAATTACATTTTAAATGATATTAAAATAGAGAATAGTTATTTTGAATTATAGTAGTATTTCTTAATATTATTGTTAAATTACTGTATTTTTGATGTAATAAATGCAGCCTGGGTGAGTGTAAACTGGGTGAGTCAGAAACATCGTACTTACCCCAAACTTCTGGATGGAAGTGTAGCTAAACATATATAAACACATCAACATAAACAATGAACAGAACTGAACAAACAAATTAAAGAAAAATATGACACAAGATAATGCAAACTAACCTGTATCTTTAACAGTAGATAATTTAAATGAATTGCCAGATGCATAAAACAATGGTTTATACCAACTTTTTTGTGGTAACTTACTGGCTTCTGAGGAAATGAATCCATCAAAATTCAAAAGACAATTTGAATTTGAAACCAAATACTCACAATATGCACTAAGCAATTTTGCTCTTTTCTCTTCAGTGTGCCGATGGGCGTCCTCTTTCTATGAGGGACCGGAGGAACCTCCAGGATCTTGAAGCTAAACTACAGGTGCTGCACCGGCGGGGCCGTCACCTTGAGATCGCCGAGAGGAACTGCTGCAATAAAGTGGGCTCTGCTCTGCGTCCCATGAAGGTGTGTTGAGTTTTGCCTGAGAATCACTTTATTGACTTTCTTCGTGTGCCTTTTGCAGTTTCAACAACTCTTGATTGCCCACATTGATGTGGTTATGTTTGTTACAGCTGTGCTGCGTGTTTGGCTTTGAATCCCAGAGGTTGTGCAAAAAGAAATCCAATTTTCTATGATCTTTTTGAAATGACTGTGTACTCAAAAAAAGTTTTTAAAAACATCTCAAAGAAAGCATCTAGTGAAACTAATATGCACAAAATAACTTTCTGACAATTGAAAACATATGAGCAGCCACATTTACACATCAGAGACGACTATTTGGTGTTCAGAAACTGGCGCTAGCAGCAGCAGCAAGGTCATGGGTTTGATTTCCAGGGAGCGCATGAGCTGATAACATGCTAACTTTCAATACAAAACGTCTGCTAAATGCATAAATGTGATCCTAGACCACAAAACCAGTCATTTTCTCAGTATTTGTATATAGTTGTTTCAAAAAATTGACCCTTATGACTGGTTTTGTGGTCCAAGGTCACAAATATAAATACCTGTATTTATGTGGAGTTTATTTTAACAATTTGGCACAAAATTGTTGTAATTCTTATGGAGAGAGAAAATTATGACAAAAACGTCTTTGAAAAATATAAATTGTAACAACTTGACTTGAATAGACTTTGCAATAGTTCAATATCAGTGCAGCTGTTTTTCTTTTGAAGAAATTTTTCTTTAACTCATACTTTGGATCAAAAAGTATATACTTCAAATCAAAAACAGCTGGCTTTCCACACACTGACACAAAAAGTGAATATTCAGAGGTGACAGTTCTTTCTGTTGGAATAAGAGTGGCATTTGTAAGAGACTTTAACGAGTCAAATGATGCCAGATCGAGTTCAGCTCTTTGTGAACTGCAATCCTCACCCTGTTGCACCACATTTGATCAAAAGTCATTCAAATGACTTGCATTTTCGTAAAAGTGTTCCAAGTCATGAAATCAAAATTGACCCTATTTTCTTCCACAATAAGTGTCCCTGGTCTTTACCAGAATGTTTTTCTCCATCTGAAATAACTTCCTTTATAATGTCAGTGTGGGGTTTTTTGGTTATAGTTAAAAAGAGCAAAATAACCATTTTGACAAGTTAAAATTTTACCAGTTTAATAATCCATTAATTTAATGGCTGTTACCATTATTTTAATGAAAGTTACTGTAATAATAGTGAATAAAGGTAAATGGCATCTGCAAACTCTCATTGAATTTTCTGTTTCACTTGTAGGGCCATTACATTATGGAAGTAAATGGGTTGCAGATGCCATTTCATGTTTACTTTAAAAGATTCCATTGGTTTTGCAATAAAATCATTCCAATTTTATGCTTTTACTCATCAAACTTTCAGAGCAGTTGCGTAAAGTATGATTTGCATATATATTTTATATAAGCTTAGACTTATATATACTATATATATATCACATTTTTTTCACTTGATGTTTTTTTTTCTTCAAGCATTTTCATCATCTTTTTCCTAATTAATTGTTCCATTATGTCACTATCCTATCTTGCTAAGTCTATCAAGAAGGAGGTGTGAAGGAAATTAATTTTCATGGTGACTTTGATGTACCACGTACATTATGACTTAATTTGAATGCCAACACGTATTCCCAAGAAAATCAAAAAAACCTTTGGGTTTTATCACCTTGGCACAGATTCGCCAAACTGAGCAACCACTTTGCTAGATGCATTATTTCACCTTATTGCTCTGCTTACGTCCAGCCATTTTTATTGAATATATAATATTTCTATTTATTTATTTGGCTCTTTTTCAATATGTGTGCTCACTGGGAATCAAATATATGACCTTGGCATTGTTAAAGCTGCACTCATCCTTTAACAATCTTATCTTACTTAGCATTTTTGTCTTGTTTTTAGTCAAAATATCTAAAAATTCTTAAATTAACATGCATTTACTAAATAAGCAAAATGGCATGAGATATTTAGTCTTGTTTCCAGGCGGGAAAAAACTAAATGAAGTGCAGTTTGCTTAAAATAAGTAAAATTATCTGCCTCCACTGGCTCCACTGTACTCCACTGGCAGATAATTGTACTTGTTTCCAGGGGGAAAAAACTAAATTAAGTGCATTTTGCTTAAAACAAGACTAAGGGTGTGTTCACACTTGTCGTGTTTGGTTCAAATAAAACTCTAGTGCAATTGATCTGTTAGTGTGGTTCATTTGAGTAAGTATGAACGCTGCCATCCAAACCCTGGTGCCCACCAACAAGTGGACCGATGGGTCTTGGTCCACTTCCAAACAAACTCTAGTGCGTTTCGAATGAAATAAGAACTCAACACGGACCAAATACTTCTAAACGAACCAAAAACAACAAGTAATGACAAGATGCAACGCTATGCGACATGATTTCACGAGGGGAACAAGCGGTATATCCAAAACAAAATGAGCAGAGGGCAAACGTGGAGCAACAAGAAGGTAAAGTGCCTTTTATTAGCTCTTTGTAGTAAAAAAAAAAAAAAGCACGCCCATCAACGTGCTTCATTCGGCTGCACTGCTGCTTACTTGAGAAAATGTCTCTAAATAAGTGTGGTTTTGGTTGTAAGGCAAAGATAACCTTGCTCAGCTTCCCGAAGAACCCAGTGTTATTTGAACAGTGGATGATGCAGTTTCTTTTTCCAGGGCAGAATTGAGTTTTGCGAGTGTGTTTGTTGACAAACGTTTTATAAACAAGGCTCAGTTCGACGCTGGATTTGCACATCATTTGATACTGAAAGATGGAGCGGCACCACCTATAAAACATTCCAGTCATGATTCAGAACTGCAGATGTTAAGTGAAACTGCATCAAATGTCTGTGTTTGTTGGCAGTCGGCGCAAGTTCTTGCCAATCTTTAGCTCCGCCTATGGTGTGCCTCCAGGAGACGGCTGTTTTCCGGGAATCATAAAGCTGTTTTGGAGATGTGAGGGATGCAGTACACTCTGTAGGTACTCAAGATTAACATAAGATTGGGTAAGATAAGAAACTGTGTGTGTTATTCCCCCTTTAAGTTGAACTTGCCTTTTACTTTTGTTTAGAGTGTTCGGTGATTTCTGTCACTAAATATACGTCATTCAACCAGACCAATCAGGTTGTAAACGTTTCACTATGCCTTTAGGTTCGGTATCTTTAGGTTCACTGTTAAAAATGCCAGTGTGAACACTAAGTGGACCAGGACCAAAGGTATCATTTTCTTTTTTGGTCCGGACCAAATGAACCAAACGAATCGAACTACAAGTGTGAACACACCCTAAGGGTGTACTCACACTAGGCACGGTTGCCGTGAACCGGGCCCGAGTACGATTGTTCCCACTTCCCCACTCCTCCTCTGGCCTGCACTCACATAAGGTTTCAGCATTTGTGCCGGAGCACGCTTACGTCATTATGGTGCAATTATGCTGTCGACAGCGTCATACCATTGTTATTTATCTTTTTCGTCTGCAGAGCTGCCAGATTTACGGAGTGCATCCCGTACCTTTAAATACTGTGCGCGCAGTTTTTTAACCTTGTCTTGACACTGCTCGGTGGTTCTTTGGTATCCACGACGAAGAAGATAGTCCCGGATTTTGCGAAATATATCAGAGTTCTTATGCGTTTTGTCCAGCTGTTTTTGTATGCTCTCATCTGCTCAAATTTCCAACAAACATTGCACCTCTGCCGTAGACCAAAGCGACGCAAAAACGTGACGTCACGCGTCCTGTTCCGTGCTCCAGCATGGTTAGCGTTCACACTACATGCAAATCGCGCCCGAGTCCAACTGAACCGTGCTCTGGCCCACCTCTTCCAGCCGCGCCCAGGCACGGTTCGGAGCACTCACACTAGTCAAACAAACTGTGCTTCGGTGGTCAAATGCACTCGGGCACGGTTCAAACTTCCTAGTGTGAGTACACCCTAAATACCTTATGTCATTTTGCTTATCTAGTAAATTCAAATTAATTTAACCCCGGTTTCAGAGACAAGGCTTAAGCCTAGTCTAAGACTAAAATGTAAGTCTGAGCTGTTTCAACTGAAAGAAACTTGCACTGGCTGATCTTAAATTATATCAGTGCCTTTGTTTTGTCTCAAAATACTCACCAGTAATGTTTTTTCCTAAGCATGTTTATAAATATTACTTAAATGTCCTAATTGAACTATTGGCTAATCCTGGCTTAGTCTAAGCCCTGTCTGTGAAATCAGGCCCAAGAATTGTTAGATATTTTGACTAGAAACAAGACAAAAATACTAAGTAAGATCAGCCTTTTTTGCTAACATGCTTTAGTATGTCTTTCTTTCCTCTGCAGGACACAAAAAGTGATGTTTAGAATACCCTAGCTGTTCACGTAAACTCAATAAGCTTGAAAATTGCAAAACGTGAATGACTAAATGATGACAGAATTTCTAAATATACATCTAGTGATGCACAAAATCGCTTTGAATATCACAGCCCTTCCACACTCCAGCCTGTCTTTATAATGTTTGTCGTCTTTCGTTTATTTGCTGTTATTCTTTGCATCGTTTCTTCTCCCAGCATGCTCTGCACCAGAGGGGTTCCTCATTTCCGTCTTTGGCGGCCCACTAACAGCAGACATGAACATGGCACTCTAATGATAGACTCCAGACTCTATTTATACCTAAACTAGACTTGAGATTTACTAATTTTCCCACAAGAGCTTCGGGGGAAATGCATACTGAGAGAAATCTGTCTGCCAAACGGATCTCTCCATCAGTCACCGCGCCTCGTTTACGCCGTCATGATGCGCTGCGCTTGTCTTTGCTTTACAGTGCAAATTTAACGATTTAGTGCAAAGGTTTTCCGAGCATTTAAATCTGAGGTCAGCATCTCCTCTTTATGTTCTCCAAGGGCCATTTTCAGGCTTGATTCGCGCTCCCTGCTGTGAAGTCTCACGTGTACTTTGTTGTCGCTAACACAACATGTGTACTGATATTCAACACTATTCCATGCTCCTTGCTGTGAGACGTAATAGTCGCACGGCCCAGTGGGTGGTTTGTTAACTGTTGCATGGGTGGTCCAATGGGGCGATTTGATACGTGTGAGTCTCTGCTGATGAGTTTAGATAAATTCAGCTGTCAGCACAGACTAATAGATCGCACACATGCATGCGCGTACACGAAGGCACTTCTATTACCCTTTAATGTGGACCCGGCAGATGTGATTGATTCCATTAGAAGAGCAGGTTAATTGACCTAAATTCTGTATCAGATTGATTGATTAAGTTTGATTGATTTTAATTATTGTGTTTACCGTTTCATCTGCAGCGGAAATTGGTTCGGAAAATTGAAAGTGGTGTATTGGAGGTGCTTAGGTATTTTAATGAGCCCCGAGAAGATGAAACACAACACTTACCATGCAAATTGCACATATTTTCTCCCTTCGCGACAAGTAACGAGCACGCTGGATCTATACGTATTGTCGTCACGGTGGTTCGCTTGTAACCGTAGAGCTGTAGTAGATGTGCACACAGTTCCAAGAGGTTCACACATTAGAACCCAGCAGGCCCCGGGAATGGTGGCAGTGGCAGGTGGTCGCGAGTCCAATTATAAAACGAAATAAACTTGTTTATGAAGCCTGTGCGAGTGTGATACCTATAGAGGCTTTCATTATCATTCAAAGGATATTAAAAATCTCTGCTGTAATGCACTTGCAGACAGTGCACTGATAAAGCAGCCCTTGGCAGAGCTCAGAGCAAGGACGATTATGGACCAGGCCAGTGTGACCAGGGGCGTCTGACTGCCAGGGGCCTCGAGCGCTCTGTTATGGCCAAACGTGGGGAAACAAGCCATTGCAGATGTGAAACTGATCTAGATAAACAAACAGAGCTTGAATGTGTGCACAATGTGAAATAAACAAAGAAATAAGCGTTTTGCATATTTGCTTTCTTTTGCTTTTAAAGGCGCCTTTATGCAGCAAAATTAAAGCAGCTCTGTGCCTGCTCAAAATTCTGTGTAAAGATGCAATGTTACATCAAAGTCAGAATAAATTATGCCTGCTCGACCCACCTCAGCACGCATCAAAGTATATAGTATCAAAGTATATATACAGGTGTAAATTGCTATGTAAATTCATTTAAGCCACCTCTGACCTGCATTAAAGCATTAGTAAACTCCAGAATTAAAATTTCCTGGTAATTTACTTACCCCCATGTCATCCAAAATGTTCATGTCTTTCTTTCTTCAAGCATCTACTCAAACATCATGCCCAGCGTTCAGGGTAACGCATTGTTACAATCAGGTTACTTTTTCAAGTAACTACTAAAGTAATGCATTACTTTTTAATTTGCAAGAAAATATCTGAGTTACTTTAACAAATAAGTAATGCCAGCTACTTTGTTTTCCCATTTATTGACTGACAAGTCTCCTGTCCCCATGTTGAGAGAAAGTGCGTGTGCGCTGTATACCTGTTGTTCTGAATGTGTAAACATTTGGCATTAATTCATCTCACTCAAAAAACAGATTCAGTATTCATCAAAATGAATTAAAACGGTGAAATGCAAACTCAGAATATGACACATACCTGCAATAATTAAATATGATAAATAACACAAATATCCTTTATGTATTTAATCTCATTTTATTAACCAATGTCTTTGCTGCTGAACAATTTCAACCGTACTTATAAGAAAAAATGACTTCAGATAAACTAACATTTGTGCTTCATTGTTTTTATTGCTGAAGAGTGTTGAACTTTTTTCGTCTGCATTCTACAGACGTGAATTTACTTTTCCTTCAGCCTGAGGCTTATTCATTTCACTTTTTGGTGTGAAAGGGCTTTTACATTTGCTAAAAGTAGAACACTTTATATTAAAAACAAAATAAGCAAGCCCTGGCCAGATTGAAAAAGTAATGCAAAAGTAACGCAACACATTACTTTGCATAAAAAGTAACTAAGTAACGTAATTAGTTACATTTTTTAGGAAGTAACACAATATTGTAATGAATTACTTTTAAAAGTAACTGTCCCCAACACTGATCATGCCCACAAAAACAATAATATTACAAATAAAATCATTTTCTCCTCCAACTTCAAAATCGTCTGAGATCGTTGTTTTTGAAAGGTATTCACTTCACGTTGGCTTTGCAAACACTGGGGCGGTACTTCTGCGTACATCACGCATGGCCTTTCCAATATGACAATGTAATGCGTGAAGTCACGGAAATGCATCGCAGAGGTTTCTAGGTAAAAAAAAAAATATATACATTTTATTTATCTTTTTGAAAATGACTAGTCATTTCGCTAGATAAGACCCTTATTCCTCAGCTGGGATCATATAGAGTCCTTTGAAGCTGCACTGAAACTGCAATTTGGACCTTCAACCTGTTGGCTCCCTTTGAAGTCCTGTCTATGGAGAAAAATCCTGGAAGGTTTCACTCAAAAACCTTAACTTCTTTTTGACTGAAGGGGGTGAGTAAATTCTCAGAAAATTGTAATTCTGGAGTGAACTAATCCTTTAAACAGTCTGTGTTAACACTTGTAGTTCGGTTCGTTTGGTTAATTCAAACAAAAGGAAAAGGTGAATTCGACTAGGCTCTCTGCTCATTTTGTTTTGGATATTCATGTTGTCATCTTGTCATTACGTCCTGTTTTTGGTTTTAATTTATGAGTCTTTGGTCCTTGTTGCATTCGTATTTCATTCGAACCACACCAGAGTTCATTTCGAAGCGGACCAAGACCCTTCTTTACAGTGGTGTTGGTCTGCTTGTTTGGTGCGCACCAGGGTTCGGATGGCAGCGTTCACACTCAAATGAACCGCACTAACAGAGCAATAGCACCGGAGTTTGTTTTAATCTAACCAAACATGACAAGTGTGAACACACCATAAATGTCACTTCAGAAGCGCTTCTGTTCCACCTTTGCAGTGTAAATCTGGCATAAGACTTTATTTATTTTAATTGTGATATTTTTCTGTTTTTTGTGGGCATGATTTTTGAGTAGATGCTTGTGGAAATGTCTTTGACTGTTGTGGTGGTCCACTAGGCCTCTCTAAGGGGAACAATAACACCTAGTACCTTCATAAAGTTCCTTAAAACAGGCACATGTGAGTTTAGGTAGCTGTTTATGCTGTATATTTAAGTCTGTGGTTTTGTTGTGTAGCTAAAGGCATGCTGAATAATGAATTGCTTGATGCTGTAGCTTTTGTTATTATTAATGTACTCCTTTCTGTAAAGTTAAAGCTCTGGCTGTCGCGGTTATTACGGCTATAACTGCAAGCGTTTGTTATTGGTATTACAGCAGCAGCTTGAGACATAAATTCCCAATATACTCTTAGAATAGCTCCAGCTGTGTTTTTAACCACAAAGCGTAATTCTAGCATCACTAATAACTCGCAGTCATTCGTTTGAATTAGTTATAGATTATGTCTCGAAGGCGGATCCACGCTCATTTACAAATCTATGTTCTCGCTACAATTCACAATCTGTCATATTGTTCCTGAGGGAAATCTGTGGCCAATGTGAATGTCACTTGCTTTCGTGAATATTCGTTAGGAGTCAGAGTCGGTGGTAGCATTGTTTGATATAAACATTGCTAATTATTGCATAGAACAATGTTAGCATAAATGTGAGTTGCTCCTAAAATTAGACAGGCAGATAGATAACTAGATGGGTCCATCTTTTATGTCTCTCTTCTTTCATTTTTTTTTTTTTTTTGCCACCTCTTTTTTTTTGTCTTGTGAAAATCTGGAGTGATTACTGCACACGTCAGGGTTTTGTTTACTCCCTCAAGTCAAGTCAAGCAGACGTGAGCTCCGGGAGGCCAGTGAAAGGCAGCCGTTCAGTCTGGCATATTGGTTTTGTTTTGCTTTGTGGGTTGTGAGTGTTTGTGTCTCCGTCTTTGTTCGTTTACTCTTTCCTCTGCAGTTCAGTCTGTTCCTTATTTAGAAAGCTTGTGACCATGCCGTCCATATTACTCTTGGCGACTGTGTCAGTCTGAGGTGGGTCGCACCATATGGCCATGTGTAAAAAAACGACACGACCTCTGGGTTAGACATGATGGACCAATAGGGAGTATCAGTCCTCTGCACAAACATTTGGTGCCAAAGTGTGTATTTTTGTATGATAGTACAGTGCCTTGCGAAAGTATTCATACCCCTTCATTTTTTTCACATTTTGTTTTGTTGCAGCATTATGTTAAACTGCTTTAAATGAGTTTTTCCCCACATCAATTTACACTCCATACACCATAATAATGACAAAGCAAAAACCAGATGTGCAAATTTGACAAATTTCTTAAAAATAAAACACTGAAATAAGTACATTGCATAAGTATTCATACCCTTAACTCAGTACATAGTTGAAGCACCTTTACAGCCTCAAGTCTTTTTGGGTATGATGTGACAAGCTTTGCACATCTGCATTTGGCAATTATCTGCCATTCTTTGCCTCACCTTTTCACCTGTCAAGCTTTGTCAGCTTGGATGGGGGCTGGCAGACATTTTCTAGAGTCCTAGTTGTTCCAATCGTCTTCCATTATGGATAATGGAGGCTACATGCTTCTGTGAACCTTCAATGCAGCAGATTTTTTTTCTGAACTCTTCCCTAGATCATTGCCTTAACGCAAGTCTGAGCTCTACAGGCAGTTATCTTGACCTCAGGACTTGGTTTTTGCTCTGATATGCATTTTCAGCGGGAAGACCTTTTCTGAGAGGTGTGTGCCTTTCTAAATTATACTCATTCAAATGAATTTGCCACAGTTTCACTCCACTCGAAGTGTAGTAACCATCTAGAAGCAATATGAATGCTCCTGAGCTAAATTTTGAGTGTCCCAGAAATACTTATGCAGCAGGGTCTTTTCAGTTTTTTATTTCTAATAAATTTGCAAAGTTGTTACAAACCTGTTTTGTGCTTTGTCATTATGGTGTATGAGATGTAGATTGATGTTAAAAAAAAGAAAGTAATTTAAAGCAGTTGCAACAAAACGTGGAAAAAAAAATGAAAGGGTATGAATACTTTTGCAAGGCACTGTATATGTAAATTAGTATTTAGGGGTAACTAAGTAGTGTTAGACATTTAGCATCATTTCAAAAGAATCAATTCACTGATTTATTTTAAAGGTACAGTTTCCTCTAAAAAGAAAATTCTGTCATTATTTACATGTCCTCATTTTGTCTTCTAAATTTTTGAAGAACATCCAGGCGACTGGGGCTGTCAAGCTCCACCATGACAAAAAACACAATAAAAATATCATAAAATCACCCATATGACTCATGCACTATATTCCAAGTTTTCTAAAGCTATATGATACTTTGTGTGAGGGACTATCCTATGTCTTCATATGACTTCAGGAGACTTAGTGCATAAGTCATGTGATTGTGAACTAGTTTTATGGTGCTTTTATGCCTTTTGTGAAGCTTTTCCATTTTTCTGCTCTTTTCCCATTCAGTATAATTGCATGGAAACGGGCAACCAATGCATTATTCATTATTCAGAGTGGAAGATATGATAAAAGGTCATATGGGTTTAGAATGAACTGTCTCACATATTTTATAGCATAATAAAAGTTTAGTTTGAAAATGTTTGTTTGTCGTTGATAAAATTTCAATTCTTTCAATTATTTAATTAACAGTTTGATGCTGAAGCATTGTTGACAACAAACCAGTGTCATCCTAAATGAGATCTTCACTTTATTTTAATATTTGTTACCCTGGACAACAAACCCTGGGTTTTTGAAATTAAGATATATACATCATCTGTTGAGTAAAAGTTGAATAAATAAGCTTTGCATTGATGTATGGATTGCTAGGATAGGAAATATTTGCCCGGGATACAACTATTTGAAAATCTGGAATCTGAGGGTGCAAAAAAATCTAAATATTGAGAAAATCGCCTTTGAAGTTGTCTAAATTAAGTTCTTAGCAATCCATATTGCTAATCAAAATAATACGTCTTGATATATTTATGGTAGGAAATATACAAAATATTTTCATGGAACACAATCTTTACTTAATTTCCTAATGATTTTTGGCATAAAAGAAAAATTGATGAGATTGACCCATACAATGTATTTTTGGCTATTGCTACAAATATACCCATGCTACTTAAGACTGGTTTTGTGGTCCAGGGTCACTGATATTTTAAATTAATTAAAAAAATATATTATTTCATTTTGTTTTATTCATATCTGTTGTATTTTCTTTTTAGGAAATTATTACTTTGATTTAACAAGGGCACATTAAATTGATTTACAAAAGTTACAAAAGATTTCCAACTCAAATAAATGCTGTTTGTTTGTTCTTTCTCTTCAATAAAATTCCTGTTTCTACAAAAATATCAAGCAGCACATTTTATTTTTTAATTTGTCACGTTCTTGTGTATTTTCTATAATTCTGTCTTGCGATTTCGCAATATTCCACTACTTCTAAGGATAGTTTTTTAAATAAAGCTACTATGCTAAAAGTAGTTTATCCAACACTTTTGTAACTGTATCTCTTTTTTTGTCTCATCAGATCTTGCTCGGGGTCTTCTTCATCCTGGTGGCCCTTTTGTTCTTCGTGACCTTGTTTATTTCAAAGTACGTTCCATCAACCTGTGCGAAATGTCGCTTGGATAGCAGACACTACCCCATTTAAACTGTTTTTCCCTACATAGACATTCACATGACTCATCCTATTGAAAAGCACAGGAAGAATGGCATCCCCTCAGAGCAAAGTGCATTTGAGACACTTTGATTCAGTGCTGGAGTAACCATAAATCTGTTGTTATTGTGCACACACATTCATCAACACCTGCAGCACTCTAAATGAGCTCACATTTACAATAATGTACCATCATTCTATAGCAGACCATGGAGAACTGTAGTTAATGATGTTTTTAATTCAGTCTCTTATGTGATGATGTTGTTAAATATGTTTGTCTTGTTGCAGCCTGGATAAAGCTTTACATTCAGCTGGTATCAGCACTGGATTTATCATCTTTGGGACCAACCTAACCAACCCTCTTAATGAGCTACTGCTGGCGTTGCAACCGGTGAGCCGCATTCTCTTTTTCTTTTGTTTCAGAAACATGTTACATTTGTGTCCTCGACATGAGCGCTAGTGACAGTTGTGCTCAACCAGTGTTGTGTAATGACTCGGGAGGAGAAACTACCAGAAATGGAAAGCATTGTTCGCTTTGCTTTTACTACGAAACCTAGTAGCAGAACAGCAATTGCTTGTGGCTGTCGCAAGACATGTGAAGAAGGCGATCTGCTCACCGTAGACAATTTCTGCCAAGACAAGCGTTATTATTCTGTAATTGGCCAACTGCACACTGTCAATCAAAAGTTTGGACACACCTACTCATTCCTTATTGATGCTATTTCCCTCATATGTGACCCTGTACCACAAAACCAGTCATAAGAGTTAATTTTTTGAAATTCAGATGTGTACATGCTGAATAAATAAGCTTTTCATTGATGTATGGTTTGTTAGGATAGGACAATATTTGGCCGAGATACAACATTTAAAAATCTGGAATCTGAGCTTGCAAAAAATATTGAAAAAAATTGCCTTTAAAGTTGTCCAAATGAATTTCTTAGCAATGCATTCTACTAAATAAAACTTAAGTTTTGATATATTTATGGTAGGAAATTTGGTAAATATCTTCATGGAACATGATCTTTACTTAATATCTTAATGATTTTTGACAAAATATGCTACAAATATATCTGTGCTACTTAAGACTGGTTTTGTGGTCCAGGGTCACATATTTGAATGCTTTTTGAATATTTCTTCATATTTGAATGAAAAGCTGTAAAATAGCAAAAATTGAAGTATGATAATTATATAGTGGCCAATAAATGTTAATCATGGGATGCTTTTAAAGCAGTATTGAAGAGTTTCACATGTGTGCCCTTTTTTGTTTGCTTTTCTTCTTCAACTTTTTCATTTTTAATAATAATTGCAAGTTTTCCAACAAAATTTACAACAAAAATAATTTAAAAATTTGTTTTCCAAAGAAAAGTTTTAATGTTTTTGAACATTTCAAAGCAACACTAAAGAGTTTTTTTTTTTTTTTACCTTAAAAAAATGTTTCCGAACTCGTGTCAGTGGTTCATCAACTCATAACAGGGAGAAAGGGCACTTTCACATTCGCTTTGCGACCCTCTATCGGCCATAACAGCACTATGTAAGTTTGGGTCGTCGGGTAGCGGTTTTGTAGTTCAAATGAGACTACAAATGCGACTTGCTTTACGGAAAAAAAAAAAATAGCAAACAATGTCATTATTATGTTTTATTTCGTTTTCATACTTTCATAAAGTCATGCAACATACTCTACCTTGTCACTGGACATCGTTATTTCCAAAGCCGGTCCTGGATAGCCTCCAAACAAATAACATGCATGTGACGCGACGGTAGGCTAAATTATTTAGAACAGCGGTAATGGACAATTCCGCTTCCAACCTGTAGAGGGAGCGAAGTTCTTTAGTGTTGCTTTAAAGGTCCCATATTGTCAAAATCGAAATTTCCTGGCTTTTTTCATGATAACTGAGGTCTAGGGGGTATGTAACTACCATATGAGTTTCAAAGCAGTCAATCCACAGTAAACTGCACACAGCCTGCTTAAAGTAGCTGTTTCTTTTCACAAGACGCTGTGACTTCCGTAAAGATGTGACGTCTGATCTACTCAGTCACCGCCTTCAGTCACCACCCCGAGCACCAACCACTGTCCCACCCATCCTAATGTCAAACCCAGACAACAACGCATCCATTCCATTGTTGAGCAACAACAACACGAAAACAAGTCGAGAAAACGCTGTTCAGTCCATGGATGTCAGGAAACTACATCATTGCACAGGCGTCCGAACAATGTTAATATAAGAGACCAGTGGCACGTCAACTTCAGCCTCTTTCACACAGCGATTCCGGTAAATACACGGATAATGTGTCCCATGATTTGTTCCGGAGTTGTTTAATTTGGTTCATTCACAGTTGTTTTCCGGAATCTGTGCGTGCTTTATACACAACCCATAAAGACATGTGACGTTTGGATGTGAGATGTAATGTGACGCGTACGTTTCACTAAACTGAAACGAACCTGAACAAACTGTGCTTCAGCGCTGATAGTGCGGAGCTGGCTCTGCCTGATCGCTGCTTTATTCCACTTTGCACGTATTTTTTCGTTGTGAAGAGTCGCATGATAACGTGCATCATCACTACAACACTGCCTTTATGGTTCTGGCTTTTGTTCACACAGCGCTTGTTCCCGTAATTTTCCAGAATCAGCGTGCATTGTGAAAGGGGCTTTACTGAAGCAACAGTTATGTAGCTTACTGCATTCGGTGTTTGAAAAAGAAAAAACATTAATGAACATTCTGAAATATCCTGTTGAGTATCAGCAACCTAGGCTCTCTCTATTGCTCTGAGCTCGCTTACAGCATACATGACGTAGTTACCTGTGGTTGGCCTGGCTGTGCATCACTCAGAAAACAACAGGCCAATCAGAAGAGAGGATCATGAATATTAATTAGATGGGCCAAAATCGACCTGTTTTTGACAGAGCTCCTAAAAAAGGAGCTGTAAAAATATATTGAGATGGATTTTGGCACTTATACCGCAAATATATATTCTTAAGGACATCAACAACTAAAATAAACCTCCAGAAATGTGTACAATATGGGACCTTTAAAAAATGTAATTTATTTCTGTGATGAAAAGCTACATTTTCAGCACCAGTACTCCAGTTTTTAGTAATTCTTCAGAATTGATTTTAATATGACACTTAAAACATTTGTGTTGTTGGAAACTTGATTCTTTGATGAATACAAAGTTCAAAAGAACAACATTTATTTCAAACATAAATCTTTTGTAATATTACAAATGGTTTTACTGCCCAAATTGATTAATTTAATGCATCCTTGCTGAAGAAAAGTATTCATTTTTTTTTTTCAAAAAATGAAAACTTTTGAATGGTAGTGCTGTCGGTAAGCTGTCAGATCAATAGATTTTTAACATCAATAAAAATAATACATTTACTCAGATGTGTCCAAACTATTTTGGCAGATGGTATACATCATCAATAGCAGTTTACTTCCTCTAATTAAGCTCTATTGCTTGAGTCTAAAACATTCTCAAAGAATAAACAAGTGTTGGGTAGATTTGAATGTAGTATTGATTTTTATGGACAGTGAAGCCCCATATAATTGTTTTTAACATTTTCTTACCTCACTCTTTTTTTGTAATGTGAGACCGGTTAAAATTGCGATTGTACCCTCAAGTTTTTGTGCGATCTAAAGAAATTAGCAGCATTTAGGTATGCATTTCACTGGGTCT
This sequence comes from Garra rufa, assembly GCF_049309525.1. Classification (NCBI taxonomy): domain Eukaryota; kingdom Metazoa; phylum Chordata; class Actinopteri; order Cypriniformes; family Cyprinidae; genus Garra; species Garra rufa. The sequence goes on from NC_133362.1 coordinate 14,042,215, forward strand.
GACTGAAGATTCACCTCAATCAGATTTTCAACTATTTTCAAGGCTGTATGTCTTAGATCCATAATGCTTGTCAGTTGTAGTTTCAGGTTTATTTGTGTGCGCATTTATGTATAAAAACAGAAACCAGGAAATGTGATGACACTGAACTGCAATCTGCAAGTACGACAATGTCAGAATCCATGAAATGAAATAAAAGACCCTGAACAGTCTGTAGTTTATGGCCGCTTGGTGCATGAAAAGATGTGATGACCTCTGAATGAAGCGCTATTTGTGAATCAGAAATAAGTACTTTTTATCATTTAGTGCTTTTGGAAGAGATTTCAAATCCTTCAATCTTCTTCAAGTAGCACAATGATCAGTTTCCATGTGCTTGAATAAAATATGATCACTTGTTTCACTCGCTACTTCAGATGGCTTGATTAAACCAAATTGTTCAGGAATCCAGACCATTGATTTCTGCAATTAGGCCTTGTGAAAAAGGAAAAAGAAAAGTAATTTGCAAAAGGATAAGACATGCAGGCCGGAGAATTATTGCTCATGTTTCCAGAAACATTTTTAATTTGTACTTCATGACGTCACTGACCATCTTCTGAGGGTAGCAGGTAAGGTCAGCGTGTGTTTTGCTCATTTCAAAACCAGCATTTCAGCTCCAGCGGAGTTATGGAGGACAAGCTGCCAACGGAAGAGGCATTGCCGTTTCTCTGAGCCAGCAACTCTTCCAGGAACAGGCGGATCATTTTTAGCTTGACTTTCAAACAGTTCTGCCATGTACTTCCTGTGGCTCTTTTGAGATGAAATGCATCGAAAATAGTCGGGATTGCTGAAAGATCACCTCAGAGTTGTGGAGCGATACATCTCTAGCAAAGGAGTGACAGTATTTTAGGCCACCACTGAGAGTGTGAGGGTGTATATATATCCTTTGTGCCTCCAGCATTGTGTGGTTTGTGAAACATGCATCACTTACTCTGAAAACCACTCTGGTACACAAAGAAAAGGGCTGGGAAAGTGGACAGCACTGTCATGGCCTTCCAGCCATCTTCATTGTCAGGGTAATGGTTCTTTGTTGACACTCAGGCCTGAAAAGTGTGTTGTGTGTAGATGAATAGAGACTGCATTGTAGTTCTAGTGAATGGCTGAAATAGATCAAGGACTTTTGAGTTTGGGTACTTGTGGAGTTGGCATCCAAAACTGCTTGATTTTTTTTCTTCTTTTCTGTTCCTTCTTCAGGTTTTCCCACTGGACTATGTTCTCATCACCACCATCACCATGTATTTTGTCTTCACCTCCATGGCTGGGATCCGTAACATGGGGATTTGGTTCTTCTGGTTACGGGTGAGACACTATTTTTTTTTGTTCTCCTTATTTTCATTCACCTGCTTTATTAAAAATATTTAATTAAGAATAAAATTCATAGTATTTTGTAGGGCTGTGCAATTAATCGCAATCGCAAAAAAATCGCGATTTAAGCACATGCGATTTCTAAACCGCATAAGGCCGCGATCACACCGAATGCGTTTTTGCAGTGAGAGGCGCCTCTTTTGAATGGTTTTCTGTTGGCAGTGAGCGTTCTGCGCGCTGCTTATGCGCCCCGGGCGCCTCGCGTTTTCGCCGCCTGCTGCGCCTTGCGTTTTTGCAGAAGCGCTTTGAGAGCCTGAAGTTGAAAAAAAAAGCAACTCTGAGCGGAAAAACGCCCGACGTCATTCGTGTTTTTTCCATTGTCCAATCGAATGAATGGAGAGGGGGGCCTTCTGTTGTGGTGACGAAAGTTTACCGTTGCTTAAAAAGTCCGGAGACTGCAAGAAATGGAGGAGAAACTTTTGGTGTCTGTCGTGGGTAACCCGGAGCTGTATTTTTTAGGGTTTCTGCTAATATGACAGTTTAATTAACAGCAAAAACCAAAGATTTTAGAGCGCTGGGGCTATAATCCTTTGATTTGACTGACAGGACAGCTGTTTTGGTCGTTGCCTAGCAACATAAAACAACGGCAGCACACTGCTCTTTTTTAAAAGTCACCAAAAAAAGGCAGTGCTGTGCGCCTCGCGTTTTTAGAACTAAAAGACGTGTTCGGTGTGATCGGGGCCTAATGGTGCGTTCACACCAGACGCGACTTGCGCAAATAAATCATGCTATTCGCGCATAGTTGGACACTACGCGTCTGCAACTCGTCAGCGGGAAAGCAGTTGTAAAATAGGTAAATGAGCTCAATTTGCCAGCTTTAGCTTGCTTGTAGTCTCAATATGTATATATATGTAGGTCAGATTGAGTAAAGAGCATTTTTTTAAAATTTACCAGATTGTCCAACCTCTTCACTCACTTTATTCCAAGCAAGGTCCTTTTCATTCCTGTTTCTATAAAAGTACAAAGATGTATCGTACAGCTCCGAGTATCCACAGACAGCAACGGTGATTTTGTCCTCCATTGTTGTTTCGGATTTCTGCCTCCGTCACTACTAGAGCAAGCTCCAGGATTGGTTAACGCGGCGCAAATTTTCGCCAAAGTTCAGATTTTTTAACTCGCGCGAATGGCGCAGCAAACGCTTGAAACGCTCAATTCGCGCCGCAGGATGGCTATTGGATCTCAAAATCAGTTCCAGCAGTTATTGTTGGAAAGGGTTCAAATACACAAAAAAGCTGAAAAACCAAAGAATCTGTGGGACCTGACAGATTTCTCTCAAGAACAGAGGGCAGTTTAACTGTTCAGGACAAACTAAGGACTCATTAACAACTAATAATAAACAAAAAAAGGTCAATCTTTCAGGCAAGAACACAGTATTAAGAATCAAGTGTATGTAAACTTTTGACCAGGGTCATTTTCATAAATTCAGCTATTATTTTCTCTTACGGATTATGTGTAAACATGTTTTTTGTGAAATATCTTATTCAGGTCAGGAATAAATGAAAAATAACATTCATTTTGTATGATCACTCTTATTTTGGTTAAATAATTAACATTTTGCAGATTCTGCAAGGTGTATGTAAACTTTTGACCTCAACTGTATGTGCTCAAAATACAGTGAAAACAGTAATATTGTGAAAAAATTTAAATAACTGTTTTCTATTTTAATATATTTAACCCTTGTGCGACCTTATGGACATTTTTGTCCATTTCAGTTTTGTTTTTTGTTATAAGTGTGCCTGTGTTAATGCCAACTGCATAAATCTTGGCTCAGGTGTGTATTTTTATTGAAATTTTAATATTTCACCCTCATTTCCTTCAAAAAATTAATTGTACCCTCCGTACAAAAAATACTCACACTCAGGACCTTAAGGACAAAAATGTCCACATTGAAACCCATTAAAACTGCAATTTTTTAACCCAGGGCCATTTGACTATAAAATGATGCAATATTTGCTAATAGGCATTCATTCTATCGGCAAGGCTTCAAATTTTACATTTTCACCATTTCTTACTAGATTGTGCCATTTTTTCAAATTTGGCATATAAAAGAAATACTCGCTTTTTCGTGTTTTCTGCTTATGCATATTATAGCCTATTATAGAGTCAATTGGAAAAATAATGCAGCTATAATTGTGTGGGTATGTTGGTAAGGATGTCAGAGTGTGGTTTGCATGTGTTTACTGATTTTTTTTTTTTTTGGGTGTAATTAGTTTGAAAGAAATTATGTTTTACTTGCAATCAAAAATCCCACTCCATGTATATGAGTCACAACCTTGGCAGGGTCATAGGGCCATGTGAAAACTATGAATAAGGTCGAAGAAGGTTAATGAGCTTTGAGGATTTTTCATTTTCACCCAAACACACATCTTATTCCTTGATTGCACTTTTTTATTTGTTATTGTTTTTGTACAGAGATAAAAGGTGAGCTTGAATTTGATGTAGAAGTTCAGAAGCCCCTAAACACATTGTTTTTGTTTTGACCACAAGAAAATGCTGATTGTTTAGTCTGGTAGATTTTATACAAAGTTTGAGTGTTCGCACAGCCCAGACAGGTGTTCGCTCAGCAAAACCTATACATATTTGGTGCTTGAGGGCTTGGTCATTTCATTGCTTGCAAGCTGAAGAGACGTTACTCAGCAGAGGAAGCTCTGTAGCTGGTGCTGCCCACTGACAGTCAGCATTCTGTAAAAAAAAAAAAAACAGCTTTTAAAGCATTACAATTCTGAAAATGAATGAATGTTTGGTAATTATGAATAGAATAGATGCTGATAAAAAAAAACAACAGTCAGTGAAAGTAGAAAAAAATATTAATATATAACATTTCTATGTTAGTTTTTTGCCATGGACATTTTTGTCCATTATGGGCCTAAGTGTTATTTTTTTTTATTTTTTTTTTAATAAATCTGACACTACAAAAAATATATAAATGCCTCAAAATTAATGTTGTTGTTCTTCATTGACACACCCAAGAAGCTAATAAGCAAAGAAAAAAAATCTGCTTATCATTTAGTATATGGAAATTAACTACTATTTTTCATTTTTTTCATAAAAAAACACCTGTGGCATTATGTAAACAAACCAGCATTTAAAGGGTTAAAATTCTGAAAATTAATGAATGTTTGGTATCTATGGATAGAACAGATGCTGGTTAAAAAATCAACATCAGTGAAAGTGGAAAAAATATTAATAAATGATATTTTTATGGCAGTTTTTGGACATGGACATTTTTGTCCACTTTGCACCTATGTGTAACTTTTTTTTTGAACGCACAAGGGTTAAAATGTAATTTATTACTGTGATGCAAAGCTGAATTTTCAGCATCTCTGTTTAGGTCTTCAGTGTCACGTGATCCATCAAAAATCAATGTAATATGCTGGTTTGCTCTACTGTATAAGACCATGAAACAAAATATTGATATACTGTGTAAAACAATAAATATTAAATGTATTAATAACAAAAAAAAATCATTATATTTTAATATATAACATAAAACATAATAATACTTTGTTTTCCAACATGAACTGTTGGGCAAGGATTGTCTAACAGACCTTAGTAATGCACTAGAAGCAATTTTACCTTGTGTCATAACTATGCCTTTTACTAGGAAAAAAGTTTTTATCTCAGTTTTGACCCATTATTGCAACTCTGCTATATCTATCCTTGTTTTTGTTGCTCTTAATGCAGCATTATTTATATAGTGCATTTCAGTTCAGAGTGCTGAATATGAGTAATATAAGGATGTTTGTTTGTTTTCGTGCAGCTGTACAAGATCAGACCCCAGAGAACCCGTCCGCAGGCCCTCCTCTTCCTCTGCATGATCCTCCTCCTCATCGTCCTCCACACCAGCTACATGATCTACAGTCTGGCCCCGCAATACGTCATGTACGGCAGCCAGAAATACCTACTGCAGGTGAGACGTGCGTTTGTTTGTGTAACAGTCAATCCCCTGTGCTACGCGGCATCAGGATTACCGGATTACAGCTGTCGTATTCTGAGCAAACAGGGCCCACGCCGGTGACATAAGTATGTAATGATCAACCCTTTACAAAGCAAGTGTTTGAAAGCCTTTCAAAACCTTCTCTCCCGACTCTCTTCAAAACCCATTAAAGGCCTTCCTGCATCTGTTATTTATTTCTTTTTGCCTCTTCAAAGCTTCTTAAAACCTGTCTAATGTCTTTGACCTGATCATGTTAAGTGTGAAAACTTGTCCGGATGTTCTTTACTGTGATTCTATACGTCTTCCCATATGTAGCCTAGCAACTGCTGATCGACTTTTGGCACAAAATCTGGCCAGGTTATTCTAGCCAAGAACCACCCACTTAGACAGGAAGAGACCTTCAGACCTGAATGTGATGCCTTTGAATACCTTTCTTTGTTTTTGTGTGCTAAATAACACCACAGTAACGTGAAAATATGAATCAGGATACACCCAACCAATCTAGGTTGACGTGACAATTTCAGTCAGCGCTTGCCATTTTTATGCACACAATGCATCAGGTAGTCGCTGAACAGACTGTGAGGGATCCATGGGAGGCTGTGGCTGAAACTGACAAACTCTTCATCAATCAAATCTGATTTCTCATCACTTCCTAGAAGGGTCGCAGTCATTCTGCATCTATCCAGCAGTGCATGTTATCCCGTTTGATTACTTCCAAAAGTTATGCTGCCTTTGCGTAAATACAAGCTCAAATGAAGAGTAATTTGCTGTGAGGCTGACAAGCTGTCAGAAGGCTGATGGGGCAAATCGTCTGCCGAGGACAGAGAAGGAAGAACAGCTCGCGGCAAGATCGAACCTGTTCTACTCAGTAAACATCACAGCATGTGTCGAAATCTGACCAATTACAGCCGTCCTTCACCCCTCTGCAGCGTCAGATGTAAATATTGAAATAAGCATAAACGAAATACGTGTTTTGCAGGGCTGTGCGTCATGCAGAATTGAATTGAGGATGCTTTTTAAATTCCAATTAGATTCCTGAATTTGAATTGATATAGCAAACACGATACAAAATTGGAATTTAAATTAGAAAGTGCAATTGGAAGAAATTCATATAAATGTAATTTTTGGTAGTTAAAAGTGAAAAATAGTTTGCATTAGATTTTGGTTAAATATGTAATTTAATATGTTTTTTTTAATAAATGTTAAATATTTTATTATTTATACACTGCCTGTCAAAAGTTTGGGTTCAGTAAGATTTTTAATGTATTTTAAAGAAGATTCTTATGCTCATAAAGGCTGCATTTATTCGATCACATACAGAAAAAATACAATAATATTGTGAAATATTATTACGATGTAAAATAACGTTCTTCTATTTTAATACATGTAATAATGATCTAATTTATTTCTATGATCAAAGCTGAATTTGTCAGCATCATTACTCCAGTATTCAGTGTCACATGATCCTACAGAAATCATTCTATTAAGCTGATTTATTGTCAGTGCTGGAGACATTTTTCTTTGAAACCTGTAATACTTTTTTCAGGAATCTTTAATGAATAAAAAGTTAAAAAGAACAGCATTTATTTAAAATAGAAATCTTTTCTAACAATACACTACTGTTCAAAAGTTTGGAGTCAGTACATTTATATACTTTCTTTTTTTGAAAGAAATTATTGCTTTTATTCAGCAAGGATGTGTTAAATTGATAAAAAGTGATAGCAAAGACTTATATTGTTAGAAAAGATTGATATTTTGAATAAATGCTGTTCTTTTTCTTAAATCAAGAAAAAAGTATCACAGGTTCCAAAAAATATTTGGTAACTGTTGCCAATATTGATAATTCTAATAATAAGTCAGCATGTTACAATGATTTCTGAAGGATCATGTGACACTGAAGACTGGAGTAATGGCTGAAAATGTAAGAAAAGCAATATTGTGAACTATTTTTTTATTTCTGTGATGCAAAGCTGAATTTTCAGCAAAATTACTTCCATTTTCAGTGTCACATGATCCTTCAGAAATTATTCTAATATGCTGATTTATTATCAATCTTGGAAACAAGATTTTTTTTTTTAATAACACGTTAAAAAGAACAGCTTTTATTTAAAATAGAAATATTTTCTAACAATATACACTACCGTTCAAAGTTTGAGGTCAGTACATTTTTTCTTTCTTTCTTTCTTTGAAAGAAATTAATACTTTTATTCAGCAAGAATGTGTTAAATTAATCAAAAGTGATTAATTTGAAATAAATGCTGTTCTTTTTAACCTTTTATTCATCAAAGAATCCTGAAAAAATATCACATTCCAGTTTCCAACATTGATAATAAGTTAGCATGTTAAAATGATGTCTGAAGGATCTTGTGACACTGAAGACTGGAGTAATGGCTGGTGAATATTCAGCTTTGTATCACAGAAATAAATTGTATTTTAACGTATATTAAAATAAAAAAATATTAATACAATAATATTTCATAATAATACTTTGTCTGTGTTTTTAATCAAATAAATGGAACTTTGATGAGCATATTAGACTTCTTTAAAAAACTTTAAACATTTTACAGATCCCAAACTTTTGAAGGGCAGTGTACTAGATAAATAAATTATTCATAAGTTGAGGACTATGTATTAAGAAAGTACATGAGGTCATTTTTATATTTACGTGTTATTAAATGGAGAAAATTTTTACGTTGGAAAAATATTGAAAAATAATGATTTGCCTCATAATTGCACCCAAATAGTTCATATATTTATCTTTAACAAATGAGGTTTACTTATTTCATCATCCAGCATACAGTCGTGGCCAAAAGTTTTGAGAATGACACAAATATTAGTTTTCACAAAGTTTGCTGCTAAACTGCTTTTAGATCTTTGTTTCAGTTGTTTCTGTGATGTACTGAAATAAAATTACAAGCACTTCATACGTTTCAAAGGCTTTTATCGACAAATACATGACATTTATGCAAAGAGTCAGTATTTGCAGTGTTGGCCCTTCTTTTTCAGGACCTCTGCAATTCGACTGGGCATGCTCTCAATCAACTTCTGGGCCAAATCCTGACTGATAGCAACCTATTATTTCATAATCACTTCTTGGAGTTTGTCAGAATTAGTGGGTTTTTGTTTGTCCACCCGCCTCTTGAGGATTGACCACAAGTTTTCAATGGGATTAAGATCTGGGGAATTTCCAGGCCATGGACCCAAAATTTCAACGTTTTGGTCCCCGAACCACTTAGTTATCACTTTTGCCTTACGTCACGGTGCTCCATCGTGCTGGAAAATGCATTGTTCTTCACCAAACTGTTGTTGGATTGTTGGAAGAAGTTGCTGTTGGAGGGTGTTTTGGTACCATTCTTTATTCATGGCTGTGTTTTTGGGCAAAATTGTGAGTGAGCCCACTCCCTTGGATGAGAAGCAACCCCACACATGAATGGTCTCAGGATGCTTTACTGTCGGCATGACACAGGACTGATGGTAGCGCTCACCTTTTCTTCTCCGGACAAGCCTTTTTCCAGATGCCCCAAACAATCGGAAAGAGGCTTCATTGGAGAATATGACTTTGCCCCAGTCCTCAGCAGTCCATTCGCCATACTTTTTGCAGAAGATCAATCTGTCCCTGATGTTTTTGTTGGAGAGAAGTGGCTTCTTTGCTGCCCTTCTTGACACCAGGCCATCTTCCAAAAGTCTTGGCCTCACTGTGTGTGCAGATGCGCTCACACCTGCCTGCTGCCATTCCTGAGCAAGCTCTGCACTGGTGGCACTCCGATCCCACAGCTGAATCCTCTTTAGGAGACGATCTTGGTGCTTGCTGGACTTTCTTGGACGCCCCGAAGCCTTCTTAACAAGAATTGAACCTCTTTCCTTGAAGCTCTTGATGATCCTATAAATCGTTGATTTAGGTGCAATCTTAGTAGCCACAATATCCTTGCCTGTGAAGCCATTTTTATGCAACGCAATGATGGCTGCACACGTTTCTTTGCAGGTCACCATGGTTAACAGTGGAAGAACAATGATTTAAAGCATCACCCTCCTTTTAACATGTCAAGTCTGCCATCTTTAACCAATCAGCCTGACATAATGATCTCCAGCCTTGTGCTCGTCAACATTCTCACCTGAGTTAACAAGACGATTACTGAAATGATCTCAGCAGGTTCTTTAATGACAGCAATGAAATGCAGTGGAAAGTTTTTTTTTCAGGATTAAGTTAATTTTCATGGCAAAGAAGGACTATGCAATTCATCTGATCACTCTTCATAACATTCTGGAGTATATGCAAATTGCTATTATAAAAACTTAAGCAGCAACTTTTCCCATTTCCAATATTGATGTAATTCTCAAAACTTTTGGCCACGACTGTAAACAGTAAATGCATTATTTGTAAGCACATGCAATGTGTAATTGAAACTCTAATTGTATTTCTGAACACATTCTCATAATGTAATAACCCCAAAAGCTTATGAGTCAGTCTGCCTCTTTTAATTAGTATGTTAAACTGAAATTATGCTGAATGAGTCAGTCACAACTTTTTTTTTTTGCTTTGCTTTGTTGTCAGTATTCTTGTAGGAGAAGGTTCTAGAAATATATGCATTGTTTATACTCACTCAAGTCTGTGTTGTTTTAGCTCGAGTTTACTGAAGGAGTTATGTCAATTGGGTTCAATTACGTCTTTAAAATGACTAAACTGTGCTCGACTATGCCACATGTTTGCAAATGGCAGGTTATAATGCTTTTCTCCATCATTTGATAAAGCACTACTGCTATGATCAATGTAAACATGTTTTTTTAAAACGAAATAGCATTTACTTGCTTTCCTTTTAGCAATAACAGTGCCATTTTATTGCAGCAATGCACATAGCAGAGTTTTGTTAATCATGTGTTGTATAATGAATCTATTTTAAATAGAACTGGGGCATTGAAAATAATGGCAATGACTTAATTTAAATATAACAGAATGGGGGTGAATTGAGGGTGGTTATTGAAATTTTGTACACTGAGATAATATTTACAAAATGGCTTTAAGTTAGTTATTAGTTGAGCATAAGAACAAGACAAATATCAGATAATATAAATATTACATATGCTTATGGAAAAGAACTAAACCATATTCCTTCAGTTTAACTGTCATGCATTTATAGTCCTGTTCCATATATCAGAGTGAGTTTATTGACTTTTTTTTTTTTTGGTTCCCAGACCCCGCTGCCCACAGCAGACCCATCACAGGGCAATCACTCCGCTGCCATCACAAAGATATGTGACGCAGACGCTCCTGAAGGTAAGAGCGTCATTCTTTAACACCCACAGAGTGACTGACATAAGGACTTTTGAAGAGGTTATATCATGGAAAATATATCATGGAAAGTTTTTTTTTTTTTTTTTTTTTTTTTTGCCTGTTTGAAGATTTTTTTTTTTTTTCCTGCAAAGACGCCAGTAATAACAGAGGTCATTTACATATGGCCTCTAAATTCTAAGGGTCTGAGATGAATTTTTTGTGCAAGAAATCTTGACTAACATTATACGATAAGTGGACTTCTGGAAAAAAAGTAGTGTACTGCGCATTCAAAGAGTCTGTGGCTGTGGAGCGCAGCTATGACTGCCCACATTTTTCACACTTGGTTCATATTGTTCCCATTCATTTTCTTCTTTGTGATTTAAAAAAAAAAAAAATCAGTAAAGATTTCTAAGCCGTGAATTAAACCAACCAACTCTTAAGATGAATGACCACAATACAAGCTTGAAAAGGACAAAAGATATACTACTGTTCAAAAGTTTGGGGTCAGTAAGGTTCAGAAATTACAAGTGTATGAAAATAAAAGCACTACTTTAAGTTTATTGCAGGATTTGTATTCATTTATATTCAAGTAATTTGAGAGGCTCAGTTGCATCACTCTCAGTGCTTCATGGGAGTGAATCTCATTCGATTTACGTTTTATTGGTGTCTTCAAAATTATGAGTAGTTTAGTTCTTCAGTGGGAATTTTGCAATTAAACTCGACTGAAATCACACTTACAGGCACATACATCACCCATTAACAACCTCAGAGCTCATAGCAGTTCTGTTTTGAAAGGTTTATTTGTCATTGTTCAGCATCAGTTACTCTATAGAGAAAATGAACAGGATTTCTACTTCTGGAACTCTACTGTTATTCTCTATTGTCACCCATTATGTATGCAACAAAACTGATGTTTACTTGTTCTTTCTGAACTGCCTGTTTTCTCGATTAAAGTGCTGGCCATGCAGATACAAGCTTGACTAGGTATCAGTCGCTCCCCAATCCAAACAGTTCTAAATATTTATTTGTATGTCAGTTATGAGAGATGAGCAGAGTACTCAGTAAATAGAACGAAATGGATTTTGCACAGGACAGTATGAAGAAGCAGCAGTAGCTATTAATGACGCTAGATGTGAGATGAAATCGTAAACCGGCAGGAGACAGACTCAGAATCTGAATAGGAGATCAAAATTGTTTCAGGTGTGACGGACCATTGCTTTTTCTGAATGTATTGGTGCTTGGTTTTGTGTGCTCAGTCAATGAAGAAAGACTGTAAATAGTCTTGATAATACAACGATATGAAGTCAGATGTCGTGCCTGCAGAACATGACCCTTGCAGCTTTTCTCTGTGTTCATTACTACGGGTGAGATGGCAAATAACAGTCTGTCAGAAGGAGATCTACATTAATTAAAATGCTGTAAAATTAGTAGTTCAAACTAGCAAAAGTGTTAATTACGATCTATAAGGTTAATTGCCACTATACGTTTGCGGTTAATTGCAGATAGATCTGTGTGTTTTGAGTGTGCAGTGCACTGAATCTAGTTCAACATATTATAGATACTGCACTCTGAGATTTTCTTCTCACGATGGCAGAAGAAAAAAAAGGCGGCTTAAAATACTGAATGATGTTGGGATTTACTGTAAAAGCTTTGATTTAGTGTTTTAACAGCGTGGTATCGTGCTCTGCATTGTGATGAGTGATTTTAAGCTCTTTAACATCTTGTTAATTTAATACCAGGTCTGTCTCTTAGTGTGTTTTTGACACATTTTTTTATGAGATCAACTTCAAAATGGAGCTATAAGTTATTCCGTAATGTCACGGTGGATTCGGATGGAATTGGTTATGGTTTGATATACTGCCGTGCAGCCTGAGCGTGCAGCCATGATACTGTTTTCTATCCAGAGGAGGGCACTCCGATATTACGTTCCAATCTCATTGGAGGATATTGGAATAATAATGAAATCAAAGATATTAATATGCAATTGGATCAGCGAACCAAGAAGAAGTGGCCAATCTTCCTTAATGTCCTTAAGACGTGTCCTCCATCAGCTGTAACCTTTCTTAAAATACACCTTTCTACGTTGGGCTAGATTCCACCTGCTAATTGCTTCTCACTCACTTCAGGTCCTCGGGTTGTGCCAGAATATCAGACTGACAGGCTCAGAAATTCTTCTGCTCTCCATTTTTATAGGCTGCTATTAAAAATTCAGGTCATGTTGGAGCTGACTTCAGCCGCAAAGTGATCGTATTAGCAAGATAGTTTACATTTTCTAAAGAAAATGCTCAAAACTCGCTCTCACAGTGCTAGCGCTGTTCTGAATAGTTCTAAGTGTGTTTCTGTGCTGTTGCTAGGGTGTTCTAGGTGGTTGCTAAGGTGTTCTGAATGTTTTTTAGCATAATTATATGCGGTTGGTGCTAGGGTGTTTATATGTGGCTGCTAGAGTTGTTGCTACGCAGGTGTTGAGGTGTTCCAAATGTTTTTATGCTGTTGCTAGGGTGTTTTAAGTGGTTGCTAAGGTTAATTGTTTTTGGCATGTTTCTATGCTGTTGCTAGGGTGTTCTATGTAGTTGCTAAGGTGTTTTGAATTGTTTTTGGCATGTTTCTGTTTTATTGCTAGGGTATTTCAAGTCATTGCAAAGGTCAATTGTTTTTGGAACTTTTCTGGCCTGTTGCTAGGGTGTTCTTAGGTGGCTGCTAAGGTGTTCTGAATGTTTTTTGTCATATTTATATGTGGTTGCTGCAAGGGTGTTATACTGTAGGTGGCTGCTAGGGTTGTTGCTACACAGTTGCTGAGGTGTTTAGAATGTTTTTATGCTGTTGGTAGGGTGTTCTAAGTGGTTTCTAAGGTGAATTGTTTTTGCCATGTTTCTATGCTGTTGCTAGGGTGTTCTATGTAGTTGCTAAGGTGTTTTGAATGGTTTTTGGCATGTTTCTGTTCTATTTCTAGTATTTCAAGTCATTGCTAAGGTGAATTGCTTTTAGAATGTGTCTGGCCTGTTGCTAGGGTGTTCTAGGTGGTTGCTAAGATGTTCTGAATGTTTTTTGGCATATTTATATGCGGTTGCTGCTAGGGTGTTATAGGTGGCTGCTACGGTTGTTGCTACGCAGTTGCTGAGGTGTTTCGAATGTTTTTATGCTGTTGCTAGGGTGTTCTAAGTGGTTGCTAAGGTGAATTTTTTGGCATAATTCTGTGCTGTTGGTAGGGTTTTCTATGTAGTTGCTAAGGTGTTTTGAATGTTGTTTGGCAAGTTTCTGTTCTGTTGCTAGGCAGGGACCGAAATTAAGTTTTTGACACACCGGCCTAGTTGGCCGGTGGATTAAAAAATCCACCGGCCAAACTTATTTTTTACCTGCCAAAATTCTGAACGATTTAACACAGATATATCCAAAGCACGTTAACCTGTATATTATGTGTGCTCCGGACAGAGAGGAGTGACAATTAAAACATCAATAAGAAAAACAACTTTTTGGTCATTTTAGATTTTTTATTATAACTTGGAAATGTTTTTAACGAACTATCTGATCTAGTCAGACCACTTGTTTTCTTTGTCCATGAAATCTGGCCTCCTGCTTCTGACGCAGTCTTTGTGCCACAGCAGGGTTCAACGCTAAGGAATTTTTCTACTGGCCAAAATTTTTTCTGGCCCCACCAAAAAGAAAAAAGTTAATATTTATTTCTAAGCCACATATTTTAAATGTGTCAAAAGCCAAATATAACTATACATACACTTTTTATTCAGCATAACTTTTCTTTAAATACAATTGATAATTTAAAGAATTAAAGAAGTATTTAAGATTTCAATAACTAAAAATATATGCCAGCAGGTGGCGGCACGAAACTGAAATTGATCACTGATTCGTTTGAATGCATGGTTCATTCAAGAATAAAGCAAGTTACTCTCTTTATGAATGGGAAATTGAATCATTTCACAAGATTCGTTTAAAAACACATGTTCACTCATAAAAGAAACACCGCTGTGTTTGAATGGAGACACGCAGAGCCGTTGCACATCTACAATCAAACACAGCAGTGTGACTTGGTCCAGAATAATTTTGACGACGAAAATCAGCCAATGTAAGTCACTTAATAATAACTTCTTGTTTATTTAACTGCTGTTTTAAATCAATATCTCATTTACAAACTCCCATAAAAAAATATATTAAAAGCTGTTACTCATCTTAGTTTCCGATATCACAAAGCTCTATTATAATCAACGACGCTCTCTGTACCGCAAGATCAATCTCTTATTTACTCTCTCTCTACACTTTGTTTATAGACGAATTATTGAGATATATCTGTGTTACATTACTGTGCTTTGAACCCAGACACGTCGGCATTTGGCTTTGTGTATTTAGGACTTACACAACCGGTACAAAGCAGCGATTGTATTTATCTCTGCCATGGTTGATCGTGCCTTCTTGTTAGTCGCGCTAGTGACGGGAAAAATTACAGCGAGTGACGCGATGCGCATATTGGCTTGGCTTTCGGTGTGAACCCAGACTGTATTCACTTTAGTGACAAGGCAGCACTGGCCCGATCGGGGGAGCATCACAGAGATCCGTGAGACTGATACTGATTAACATTGCTGGTGAAAAGATTTACTCGCCATGTGGCGGATTGGGCTTTAAAGTTAACTCGCCAGACAGAGAATTTGCTCGCATTTGGCGAGTGGCGAGTGTTAATTTCGGACCCTGTTGCTAGGGTATTTCAAGTTGTTGCTAAGGTGAATTGCTTTCTGGCCTGTTACTAGGGAGTTCTAGACCCTTTCTAAGGTGAATTGTTTTTGTAATGTTTCTGTGCTGTTGCTAGGGTGTTCTGAATGTTTTTGGCATATTTATATGTGGTTGCTAGGGTGTTCTAGACAGTTGCTAAGGTGAATTGTTTTTGGAATGTGCTGCTGCTAGGGTGTTGTAGGTGGTTGCTAAAGTGAATTATTTTTGGAATGCTTCTGTGCTGTTGGTAGGATGTTTTCTACACAATTGCTGTAGTGTTTTAATGGTTTTTAGCTTGTTTTATTCTGTTGTTAGAGTGCTTTAAGTGGTTGCTAAGATAATTTTTTTGGCCTGTTTCTATTGTTAGGGTGTTCTATATGGTTGCTATGGTGAATTGTTTTTGGCCCATTTCTATGCAGTTACTAAGATGTTCTAAGGTCGTTGCTAAGGTGATTTATTTTTAACCTGTTTCTTTGTGGTTGCTAAGGTGTTCTAAGTGGTTGTTAAGGTTTCTGTGCTGTTGCTAGGGTGTTCTAGGTGGTTGCTAAGGTGAATGGTTTTCAGCATGTTTATTCTGTTGCTAGGGTGTTCTAGGTGGTTGCTAAGGTGAATGTTTTTTAGCATGTTTATTCTGTTGCTAAGGTGTTCTAGGTGGTTGCTAAGCTGAATTGTTTTTGGAATGTTGTTACACAGTTGCTGCAGATTGCTTGTAACTAAGGCTGCATCCGAAATCGCATACTACTTAAGTAGGTACTACATTTAAATTTAAACGTACTACCCGACCGTTAAAACAGTACATTCTATATAGTATGAATGTGGGTAGTATGACTGGAATTCGGACATACTACATCCGCCATATTGATGTTGTCACTTGTCTTGCGTCATCACAACAGCGCGAAAATTTACACTTGAAAAGAGCCGCGTCTCCATAGATACATATACGTAGATGCCTCATTAGCGACTGTTTCTATGGGCCGTTTATACGTAAGCCGTCATTCACCCATAGATCTATGTAACTGACCATAGTAATCACTGAATATTCGAAACGCCACAGTCCTGCACAGCCGTTGGCAAACCTACTATATGGTGAACGACGTCAAGTGGACCGTTCCGCATCTACGTGCTTGGAGTGGTCCGATGAGGCATCTACGTATTAGTGTTAATTTCGTCACCTATTTTTAATTTAGTCTTAGTCTTAGTCTTGTGCCAAATGTCCTTGTTAGTTTTAGTCATATTTAGTCATTCACATATCTTTTTTTGTTAGTCAAGTTTTAGTCGACTAAAAGTCTCGTCATTTTAGTCTAGTTTTAGTCAAAAGAAAACTCAAGGTATCTTAGTCAAGTTTTAGTCGACTAAAAGTCTTTTAATTTTAGTCTAGTTTTAGTCAAAAAAGAACTCAATATATTTTAGTCTAGGTTTAGTCAAAAAATTGTAGTCTTTTTTAAAAATAACACATTATTACTGTGATTATTACTGATACACATTTCAGTAAAAAAAGTGTTTCACATATCTCAAACATTGGTTAAATGTCATAATTACCTGACAAAATACACTTGTTGAATGATTTTTGTTGAATGCAAATGTTAAACGTGTCTGGTTTTCAATTTCTGATTTAGGAGACACATTCACAAATGATTAACCCTTTCAGTGGTGAGTTTAAAATATTCTAGCGGACCCCTGTGAGTGAGTTTTTTTTAAGCGACCGTTATTTTAGAACGTTCCTCCTTATTGTTTCCATGGCGACGCATCAAGCTTGTCACGTGACACAACACAGACACAATAACACTGTAGACAGATAGATCGCTTTTATTTCGTTTTTCCTTTTTTATCCAGAATACTCACACACTTGCTTACATGCCATGAACTATCTAATATTCCAATTCACAAATATGTGTGAATTAGTATGTTTCGTCGTTTAAAACCCTATATAAATGATCTGGATCGTAATCTGTAACGTGAGATGGGCGCGGCCATGTTTGTTCGCACTGCTGTTCAGAGAGTCCTGTCAGCCGTATTTACAGCACATATACATTCATCCGTTTCTCCCGAAATACATGCAAGTAAGTGGCTGGTGAACTAGAAGAGGAATAGAGTGAACTTTTTAGTTACTAAGCCTGTGTATGTGATATGAATAAAACACATCGGCAAATTATATTTGAATAGATTGTTATTTGCTGCTTCCATAGACCTATGTGTGTATTTTACAAACTCTAAATGTCTCCTTTTACTAGTACTTATGTGTATTTAAATGTCTGAAACCTAAAATAAGCGTTATGTGGTTAAAAACACTGCATAGTTGTGATTATATGACAAACGCAGAGCTCGTCCGTCTCTGGCTCAGCGCCAGCCAGCGCGCCAAAGCGCAGTTTGAATATTTTAAAGCCGTAACAGCTGATGAAAAAGCAGAGACGATTGTAGACGAAAATGAAGAGAGATTTTATCTTAGTTTTTATTTTATGCAAAACATTTTCGTCTCGTCTTTTTTCGTCAACAAT
The DNA here is from genome assembly GCF_049309525.1 of Garra rufa. NCBI lineage: Eukaryota > Metazoa > Chordata > Actinopteri > Cypriniformes > Cyprinidae > Garra > Garra rufa. The sequence goes on from NC_133362.1 coordinate 14,060,030, forward strand.
AATGCATGTTAATTTAGTCTTAGTCAGCGTTTTTGGACAGTGGCGCAGTCTTGTCATCGTCTCGTCTTAGTCATGAAAAAAAAGGTCGTTGACGAACATATTTCGTCTCGTCTCGTCTGACGAAATTAACACTACTACGTATATATATCTATGCGCGTCTCCACTTTCCGCCATTTTTCGAATATGACGCCTCCTCCCGCGGAGCCTCATGGGATAGGAAAGTGTTCATGGTATGCCTACTACAGAATTCTGGCGGAAGCAGTAGGTCATCCGGGTACTTCTCGCCTACTGAATTTCGAATACTATGAATTCGGACATACTACTCGCCTCGCGTACTGCTTTTCGCGTACTATATAGTAGGGTAGTATGCGATTTCGGACGCAGCCTAAGTGTTCTAAGTGATTGTTAAGCTAAATTGTTTTTTGAATGTTTCTACACTGTTGCTAGGGTGTTCTAGGCAGTTAAGGTGAACGTTTTCAGCATGATTATTCTGTTGCTAAGTGGTTAAGGTGAATGGTTTTCACCATGTTTATTCTGTTGCTAGGGTGCTCTAGGTGGTTTCTAAGCTCAATTGTGCTTGGAATGTTTATGTTCTGTTGCTAGGGTGTTCTAGGCGTTCGCTACACAGTCACTGCAGTGTTCTGAATGGTTTTTAGCGTGTTTCTGTGCTCTTACAGCTCATGTTCCATCAGTGTAAGTAAATGCCACTCATTTTATCGCCTGCCAGGTGAAAAGAAAAAGTCAGATTGCTCTGAACAGTAATAGCACACCTCTTCTCAACAAGCTGCATGATTTGAAGTATCACTCAAGTTCATAGCACAAGCGCTGCGAGTTGTACACGCTGTTCCAATCCCTAACCTTAGTTACGAGCAACAGTAATCATGATGTTTTCCTTAGCACATACCTTTAATACCAAGATGACAGAAAAAGCAGAACAAAAAATCAGTTGTGTTGCATTAGACTATGCCTGCGTGAATGCTTCCCCATATGCCTCCTTCAAACAATGCTCTGTATCATAACCCAATTAAGTCTCTCAAAGCCAAAATGAGGCGCTGTCTCGCACAATGGAGGATAAATCTGTGCAACAGAAGTTGCTCTGCGGGTCACCCGAAATTGATCCATCTCCAGTTGACTCGCACTTTAGAACCAGCGTAGTTTTAAGCCGTCTGCTTGCCAACCAGCACAGCCTCCCAATCTGTTTGTGTGGGTTTTGGCCTTTTCCCATCTGCAGTCGGTCAGCGGAGCCCAGTCATTGTGTTTCTGCCACCTACCCGTCATCAGCAAAATGCCTCATTACTGTTTTCAGATAGAACAGCGCAAGACAAGCTGTACACCATCCATTAGCACGGGACTCTCCATCACTTCACAGTGGGAGACGTGATTTCCATTTGCTTTTATTACAATTACTGTTCACTATCAGTTTGATACAGCTTTTGGCAAAACGGGTGGAGAAAAAACATGGCGCAGTAAAAGGTTTTTGACAATCGACATCAATCTGGAAGCATTTGAAATTTTCCACGATATTAGCTTATTTTTTATCTTAACAAAGTTTCCTCCACTGTGGTTTGAATCCATTAGGCACGCTGAGTGGAATTAAAAGCTCTCAGCAGTTTGTTTGTGGTACGACTTAATCGACAAAAATGCTTATTATTTAGGTTTTTTGTACATTTCTGAATCATCTGTCTTCATCTTTCTCCAGATGGCGTAGCGCAACAAATATTTTGACTGTTCCTGTGGTTGCCTCTGATATTGAGACTCTCGCCTCATTATCGGGGTTTGATTTCTGTGATTGGAGTCGCTCTAGCTGAGAGGCGGCTGTTTTTCACCCCGAATGATTTTTCAGATCATTGCAGTGAAGTCAGATTTGTTGTCTTTGTTCTGGATAATAGGAACAGGCTAACGGTTTCTTTTCCAAAAAAGATTTGCTTAATGATGCCGAGAGCTGGTCAGCTCGGTTGAGGAAGTGAGTGTAAACGATTGTTATTGTTGACATGATTTATGGGTGCGCAATGTGCCTCAGAGGTCATTCTTATGACCATCATTCAACAGCCACTCAGATGAAAGATAGTCGAGCTGTAACAAATGAAGTCTGCTTGATTTTTGGGCTACTGTAACTGAGTTCATGTTAATCATGTAGATAAGATGCTTGACACGTTCAACAAATAGGGAATGGTTTAATCACCTTCCTTTTTCAATGATTTAAATTTGGGATGCAGAATATTATCGGACCAGCATCGGAATCAGCGGATAATGGCTTTAAAGGGGTAGTTCACCCAAAAATGAAAATTTGATGTTTATCTGCTTACCCCCAGGACATCCAAGATGCAGGTGACTTTGTTTCTTCAGAGGAACACAAATGAAGGTGTTTAACGAAAACCGGTGCAGTCTGCCAGCCAAATAATGGAAGTGGAGTGGCACCAGACCTTTAAAAGTAAACAAAAACATGCACAGACAAATCCAAATTACACCCTGCGACTCGTGACGATACATTGATGTCCTAAGACACGAAACGATTGGTTTTTGCAAGAAACTGAACCGTGTTTATATCATTTTTTACCTTTGATACACAAATTTTAAATCTTAAGATAAAATGTTAGGGTTACCACTGCATTTTTCAAAAAATGAAAAATGAGAAAAAAAAAAATGCAGCGATTGATATGTAGTTTATTTGGGGTTATTTTCAAAGCTTTTCTGTACTGTCATTATATAAGAACTTCATTATTGTTTATTTAATTTTAACAAATAAGTTCTTGTTGACGGAATTGTAGAATCTACTAAAAATAAAATTTGCTGTATAACGCGGAATGCTACAGAATCACAGTCTTCACAGCAATCTGTCAAAATAAAAGTTTGGTTTAAAAAATGTTATACACAACACAGTATTTCTGGAAAATAAATAAATAAATAAACTATTTTTATGAAATCAACTAATTACTAATTACAACTTTTTGTTATTAAAATTTAATGAAACCATTAAAACGGAATTCAGAAAATTAATGGAAAACACCAAATTTGGTAAAAAAATTAAACTGAATTTAGGGGACAAATTTATCTCATAGGGCTTTAAAATTATTTTTTTTTTTATGTTACATTGTTAAAAGTTTCATGATTTTAATTAATTAGATATGAGTTTTGCTTGATATTCTTTTAAATTTAACCATTAAAACAAGAAAAATAAAAACTCGCTGTCTCCCACTCACTTCCTGTCATATCTCCATTGTACTATCAAAGGAAAATGGAACCCCTTCCCCTCAAAAAAAAAGTTAAATGAAATGTAACTACATTCAAATGATTTTATGAATCATGATTTTTTTTTTTTTTTGTGAAAATGATCAAAAACTCCGGCGATCAAAAACTGAGGATCAAAAACTTCCATTGTCCTTATTTTTAAGTCGCTTTGGATAAAAGTGTTTGCTAAATGACTAAATGTAATATAATGTAATACAACATAAAATATATTCATAATCAGAAAATATTTTTTTATTGATTACACGATTATATAAGGTTTTCAAAATTGCAAAGTTGACTCAAAAAGTTATCAATTTTTAAATGCTTTAAATTTTAATGGGGCTACAGAGCATTAACAAATAAAATATTTCATCTTTTTTAAAATAGTTTTTATTTCAAAAGTATTCATTTATTTTTTATTTAGCATTTTAAGTTTTTATTATTAGCTTTTCATTCATGCATAAACCCCCACAGTTCCTTCACAAGCACCAGATTGCAAAATCCTGATGTTTAATGCACTTTTATGTTGTTGATAACAGAATGGAATGCATTTATAATCTTTTCTTTAAATTTAATTATGATACAAGATTGTCCTAATTACTGTAAATCAATGTGAGATAAACAAATTAGCTAAAAATTATTAAAAAGTAGTCAGATCTCATTACCTAAAATGTGTAATTTCATCAAAATGCTCCACCACCTTTCATCTTTAAGTAGTTTCAGGCTCTTTTTGTGTGCTGGCCACAAAATTCAGCTAATTTTCCCCCATTTTTTTTTGGATCTGATGGTTGTAGTGATTAATATGATGCTCATGAACACAACACCGTCCCTTGTTGAGCTTTTTCTCCCTTAAAGAGAAATGAAGGACTTCTCTTTTCCTCTTTTAAAGAGTAATAAATGACAAAAGACATGTTAAGACAGAGTGCCTCAAGTAGCCGCTTAATTATTGTAATTGAATGAGTAATCAATTCTACCCTTTCCCCAATTCTCTCCAGACTATACTCTCAGTATATCGACTGTCACTTTGAGACCCTTGATGAGACGCTGAGCTTCCTTGCCCCACGCGCGCTCGCCCTTTCGTACCTGTTGACCTGCAGTAAAAACCCGCCCTGCCAGCTGGCCTGTAGATGAAAGAATTGAATAATATCGACTTTTTCTCGCTCGCCCTTCTTTTGTTGCCGTTTTTCATCTGCAGTCCTCTCGCTCTGCCAGATCTTTCCCTCTTGTGCAGCAACCCGAGTCTTCTCATCACTCTGGAAGCTGCTCTGTCTTGCGTAACAGCCATTGCACAACCAGGCGTGAGTGGGAGGAAGTGTCAAGCAGGGAGAACACATGCGACAGGGAGGGCGCGGTATCCAACCGAGAGCATCTCTTCCCCGCAGGGCCCGACCCGTGCTCTCGAACCCCGCCACTCTCACGCCTCGAGTCGACAGAGCAAGAGGCGAGTCCTGCTTCACAGAGCACAGCTTGGATTGGCAATAATGTCGGGGTTGGGTTGTCCTTCAAGCTCCTGGAGGAAGTGCTTTAGGTTTGAGTGATGGAGAGTGTCAATTAGTGCCGGGCGGTATGATGGGATATTCCGTGCGACAGCAGAGATGTGTCATCTGGTAGAGATTTTGCGGTGAGGAGATAGATTTATTTGTGTTGCTAGGTGTGTGCAGGACTGCTTTACGTTATTTCAGCTTGAGAGTGAATTATTGGTAAATGTGAAAATACTGAGCATGACACAACCTAAACAAGTTAAAGTGTGGTAGAGCTAGTTATTATGGGGTGTTGTATTCAGAGTTTAGTTGGCGTGTGGTTGCCAAGCAACATTGCATCTTCACACATTTATGTGGACTCCAGTTCATGTGCAATCACAGATGTATGTATTTTGACTAATTTATGGGTTTGAACATGGCATCCAATGAGAATGAGAATTTAGTGTCTCTGTTTGTTTTATATGTGCAAGTATATATATTTATAATATAAAAGAGGTGACTGACACAGGCTGCTCCACACACAGCAACAGAGAAGGCTCGGCTGAGCGAAAAAAGACTTCACTGCATCACTATTTTTGTTGAATAGATTTTTGTACATTAACTGGGTTCCGGAGGCAGTTTATAACTTTCGGGAAGCGGAGTTTGACTGGGAGATTGTTCCATTAGGGGCCGTTGACATGTAGCGTCTTTTGCGCGCTCAAGTTCGTTATTTCAAATGAAGACGCGCGGTATGCGCGCTCATAATGGAAGCGACGCGGTTGTTTTTTCCAGGCGCGTCCATGCCGCAACGAGATAAAAACATCTCAACTTTTCAGAATGCCGCGAGCGCACTGCGGGTCATGTGACAAGAACCAACGAATCAGCTTCTTCCTTTCACGAAAAACATTAAAAGCTTAGCCAAGATGGAGGAACAGCCGGTCATAGCTGTTACAGGGATAACAGTTTTTAGTAGCAGAGCTACTGCAAGCGATTTTTAGTTTTGGAAATCCATTTATCCTTTGCTGAAACTTCCGCATCTTCATGGAGAGCGCGGGTCATGGTTGCTTAGCAACGGCAGACGCCTACAGAGCGTTTTGGAAAGAAGGAGAAAGCGGCACGCCTAGCGTTTGCCATGCGTTTTTAGGCGCAACATGTGAACGGCCGCTTATATGGTACGTTTAAGTTACTCTTTCTTTTGCAGACAGCAAGGTGTAGGCTATAGGATAGTTAACCTTATCATAGCTTCCCGTGACTCATTATTTTTACACCTATTTTGAATTTTACTCGAATACAAATACAAATACAAATACTTTCCCCCCCTCAACAAATACAAATACAGATACAAATACCGGCTGCTTTGCACACCCCTACTTTGCATATAAAAGTTTATAACATATATCATTGTTGCACTTTGAGCATCCTGAGTTCAACCTTTTCTGATCAAGGTCCCCTCTCTCTCCCACTTTGCTTCCTGTCTACTCACTGTCCTATCAAAACAATCAAACAAAACACTCTACATATAAATCTGACACAAACTTTATAAATAAATATGTAAAATATATCTGTGTTCTTATTTTCAGTTATATATGTTAGATTTTATAATATAATTAATAAAATATATATTAATTAAATGTAAAAAATAGAAGACAATTATATATAACAATATATATGTGTGTGTGTGTGTGTGTGTGTATTAATAATAATATAGTGTATAAATGGTGTTAAATAATACTAATTAATAAAATATTAATTTATAAAAGTATATAGTATTTATGTTATTATAATATATAATTACTGATTTATTGTGTTTTTAACTTACAAAACTGACACAGACTTTATAACTAAATATATAAAATATATCTGTGTTCTTATTTTCAGTGCTTTTGATATATTTTATAATTAAATAAATACATTAATTATAAAATATATAAAAAATATCTTATGTAATAAAATAGTATAGAATTATATATAATAATATGTGACCCTGGACCACAAAACCAGTCATAAGGTAAAATTTTACAAAATTGAGATATATATGTCATATGAAAGCTCAATAAATAAGCTTTCTATTGATGTATGGTTTGTTAGGATAGGACAATATCTGGCCGAGATACATCTATTTGAAAATCTGGAATCTGAGGGTGCAACAAAATCAAAATACTGAGAAAATCACCTTTAAAGTTGTCCAAATTATGTTCTTAACAATGCATATTACTAATCAAAAAGTACATTTTGATATATTTATAGTAAGAATTTTACAAAAAATCTTCATGTAACATGATCTTTACTTAATTTCCTAATGATTTTTGGCGTAAAAGAAAAATCTATATTTTTGACCCATACTATGTATTTTTGGCTATTGCTACAAATATACCCCAGCGACTTAAGACTGGTTTTGTGTTTCCAGGGTCACATATTATATAGGCCGTGTGTGAAGTGTATGAGTGTTTTTATACACAGTTTTACTATTAAATAATCCAACGTATTTAATATTAATTTATAATAATAATAATATATAGTAACTTTATTGTTTTTATTTATTAATTGTAATAAAATAGAAGATATATATATATATATATATATTTATTAGGGCCGGGACTTTAACGCGTTAATTTAGATTAATTAATTACACAAAAATAACGCGTTAATTTTTTTTAACGCATTTTAATCGCACTTAATTTTGCACCGCGGAACTTTCTCACTGGATGAGTTTCAGCGGACCGATTATACTGGAGCACCAACTAGCGTTCAGACAATGCGCATATCACCGCAGCACATCGAGCCTCAAGTATCACCTCAATGCTTTTACAGAAGGTCTACCTACCTATAGGGTACCTGAATTTCTGAAATGTAGGCTAGTATATTTCTAAATATCCCAGTGTTTCCGCTACCATTATCTTAGGGGGGCACGTTAATGTCTCCTCCAAGAAAACACGGACTGGATCGCGGACTCCATTCATAAAAAACGAATTTACTATAGCGCGGAATGCCACGTAAATTCGTCGATTTTTGGATTGATAAATCAAAAGTTCATCTGTCACT
>NC_133362.1:14068259-14092289 GCF_049309525.1 Garra rufa
AAAAACCAATGTTCAATACATTAAAAGTAATATGGTAAGACACCAATTTGCAATATCAAGTAGCTAAACCAGCTGTTTTGTACAGCTAAAAATATATAGATGCGGATGAGACTGGAAGCCAAACCCATATAATGTACAAATTGCTGCACCGGCATTTACATGAAGTAAAAGGTGGATGTATGTTGTTTTTACGCAGTTCATGTTAGTGTCACTGCACAGGGGTAATAGTGTGTATTATAAGCACAGCTTGTATGTGTAGTTAGACATGTTGTTTAATAGAGGCCAGTCCTCAAGGAGGCTGTGGAAGTAGGCAGTCAGCTCTGTAGTAATATGCCTGTGTGTTAGTGCTTGTTTGTTCTTGTGCTCTGCTCTCGGCTCTCTCGGCATGTTAACCTCTCTGCCCTTTATCCAATGGGAGTCGCTACAAACGCTCCCATTGAAAAACATTCGGGTCTGTCTAGTCGAGCTGTTAACATGATCTGTTTCAGCACAAACTGATAGTTACAAAGGGACTTCCCTCTAACATCTCTGCTCTGCTCTTTTTTATGGATGCTGGAAGTCTCCTAGGAAAGCTCAGACTTTACGGTTAAACATTTGTCTGTATCAAGTGTGTGATCTGCTGTAATATACTCTATGGTCCATAAATGACAAAATCCACCATCATATCTGCACTCTGGTTCCAACTCAACAAACCTCAGAATGATAAACTTCCCCTGGAATGTTAAAACATTGAAATAGGAGCTTTGGATAACCGAGATGACACACAATAATATTTTGAAGTATCTTAAAGGAATCATATAGGCGAAAAATAAATAAATAAATAAAGGAAAAAATCAGATATTAGATAAAACATTAAATTAAATTTATGGCTCTATGAAATCTGTTTTACTTTTTCCCAAATGTAATTTTTTTTCCATTTTATTTTTTTCTAGACTGTTTAAAAAAAAATCCGCATTTCTAATTGAAATCATGAACATAATTACTAGTGGTGGGCCGTTATCGGCGTTAACGTGCTGCGTTAACGTGAAACTCTTATCGCGCGATAAAAAAAATATCGCCGTTAATCTATTCTCAAATTTGGGTTGGGAGCTGGGTCTAAACTACGCAAGCTACGATGACTTTCACCTTGATAGTTTAACGCGGATGTATACCGAAGACTATAGAATATGGTCGCGCATTTAAGTCTCCTCCGCCAAAACACAGACGGGATCGCGTCGTCCTCCATGCATAAAAACCGAATCTACTATAGCGAAATGCCACGTAAATTCGTCGTTTTTTGGATTCATAAATCAAATGTTGGTCAGTCACTTAATTCAAATCGCGATATGGACTAGTGTATGTGAAAACTGAAATGCAAAAAGACCATTTTAATATGAATCCGATATGTTCCGTTTGCCTAGCTGTATGTATGCATTGCGGAGACGAGCTTTTACTACATGCATACTGAAACACACGTGACGCTCCCGGTAATTTTTGGCATTTTCATCTCACAAGAACAGATAAACTCAATCTCCCAAACTGCTGTGAGTGTCACTTTTACCGTTTCATTTGAGAAAACTAGCATCATATCATACTGTATGACACAGAAACTTCACGGCAACCTGTCAAAATAAAAGTACGGTGTAACATGTAATGGGCTGGGTAGGTGTTGACGTTAAAAAAAAACACAATCTAATAGGGAGAAAAAATAATTTCATTGTTAGTTAGTTAGTTAGTAAACACAAGTACATCTAATTGAACATAATTTATTTTCATCAACAAATTATCATAGAACAGCTTTATGAGCTTTATATTCTGAATGCCTTCAGCAGAATTCAAATTAGCCATTTTAATCTAGATTAATCTAGATTAATTCCAAGATTTAATCTAGATTAATCTAGATTAAAAAAATTAATCTATGCCCACCCCTAATATTAATATATATATATTAATTTAATTTATATATATATATATATATATATATATATATATATTAATTAATTAATTAATTAATTAATTAATTAATTAAATAAATTAATAAATTAAAAATATATATATATATGTATTATTAAATACTAAATTTTAAATATTTTAAAATAATGGTAAAAATATTTTACGAGACAATGGTGTTTTGACAATATATTTTGTAATATATTTCTTATTTTTTTTAAATTCAATATTTTCTTATTTTACAATATATTTTCTTAATTCTTGTTGAATGGTTCAAAAACAGTGGGTTTATTCAAATGTAGTTTTTTTTTTTTAATTTGTAGTTACTGAAAGGTTTTAAGGGTTCTTGTGAAGAAAATACCCAAGGGTATTATTTTTTTTTACACACACATAAATCTTCAAAGTAACGTTTTTTTTTTTTGTTTTTTTTTCAAAAAGCCTACAAATCACCTCTATCATTTTACAATAATTTGTTATTATTATTATTTTTTTTAAGTAGATAATAAATACATTTTAATAAAATTCCTGCATTTTTTTTTGTATCACAATGTCACAATGACAGTTTTTTTTTTCTCCAGGAAGTATGAATAATTAACATAAAAGGTCTAAGATAGTCTAATAGGGTATCATTGTCCCGATTGTCATGAGTGTCATGAAAACCCGAGCAGTTCTTGAGCCTTTCACTTTACTGACCAACCATTTCCTGAAATAGCAGCATCCCATCTGGAGCAGAAAAGGCCATCCTTGTGGGGCTGATAATTACTTAGTCAGAGGTCAAGAATAGAAACTGTTAGTTGCTGTGTGATGTCCTGTACCATTATGAGCGCTGTTAAACTGTGTCCATAAGGAGCTGCTGGCAGCTGGGGAGTCGTACAGCTGAATAAAACACAAGCTCATCCTACAGGGAGCCATTAGCAGAAGCCTCTACTTCAAAGCAATTAGAGAATGTCTTGGGACTTGCAGTGTTTATTGAAATAATTGAATGTCCCCTAACTACAGTATGTACTTCAGTAGAGTAATGAATGTTTATGCCCTCATAGCAGCCTGTTTGATAGGACGCTTGAATCAGTGGCTTATGAAAGAAAGATGGTTTAATAGCATCTCAGATGTAAACTTCGGAAGCAAAAATAGCTGAAGTTGGATTAATTTGCATGAATCGGCTCAAATTGTGTCAGTGGAATATATCATTGCCTGTGGAAAGCAGACACCACAGCAGTTTATTCTCCTTGGAGTAGTTTGTTCTTCACGCATTACAGAATTTGACTCCTAAAGAAAGATAGAGCAATTCAATTATTTGCCAGTGTTCAAGCTATTCTAAATGTAAGATTAAGCCTATATGTGACACTAGACCACAAAATCAGTCTTAAGTCTTAAGCACGGGATATTTTCTTTTGTCAAAAATCATTAGGATATTAGGTAAAGATCATGTTCAATTAAGATATTTTGTAGATTTCCTGCTGTAAATATATTAAAACTTAATTGTTGTTTTATTAATATGCATTGCTAAGAACTTCATTTGGACAATTTTAAGGGCAATAATCTTGATATTTTATTATTTATTTTTTTACACCCTCAGATTCCAGATTTTCAAATAGTTTTATCTCGGCCACATACTGTCCTATCCTAACAAACCATACATCAATTGAACGATGTATATCTCAAATTCAAAAAATTGACCCTTATGACTGGTTTTGTGGTCCAGGGTCACATATGCAAAGTATAGTATCCAGTTTATCATTTATATACCAACCAACATGTTGCTGTCCATGGTGCTGAAACCACAGCTACCCAAATATTATGTACTAAATATAAATAGTTATATTATTTATATAGAAACTTTCTTTAGTGTATAATATTTATATATCATATAATGTTTTTTTTTATTTAATAACTTTTTTGCCATTATCATCACTTTCCTTATATAAGGTGCAATTTTTGTGAATAAGGTAGAATTTCAAAGGTACTTTATCCTCTTCTTCTTCACAATAAAATACAATTAAATAAAAACATTTTTTTTTTCAATAACACATTTTCTGTCCTATTTTCATACTAAAACATTTGGAAAAATTAAGAATTTTAAATGTTTTTTTTTAAGGCTGCATTTATTTGTTCAAAAAAAAAAAATGCAGTAAAAACAGTAATATTGTGAAATACTATTACAATTTTTAACTGTTTTCTATTTTAATATATTTGAAAATGTAATTTATTCCTGTGGTGCAAAGCTGAATTTTCATCATTGCTCCAGTCTTCAGTGTCATATGATTCTTAATATTTTTGTGGAAACTGAAACATTTTTAATTTAATTTAATTAAAAAATAAAATAATAAAAGAAAATAAAAATGTTTCTTTTTTTGTCCTACGTACATTGGTGGCCAAATGTTTGAAAAAAATTATTATTTTTATTATTATTTTAAGGCTGCATTTATTTGACAAAAAATACGTTAAAACCCCTAATATTGTGAAATATTATTACATTTTAATAACTGTTTAATAACTGTTTTCTATTTTAATGTTTAAAAAATGTAATTTTATTCCGGTGGTGCAAAGCTGAATTTTCAGAATCATTATTCCAGTTTTTAGTGTCACATGATCATTCTGAAATCATTTTGATTGATGATTTGGTGCGCAATTATTATTGATTGATAATGGATCTTTCTATTATGACTAATGGAAAAAAAGGTGCTTCTTAATATTTTTGTTGAAACTGATATTATTTTCTGTCATATTATTATACTTATTATTATTATAGCCAAAAGTTTAGAAAAATTACGATTTTTAAGATTTTTTTTAAGGCTGCATTTATTTGTTAAATAAACAAATAAAAACAGTAACATTGTGAAATACTATTACAATTTTTAACTGTTTTCTATTTTAATATATTTTAAAATGTGATTAATTTCGTGTGGTGCAAAGCTAAATTTCAGCATTATTGCATCAGTGTCACATTTTTTAGAAATCATTCTTATTGATTTGGTGCACAATTATTATTGATGCACAGTAATAATGGTTCCTATTATCACTGCTGGATTTTTTCTTTACATTTTTAATTTAATTTAATTTAAAAATAAAACAAAATTTAGTTTAGTTTTTGTCCTATTATCATTCTTGGTGGCCAAATGTTTGAAATTATTATTATTTTTTTCTCAGCATCATTTATCCAGTCTTCAGTGTCACATATTCAGAAATCATTCTGATTTATTATCAGTGCAATTATTATTGAAGCACAATAATTAATAATGGTCCTTACTATTATCACTGTTGATAAAAAAAAAATCTATTTAATTAAAAAAATAATAATAATAATAAAATAAAAACACCCAGGAAGTAACATAATTTGGACCCTTTTTCATCATTACATTATTACAGACAGCATAGCACTAAATTCATTCATCATTTCAAAAACTTTTAAAAACGATATAAATAGAGAACAGTGAGAAAATGTAATGCTTTAAATCATATGACAAATTTCAAAACCGCAAATATTATGATTCTTAACTTTGGTTACAATAATTTCTGAAAATGTTTAATGCATGATAATACATTTTTTTTTAAATAAATTAAAGTGTTACCAGGATTTCTTACTATGGCCAACCTTCAGAGTTAATTTCCTCGATTTCCATTAAAATAATCTGGCCTCTGGAAATGTGTGACACAACAGCAATGACAAAATAGCATCAAATGCTCCATTAGAGATTGTTTTGCATGTTCACACTGACAGCGGTCCCTTCAGATCATGAATGGAAGTTGTAATCTGAGCACAAGTGAGAATACAGAGTCTGTGTTGACATACGCTTCAATTCCCTCTCCTGCGTGTCTGTCAGAGATGAGTCTGATCCACCTCTCCATGTGTCCCCTGCTGGACTCACAAGCACCCACCAGGGCCCGCTCACTGTGTGCCTGCTGAATTTCATTTGCTGTGATTTCCCGCCGGCCTGTAATGTGATGGATTTGACATTTTGATTTGCACATTGAAGTACAGAGAAGGACAAACGTATTTTCATTTGGAGCCGTGGAGAATGGAGAACGAGGCCTGGGATCCGCGTTCGGTCGCTGTCATAATGGGCTTGTCTCATGCGCTTTATTATTTTTAATACGGTGACATCTCCAGTCAATGTCAGTACTACCCGCCTCTTCCTCCACATCTCATTACTGTGTTTTCTGACCTCCGAGGTCAACATTTGTGCACTAATGAATGCTTTGTCTGTTAATATGCATCATTAGATTGCAATCTTCTCCAAAGTTAAACTAACAAATCGTCTTACATGAGCACGTCGACTTGTTTTTCACGCTGCCTACGGTGACAACTAACAAATTGATTCTTAATTACATTACTTTAAATAAGTTCCTGAGTGACTCATCTAAACTTTACAAAGTTCAGCTTTCTGTCCTATTATCATATTTAGACTGGTGGACAAAAGTTTGGACAAATTAAGATTTTTTACAAATGTTTTTGTAAGGTCACATTTATTTGATCAGTAAAAGAACCAGTAAAATTGTGAAATATTATTGCAATTTAAAATAACTATTTTCTATTTAAATATATATTTTCAAATGTAATTTATTCCTGTGATGCAAAGCTGAATTGTCAGCACGATTACTCCATTCTTTAGTGTCACATGATCCTTCAGAAACCATTCTGATTTACGATTTGATGTTCAATATTTAATAATGGCTCTTACTATTATTAACCCTGGAACAAACATGTGTTGCTTAACATTTTTGTGGAAACTATGGTACATATTTTTTTTCAGGATACTTTGATGAATAGAAAGTTATGGAACCCAGTTTCCGCCACTGAATAATTTTTTTTACAATTCTGACATTGTTTTTTGCAATTACAAATTTTCATCTCGCAATTCTGAATTGTGTGATATAAGCTCACAACTGTGAGAAATAAAGTCAGAATTGCAAAATATAAACTCACAAACTTCTGACTTTTTTTTCGCAATTCTGACATTTCTTCACAGAATTATGTGATATAAGCTCACAATTGCAAGTTATAAAGTCAGAATTGGGGGATATAATCTCACAATTGCGAGAAATAAAGTCAGAATTACAAGTTTATTTCTCGCAGTTGTGTTTAACTCGCAATTCTGAGTTACAAAGTCCAGTTCTGAGGCGAAAAAGTGATATGTTCACAGAATTGCGAGTTTGTCAATTTTCTGACTTAACTTGCAATTGCGAGTTAATATTACGTAATTGCGACTTTATTTCTCAGAATTGCGAAATATAAAGTCTCAATTCTGACTTTAACACAATTGTGACTTTTTATCTCAATTCTGAGACAAAAATAAGAATTGTGAGTTTATATCATGCAATACTCACTCTGTTTCTCAGAATTACAAGTTTATATCACAATTCTGAGAAAAAAAGTCTGAATTGTGAGCTTAAAAAGTTGCAATAACCTTTTTTTATTTTTTATTCAGTGGCGGAAACTGGCTTCTATAGAAAGCTCATTAAACAGCATTTATTGAAACATTTTTTTTGTAACATTATAAATGTCTTTTTTTACTGTCACTTTTGATTGAATTAATGTACCCTTAATACATAAATGTATCACCTTTTCCACAAAAATATTAAGCAGCAAAACTTTTCAATTTTGTTTTGAATAATAAATATTAGCAGAATGATATTTTTAAGGATCAGCTTTGCCATCACAGGAATAAATTACATTTTAAAATATATTCAAATAGAGAACAGTAATTAAAAACAATGTAAATTGTAATGTCTCTTCTGCTCACCAAGCCTGCATTTATTTGATTCAGCACAGCAAAAACAGTAAAATTTTGAAATATATTTGTACTATTTATAATAACTGTTTTCTATTTGAATATATTTAAAAATGTAATATATTCCTGTGATTTCAAAGCTGAATTTTTAGCATCATTACTCCAGTCACATGATCCTTCAGAAATCATTCTAATATTCTGATTTAATGCTCAGAAGACATTTATTATTATTATTATTATTTTTACATTGAAAACAGCTGAGTAGAATTTTTCAGGTTTCTTTCTTCAAGTTTTGAAGAGCAGCATTTATCTGAAATAGAAATCTTTTGTAACATTATATATTCTATTATAAATGTCTTTATCATCACTTCTGATCATTTTAAAGCATCCTTGCTAAATAGAAGTATTCATTTCTATAATTTCTTTCCCATAAAAAAATAATTATACTGACTCCAAGCTTTTGAGTGGTATAGTGTATAATGTTACAAAAGATTTTATATTTTGGATAAATGCTGATCTTTGGCTCTTTCTGTTAATCAAAGAATCCTGACAAAATGTACTCAACTGTTTTAAATATTGATGATGATAATAAGAAAGCATATTAGAATGATTTCTGAAGGATCATGTGACACTGAAGACTCTTTGATCATATGAATACATTACAGTTTAAAAATAGAAAACAGGTATAAAATATTTCACAGTATTGCTGTATTTTGGATGAAATAAATGCAGGCTTGGTGAGCAGAAGAGAACTCTTTTAAAAACATTAAACTTACTGTTCAATAACTTTTGACTGGTAGTGTATATTATTTTATTTTTAATCAAATAAATGCAACCTTGGCAAGCATAAGAGACTTTGCATTTCAAAAATCATAATTATTCCAAACTCTTGTCTGCCAGTGTATAAACCACCAACTGCTTTCCACATGGAAAAGCCACTTTAATAGACTGGAGGATGAATCCGGGACTTTCATGCATATAAACTTGAGAATACGTCACTTGAGGCCCATATCAGAATATAATCTAAAGTTGAGGAATATAATCCCTTTTGGACTGCATTTACTCTCCCATCTGTCGTATCTAGCAAAAGTATTAAATCTAATCCCAGCGAGCTCCACAATCATCTCCCCTTATTGTACTGTTGAGGTCCAGCTTGACAGGCCTGAATCACGGCCTCTGTGACTGATAAGGTGTGTGAGTCACGACACGAGTCTGTAAACGCAATCTCTTTGTGTGAAATGCACAATGACACATCAGATTTCTAAAACAGTAAATGTTAGTGGATGAGTTATAGCGCTAAACAAATGCTCCTGACGTCATCCGGAGCTGCAGGTCTATAAGTAGCAGCGGTTTCAGGTGAGCTCTACTTATTCATATCTTTAAGTGGGGAAAAAGCTTCTCTTCGGCTGTTATACAAATAACACTAATATGAAAGAACACTAGCAGAGTCATAATAAAGATAAAACAGGTTCGCCTTTAAATTCCGAGAACTGGATGTTTTAAAAGATGGTCAAATAAACCTTTTCTGGTTCAGTTCTCACTATCCTGTCAGTTCCTCGGCTGATAGCGTAATTGCACATAAGGTACGCCATATGCGACGCGCCGTTACCCCGAAGTGACTACACTTCCTGTTATTTTTAGCTCTGCTGCGCTATTTTTAATAGGCAGCGGCACACACGTCTCCTCCCATCCGCTAATGGCCGATTAAAAATACCCTGTTGTTATTTGCCTTTAGATCTGAAAAGTCATCGTAGAGCATTTTTGTGCTGGACCTTGAGAACGCGGGGATGCGTCCAGAAAAGAGACACGCAGCACGACACAGGAGTAAGTGGACAAGTTCTCTGAAGCAGTACGAACATATTTCCTCTTTTATTTACATTCCTTTTTCAAATGTTAACATTTTTCGCTATAACTCTCTCATCAAGTTGGCATTTTCTCTTTTGTCATTAAAATAAACTTGGCACAAGTAAAACATATGTAGACAAAAGTTTTATTTACACCATACAACATTTTTGATTTTTAAATATTTTATACAGGGCTGCAGATGAGAGAGCTTTACTGAGCTTCCAGGCAGATTCTGCAGTATTAAAGTTTTGAAATATATTATTCATAAAAAAGTGAGTATTACCTTTATTGCATTTAAAGCAATGAAGAATGTAGCTTGACAAACATTCATTTTTAAATGACAGAAAAAAATCCTCTTTGCCTCTGAATAGTTTTGTCTTTTCATATTATAAAGTAAAAAGTGTAGTAATGGCCAAACGGACTTGTTATAAACTTTTTAAAAACCTGCGCAAGTATATACATTGTGTTCCTGGGCTCGTCTCCCGCCGAACAAAAAACCGAACCCAGTCGCCGCTCGCGGGTGGACGTCACGTCGTGTCGCTTTCTCTCCGAGGCCTCATAACGCTTTTGGAACCGATTCTTTTCCAACTGGTTACTTTTGAAACACATGATGTCCGATATTGTACATGTCTGCCCCCCACTAAATACACGAGTGAGAATACAAAAAAAAAAGATAACACAGATGTTTTTTTGTCTTTTTCTAACGTTGTCTTTTTATCCGTCCGTCCGTCCTTCACTGTTTTAAAATCTTATTGGCACATATTGTCCCTGCTATACTCCTAGAATCCAGATATGTCTTTCCAAGGCTGCATGAGAAGTCTTCCGCGTTTTTTGTTCAGTGCAAAATATGTCCACCTTCGTCCGCGTTCCCGGCTAACGCTTCGTTATTCCTCAGACTTCTGTCTGAAAGTCTCCCTCCTGGACGTCCAAAGGGAGGCTGACACACTTTTCCCACTCGGCGTTAGTCATCTCCAGAGAGTTCTTTGTGTCTGAATCTAGTACATTCATTGTGGCGTAGTTCTGATATTCACTTGCCGGGTTGAAGCTCTCCCAGGGGTTCTTGTTTTGCATTGCCTTGTCCTACGGAAAAGGACGAGAAGCCGCCGTGTTAGAAATACTACATTTCTGAGATACTCTCAATATGGTTTCTCATTATAGCGCCTCGTTTTATGATACTGTCAGACATCGGAAGTTTCACGTGGACATGAATCATCAAGCTTTAATTCATGTTCTCTCACAGTGGCCCTAAAAATATTTGGACACTATATGAAAGTCACCTCATTAGGTAAAAATTTCAAACCAAATACATGTGGCTTGATAGTTTGTCCATTAAAAGGGTAGTTCACTCAAAAATAACAATTCTGTCATTATTCATCGTCACGTTGTTCCAAACCCATAAGACCTTTGTTCATCTTCAGAACATAAATTAAGATATTTTTGATGAAATCGATAGCTTTCTGACCCTGCATAGACATGTACGGAGCCACGTTCAAGGCTCAGAAAGGTAGTAAGAACATTGTTAAAATAGTTCATCAGTGGCTCAACCATAATTTTACAAAGCTACACTACCAGTCAAAGGTTTTTAAACAGTAAAATTTTGCAATATTTTTACTATTTAAAATACCTGTTTTTTATTTGAATATATTTTAAAGTACATTTGTTTTTATTCCTATGATTTCAAAGCTGAATTTTTAAGCATTATTACTTCCATCACATGATGCTTCAGAAATCATTCTAACATTCTGATTTGCTGCTCAAAAAAAAACATTATTATTGTTGAACTTCTAGTCAGCTGTTTTTCAGGTTTCTTTGATGAATAGAAAGTTCAGAAGAACAGCTTTTATCTTTTCTAATGGTCTAATGCATTTTGTAATGCTGAAATATATAAGCATTACCTTTTTTATCAATTTAAAGCATTCTTGTTAAATGAAAGTAAATTTCTATATTTCTATAACTGTTACTTAAACAGGAAATCAGCATATTAGAATGATTTCTGAAGTATCATGTGACACTGAAGACTGGAGTAATGATGCTGAAAATTCAGCTTTGATCACAGGAATAAATTACATTTTTAAATATTCAAATAGTAAGCAGTTATTATAAATGGTAAAATATTTCACAATATTACTGCTTTTGCTGTATTTTGGATCAAATAAATGCAGGCTTGGTGAGCAGAAGAGACTTCTTTAAAAAAAACATTTAAAAATCTTTTGACTGGTAGTGTATGAGAACTTTTTGTTTGCAAAAATAATGATTTTATGTCTTCGACATACACACATATGCAGGGTTAGAAAGCTTAGATTTCATCAAAAATATCTTAATTTGTGTTCTGAAGATGAACGAAGGTCTTACGGGTTTGCAATGACATGAGGGTGAGTAATTAATGACAGAATTTTCATTTATGCGTGAACTATGCTTTTAACACCATGACATTCATGCATTTGTGTCCCAAAATTGTTTTTGGGGCTGCTGTGCATACACATCCAGTGCTCAAAAATCAAAGTGTTTGACCTAACAGCATGTTTGGAGTGTTTCCAGATTCAGGAACATCTCAGAGTTTTCAAGGGAATAAAAACAGAATCTTTTCTTCCAGCGGTTACTAAGCAACAGGCAGTGAATGGCCAAGTTCTGAAGTCTGATTGAACGTGGGTAAAAGGGAGTAACGTGGCCAAAGGGACACATCGCCAGCTGCTACGATTATACCTGACATAAACATGCACAGCTAACACAATGCCAAAATCCTAATGCGTTAGCTAAAGTTTACACATTGTACTAAGAATGAACTATTTTACACCATTTCTTAGTTTAGGTTAATGTATTAATACACTATTGTCTATTTGGCAATTCATGCTACATTAATGCTAATTTATACGACTTGAAATGTAGAAATTAGCATTAGCTATAAATTAATAAATGCAGAAACCTATTTCATTGTTAGTTCATAAAATATAGCACCTCATTGTAAAGTATTAGCTGTGCATTTTGTATCAGGATCTTATCTGGACACTTGCATCTGATTGCACTTATGGAAATGCCACTTACTACATTAGAGGTTGCATTAAAGAGAAATTTCCATCATTAACATTGAAAGATAAATCAAAATGCATTAAAAAGGCCTTCAGTCCATTTCCTACTTTAGAAACATTCTCAGAGTAGAGAATGCTAATGGGGATTACAAGTGAATAAAAAGTTTCCTCGTGAATCTACATTGGATTAAAGTGGAATAAATCATTAAATCAGGTGACCAGCTGGCAAGGCCACATTAACTTTACACCTGTATCGAATAGAAAGCATTTTCACTGATCCGATCACTGCGTCTGGAGTGCACTGAGAGCTGTGATCCAATCAGTGAAAATGCATGCTAGCAGGAGATGAATTTTAGGCCACTATGCTGAGGCTGAGCTAATTAAAAAAAACACATCTAAAAAGCTCTAAATTGATTATCAGAGCGAACCTCACAGTGCCAGTCAGCTGGACGCAAAACGACACTGAACGTTCCTCTGCTGCATGGTGCTGGATGATGCGATTGTGTTGCAATTGGCCTGCTCCAATCAAACAATCCCAGCGGCCTTACAATTACAGATAATTGATGCAGCGCACTGCGGAAAGCACAGAGAACCTCTCCGATATCTGAACCGGATCGAGTGTTTTTCGTCCCGTGCATTCGCCAAGCAGCGATTAGCCAATAGAAAAGGAAATAATAAGCATGTTAGCAGCTCATGGCCTTGTGTTTGAATGAGTGCATGAGCATGGATCGCAATGACGGCTCAGTCGCTCTTCCTTGTCTCCTAATACCTTCTCTTCCACCCCCCCGGAGCGGGCGGGTGTGCTATTTTTCCACATGAATACACTGGGTGGATAACTATTAGTCAGTTCAGTCAGTCACTTCCTGTGCGCATGGCCGGGGCGCCACCAGAAGACACAGCTAAACATAGACAACGCGGCACCCCCCGGTACTCGGTAATGAGACACACTGAACCCCGTTTCCTGTTACTCACCATGCCGCCCATATTTGGTATGTCTCGAAATCGGTCCAGGGTTTGAAATTTCTGATTGAGTTCCTGGAACAGCTCCATATGCCTTTTCCTGGTGTGCATGACTTTCTGTAATGGCAAGGGTGGGAGGGGAGGGGAGGGAAGGGGTAGGGGGGATGGGATTTGGAGTTCAGTCAAGCTGAGAACCAGAACTTTGCAACAGGAAAAAACCTGGCTACTTTCAAAGAATTTATCACCATATAAAAACGCTGTGCTCACCCTGCAAATTTGGCTGAATGCTATGACAAGGTTATGACAAACGGCACTGGCATATATGAAGGGTCAGTGGTAGCACTTGACATTCAATTTCATTTTTTTGGTAAAGGGCTGAAACGCTCTGGGGGATTCTGCAGGTGACCTTAAAAATGTGAAAATATACAGGCTATTTTTTGATTTTCAGCTTGAAGTCAGGGGATGTAAAAGGATAAAATGGGAATATGTGGTGGCTGACGGCATTGCTTTTACGCTAAACCACACAACGCTTCATAAATCGCAGTTGTGTCAGGACATGCTACTCCAATAAGCTTAAGTGCTACACAAAGTAGTTGTAAATTAAAGGGGCGAAACACAAACGCAACAAAGGCCTGACGCATGCACTTCGCCAAGCGAAGGGTTTGCTCACCTCAAAGTCAAGATCCTGGTACCTCGACTTTCTTCTCTGTAAAACCAAGACAGAAAGACAAGAAAAAAAAAAAAACAGTGTAGTTAGATATTACGAAACCTAGAGAAATAATCTGCTGAAATGCTGAAATTCGGTCCCATCTCTAAAACACATATGAGCAAGTATGTTTCTTGCACATCAGAGCTAGACTTGTAAGCCTTGAGGCTTTTGGCAGAAAATGGATCAGGTTCAAATGGATTTTCCCCTCAAGGCGGCCGGTCGATACTGGTGCTTTTCAAAATTTCAGTAATGATGAGAGGTTGAAATGTCTTACAATGCCTCTGCAATGATCTTTAAGGCCGGTCTACAAGTACGCAAACGCAGGCAGAAATGCTTGACTGATTCAGCCTCGTTGGAGGTATTTAACACAAAAGAAGGTCCTGTCAAGAAAGTTGAGCTCTGAAAAACACTTTTTAAAACATCTTTTGCGTTCTTCAAAACAAAGTCAGTCATACAGTTTCGGAACGTCTTGAGGGACCATTTTCGTTTTTGGAGTGAACTATCCCTTATTTGTGTTTTCTTTGCGCACAAAGTATTCTCGTAGCTTCATAACATTAGGGTTGAACCACTGGTTTCACATGGACTATTTTAACGATGTTATTACTACCTTCCTGGTGCTTGAACATGGTAGTTGCGTTGCTGTCTATGCTAGTCAGAAAGCTCTCGGATTTCATCTTAATTTGTGTTCCGAAGATTAATTAAGGTCTTACGGATTTAAAAATGACATTAGAATTTACATTAGACATTTCAGAATTTCTCTCCATATAGTGGACTTCTATGGTGCCCAGAGTTTGAACTTCCAAAATTCAGTTTCAATGCAGCTTCAAAGGGCTCGAGGAAGAAGGGTCTTGTCTAGCAAAACTATTGGTTATTTTCTAAAAAAAAAAGAAAAAAAAAAAAAAATTGACAATTTATATACTTTTTAACCTCAAATGCTCGTCTTGTCTAGCTCTTTGTCAACTCTGTGTATTCCGGTTCAAGACAGCTAGGGTAGGTTGAAAAACATCCTACATTGCTGCAGAAGTACCGGCTCAGTGTTTACAAAGGGAACGTGCATAGAAGATCAAACGCCCTTTACAAAAAGTAAAACGGCAATGTAGGACAATTTTGAAGAAAATTAGATGGGAGTTTTTTCAATGAGTTGACGTAGAGCTAGACAAGATGAGAATTTGAGGTTAAAAAGTATATAAATTGTCAATTTTATTTTTTTAATATAAAATCGTTTCACTAGACCCTTCTTCCTCAAGCTGGGATCGTTTAGAGCCCTTTAAAGCTGCATTGAAACTGCATTGGAAGTTCAAACTCGGGTGCAACATAGAAGTCCACTATATGGAGAGAAATCCTGAAATGTTTTTCTCAAAAAAGAAAGAAAGACATGAACACCTTGGATGACAAGGGGGTGAGTAAATTATCAGTAAATTTTGTAAACGGTCTACACCCAAGACCAGACTCAAAGTCGCACCTCTAAAGAGCTCATCGATATAGTTGAACCGGTTTCGCTTCGAGACAGTCCTCCGCTCTCCTCCATTTCTGCCAGGAAGTTCTTCACAGCCGTGCGTGGCTCGAAGGGCAGATTCTGCATGTGTTCGGCCTGGACCGGGTACTGCTGTTCCATTCCCATGTGCTCCATCCCCGAGGGCCCGAGGTTAAACTCGGCGCCCATCTTGTAATGCATCAACCTGTCGTGCGACAGAGAGTCCATGGTCATGCTCATCTTGCTGTCCTCTTTCAACAGAGTTGGAACGCTGCTAGACCCTGCCGACACCACCGCCGCGGAACCGCGAGGCAGGACGATGTAGTCCGTTTCCATCTGCCCCGGCTGGGGGTGGCCGCTGAGGTCGTGGGCGCTCAGCTCCTGCTCGCTTTGCCTGGTGGTGTCATCTGTACACAGGTAGACGGTCCGCCGCATGTCTGCCGTGCTGTCCAAACACTGCTCGCCCAGATCGCCCACGCCCATGGACATGTGAAGTCCAGAGGGCTGCTGGATGATCACTTTAGACATGATGTTGCCAGGCAACGTGGAGTAATTGAGCCCCTCGGGACCTTTCTCTTCCTCCTCATCATTGAGAGAGATGCGGGAGAGGGTGTTGGTGATGGTGGCCGCTCGGCAGGAGCCCATGTCTTTGTGGAGGGCTGCAGGTAGGAAGGAACATCATTAGTAAAAGTATGTGATGCAAGAATGCTTTAAATGTTGATTTAGAACTGAAAAGAACCGATTTAAAAGCAACAAGCAATGTAGCCAAAAGTTCACTTCCAGAATACACTCTCTCCCATGTCATTTTCTTTCTTTAGTTGCAAAGAAATTAAGGTTTTTGAGGAAAACATACCAGGATTTTTCTCCATATAGTGGACTTCAATGGTGGCCCACAAGTTGAAGGTCCAAATTAATACAGCATTAAAGGCATCTACACAATCCCAGATGAGGAATAAGTATTTTATTTAACGAAACGATTGGTGATTTTCAATATATATATATTAGGGCTGTCAAATGATATAATTTTTTAATCAGATTAATCAGAATTTTCAGTAGATTAATCACTATTTGCAACTACACCTGAATCCTGACAATTTTTTTTTTTTGAAATGCATTCCAAAAAATAAATAACAGGACACAGATACATAATTTTCATATTTTCACATTATGTCAGGGCCGGCATCGGGCCTGTTTTAGGCTACTCCTTATTTTTTATATTTTAGACATCCATCAATTATGGTGAAGAAAAAAAAAATGCCACGCTGGTGGAAACAACACAAGACTTTCGCTTTTACTTTCGAGACCGGCTCGGATGGCGCAGCTGGGAGAGATCCGCGTTCAATCGCACGCAGTGGGCTGAAACTTGCCACAAAGCACAGGCAGAAATAAATAATGAATGTGTCGGGGAAACAGTAAGGACATATCTCAATTATTTATTAATAAAGTGTATTCTGAGTAAATTTCGCAAAGATCCTGACTTGCATCTCCTTTTTGGAGGCGCCTTAGAGAGAAATTTATCTTTACGGATTACACAATGAACAATTTTTTGTTTTCGATTTGTTTTATTTTGTTAAGTAATAATTTAAAGCTTTCTATAGATATGTTTATCATGTCTGTGAGGCATGCATTTCACTTTATTTTTGTTAAGAACTCCTGTTCAAGAATGAGACCACAGAAAGCGCATCATTTTTGGTTTCTTTATTTTATAAAAACACTGTAAGGTTTTTTGATGTATTACTCTTTCCTTTGTGAGCTAAAATGACGGATTATTTTAAATTGCTTCCACTCTCCGCACAAACTATGCTCCTAATCGCGCACATGTATCTTTAACGTTTAAACTATACTTGAACTGTTTTATATCTATAGATTTTTTTTTAGGCAAGTCGTGATGATTTGAGAAGGCAAACTGATCAAACAGACTATCAGTCTTCCGCTGGGCGCTGTTCGTTAAAAAACAAAAACTTATATTTAACGAACAAAAATGCTCCAAACCTTTTTCTAAATTAACAAAATAAAAAACGAAACTAAATATATACACTTTGCCATTGCATACAAAATTGAACTAAGAGGGATTTTTTTTTTTACCCTCAATTGCTTTGATATCACTGTGTCAGTCACCGCTCTTTCGAGAATGAACCCAGCATAACTATGCAGATGTAATTCCCAAAACATAAGAAAAACGAAAGTTTTATACAAATTCTGAATGGATTATGGCATGGAAAGTGCAAAGCGCGCTCCCTTTATTATCACTAAAAGCGTCACAAATCTTAGTTCATAGAGATCTCACAAAGTTCCGTTGTAATCAATAAAGCTTTTTAAACTAACGTACAAAATGAATCTTTTATTTACATTGCGTCTGCACTTAGTCATGAGATGATTCACGCAAAACGACAATAAAAACCGATCTGGTGCTTTCAGCGGTGAGTGAATTCTGACAAACTGTTTCTAATTGTTCCAAATCAACACTCAACGCTGCAAAAACACGCTGGATTGTTTGCCAGATCTTCAATTGCTTTGCTTTCGGTTGAGGGTATATCTACCCCAGTAGAACCGGGCCTAAGCTTGGCTAACCACTCCAGTTGCAGAGGGGCTGTCGCCCATGCTTGTTAACTGTACCATCATAATTCTTTTTATATTTGAATCCGTCCATAGGCTCACCTTGCTCCATCTCGCCTCTCGCTCCCCAACCACTTTCCTGACAAATAATTCGTCACACTGCGCATGCGTGAAATGCGTTAAAAAAATTGACGTAATTAACAACAACAAAATAATTAACGCCGTTAACGCGTTATTTTTGACAGCCCTAATATATATAATACATGCATACTTTTTAACCACAAATGCTCGTCTTGCAGTAGCTCAACCTCACGCATTAAATAATAGTGTTAGAAAGGGTCATGCGGTGAGTTCTTTGTCCGTGTACTTTGGATCAAAAAGGTTGGTTAGGGTGAAAAACTTAATCTCATTTTCTCGTCCAACTTCAAAATATTCTGTTAAAAAGTATATACATTTTTATTGTTTTAAGGAAACGGCAGATCGTTTCACTAGATAAGACCCTTATTCCTCGGCTGGGATTGTGTAGAACCGTTTAAAGCTGCAATTTGGACCTTCAACCTGTTGGCCACCATTAAGGTCCACTATATGGAGAAAAATCCTGGAATGTTTTCTTTAAAAACCTTAATTTCTTTGCGACTGAAAACAGAAAGACATGAACATCTTTGAACACATGGGGGTGAGTAAAAAAGTAAAAAGTGAACTTATCCTTTAAAAGTAACATATCCAAAAACAACAGTCCTAGTAAAAGTTTGTTGACCCAATGCCTCAAAAATGAATGATTTTAACCTATAAAGCTACTATTCTAGTGGGAAACATAAAAAATGATAGATTCAAAGAGAATAATTGGTTAAAAAACCTAATTCACTTTAATTTAGTCGTCTTTTAAAAGAGACCAAAATTAGGCCTTTAATCTAAATGAGTTTTGATCTACAACCAACGTCTTAGGTTTTGTTCAAAATGGAGGATTGAAGATCAACAGGTTAACTATCAATACTTCTTCGACTGACCAGTTCATCACAACAGCACTAACCATCTAAGCCAATCTTTTCAGCACAGACTATCTTTATACAAGCCATACCCCTCCTTACGAGATCTGCTGTTATAGAAACATGTCCATATTTAGACTGGATTGATTCTGTTCACCTGAAAGAGCCACACACATCTCTAGATGCAATGACAGAAGATGTATCAGCACTGTGAGAACAGCCTGTCCTCTGCAGCAGAGCTCTATCTTCACAAATCCATAAGGGAATTACTGCCACTGTTCATGACACAACAACAAGGAGACCAGAGGACAACAACGGCTGGTTAAAAATCCTCCAGCTCTGATGGTAGTCCAAACTAATGCATCACACAACATGGTGTCTGAAGAGCGCAGCAGAATACTGATAGAAGAA
Source organism: Garra rufa (assembly GCF_049309525.1). Classification (NCBI taxonomy): domain Eukaryota; kingdom Metazoa; phylum Chordata; class Actinopteri; order Cypriniformes; family Cyprinidae; genus Garra; species Garra rufa. The sequence goes on from NC_133362.1 coordinate 14,087,885, forward strand.
CACAGAAAGGGCTGCAGGCTCAGGACAAGGACTCTCAGGGTGAATCTCATTAAATCTGTCAAAAACCTGGTCGTATATATGGTCACATTCTTATATATGTATAAAAATAATAGAATAATATATGTGACCCTGGACCACAAAACCATAAAGGTAAATGTTTTGAAATTGAGATTATCTGAAAGTTGTATAAATAGGCTTTCCCCATTGATGTATGGTTTGTTAGAATATGGCAATATTTGGTTGAGATACAACTATTTGAAAATCTGGAATCTAAGGGTGCATTAAAGTTGTCCATATAAAGTTCTTAGCAATGCATATTACTGACCAGAAATTAAGTTCTGATATATTTACAGTAGGAAATTGACAAAATATGATCTTTACTTAATATCCTAATGATTTTTGGCATTACATTTTTTTTTTTTGATAATTCTGACCCATACAATGTATTGTTGGCTATTGCTATAAATATCCTTGTGCAACTTACGACTGGTTTTGTGATCCAGGGTCACATATAAGAAATTCTTTCCATTAGAAGGACCATTACAATTGATGTACTTAAGACTCGCCTCACAAAAAACAAAAAAAACAAAACACAGAAATAAAAAAAATATTTATCTATATTTTACTGCATTTTTAAAATTGTAAAATCTAATGATCCATAAAATGATTTATTTTTGTGTTGAAATGTTAATCGTTAACTAATTAATAGTTATTGTTTGTAATTAAAATAAGTCCTGTTTTGCCCGAGTCTCACTTTCTGCTGTTTGGAAGTTAGAAGTAAACCTTGGATTAAAGTTTTATTATGCTGTCCTAATGAAGGACAAACAATGTCGCACAATATCACCTTCTGAGCTGATCTTAATCCAGTTTTAATGAAGAACACTAGAGTCAGGGCGCTGTAATATTACACTCATTTTCAAAACAAAAACAAAAGGGTTAGCAAATTGTTACCTTGCTGCATTTCAGGGCTATAGCATAGGCTAATTATCTGATTTACCATGCCCTTGTTAGTCAGCTAGTTTGTACAGACTTTAAATAACGTGCCATAAGTGAAGACACACGCAAACAAACAATGAAACAACTGTCATGACATCTCATTATGCAGTTAAAGTAATTTAGTAGCTCATATCGATGTCTAAATGAGCTCTGGCTGTGATAACTGACACAAAATTTGATCAGTTGCTTGGTTTCTATTTATGTGGCATCACACTGTGTAGCCCCACCCACAGTGAAATGTCATTGGTCGAAATCCCAATAGACTGTATTGCATCACGCAACATTGTCACCTTCAAACAGACAAACAAATCCAGTCAGTGCTTTCAAGAAATGTGAGAAAAGTCACCATGCTGTCTAGGGGGATAACAATGCTACATACAAACTAAAAAATGGCTGTAATAAAGACTTCATGCTGTTTTGAACTTTGCTGGCTGGATGCCAGGAAAATGACATTTTTTAAAGTGCCCCTATTATGCCATGTTTAAGGTAGTTAATATTGTTGTAATAGTCTCTTAAAACAGGTTTACATGTATGCAAGTTCAAAAAACACTTTAGTTTTCTCAAAAATTAGATTTAATTTTACCCCGTTTCTAAATGATTCGTAAACGACTCGTGTGAAGCAGTTCGAAGAATCAGTCTCTCTAAACCCCTCCTTTCCGTGAGCCCTCACTGCTGTGATTGGTCAGATGGTGCAGTCCTTTTGGATTGGTCTACCGCTTCAGCGCAAAACGAAACGCCCATTGGCATAACTGAATGACAGCTGTGGAGACTTGTTAATGCATAGAAAAGATAGCCTCGATTTTACCCTATCAATTCGAGCCGGAGTCTGACGATGAAACGGTTGAAGTGGCACATCGACAAGAAACTGTTTTGCAAGCACGACTGGAGCAGGACGTTTCTCAGTGGGTGTCATATTATAACTGTGGAAAGTGCTTGCAATTTGCTTTTGTAAGCGAACCGGGCACACCTCTACGTTGTGAACTTCAACACTGTAACGTACAACCCATAACACTGCGTTAAGCCATCGTTTATCATTATCATTACTTAAACTAATAAGGCAGACAGACAGTCAAGCTGCATCAATCACAATTTTTAGACTACATTGCACTCACAGCTGAACAACAGAACTACAGAAACGCAAGTTAGCCGCTTACCAAGACATGTGCGGGGTTGTTACACACCATAACGTACACAAAGACGTATTTTGAACGATCGCTAGAAAATACAATCATTAATTATTAATCATACTTACAGGTAGAAGTTCAGAGGAGCAAGCCGGTCCAAATAAACTGGGCACTGATCCATTTTTTAAAACCAAGCGTTTGGTGAATCTCGCGTTGTAACGTTACTCTCCAAGATTGGAAAAACAGTCATCAGTAAAATGACGCGAACACAAAACAAGATTGGCATTGGACTGCTGAGGTGTTGAAAAAATTAATGTTAACCACTCATTCTTGGTAGTTTCATCTTTCGGAAGGGCATATAAAACAAATTCACTCTCACAGCGCAGGGCGTCTTCTTGACATGATGTAACGTTAATCCACGTGAAAATGGTAGGCCTACTGTTTGTGGGCGGGCAAGTTGTTCGCGAAATTGAACGTGGGCGGACATTACGCAAATGTGTAGCTCGTGACGTGTGGCCGTTACAGAAAAAAGATTCGAATTGCTGACGACTCGTTTAGGCGAATGTGAGCCGACTCTTTTTTTTGTTAGACAAAAACTTCATTTATAGTGCACTGTCGGCGTCACAACTTTGCAGATAGTTTATGTTCACATACAGCTACATGACACACTACATGAAATATCATATTTGAAAAGGCATAATAGGGGCACTTTAAACAACGTTTCAGCATAACAATAAAACAATTCTTTCTAGCCTTTGAAACCAATTATTTTGAACCAATTTCAAGAGACTAAAAAGCTTCATTGTTCTTCACCAATCGTTTACTTAGGGGAGACAATTAAACCGTAAACTCATGGATTCAGGTTTATTCTATATGGCAGATCAAAAGAGATAAAAGTGAATAACATATGTGGAATAAAATAATTATGACTAATTCTGATTTTGATATGTACAATATCAATATGTAACCCTGGACCACAAAACCAGTCATAAGGGTCATTTTTTTATTATTATTGAGATTTATACATCATCTGAAAGCTGAATAAGCTTTCCATTGATGTATGGTTTGTTAGGATACCTGGAATCCGAGATTGCAAAAAAAAAAAAAAATCTAAATTTTGAGAAAAATGGTTTTAAAGTTGTCCAAATGAATGCGTATTGCTAATTAAAAAAGTTTTGATTTATTTATGGTAGGAAGTTTTCAAAATATCTTCATGGAACGTGATCTTTAGTTATTATCCTAATGAATTTTGGCTATTGCTACAAATATACCTATGCTACTTTAGACTGGTTTTGTGGTGCAGGGTCAAATATATAGACAGTTTTTAAAACATAAACTTTTTTTGTACTTCAGAAACACATACGTTTTAATTCTTAAATATTTAAAGACTGGTCCAAACTGAAATTGCCAGTTAAGCGTGCGTAATAAAGTTTAATATATTTTAATTAGGTTGATATATTATTAATATAATAAAAGTAATATATAATGACCATGAATTTAATTCTGTGAACCAAAAGAACGGTATTGTATGATATTGTATAACTTAAAGTATCTCTTAAAGTAATAGCAGCCAAAATAAGCGAATAACCCAGCTGCTGTGACGTCTATTAATCAAAGAACAAAAGAAAAAAAGAGAAAAACAATAACTTTTGTAGCTTTAACGATGCATCTATATTTTATTTAGTGTTTGATAACTTTATTCAGTTTCTGTATATTTTCTGTATACTTGCTGAATGGCACAGGTAAATAATGGCTTTATGTGAAAATTGTTTTAAGTTCATTTAAAGAAGTAGTTCACTTCCAGAACAAAAATTTACAGATAATTTGTCATCCAAGATGTTCATGTCTTTCTTTCTTCAGTCATAAATAAATAGTTTTTTTTGAGGAAAACATTCAGGACTTCTCTCCATATAATGGACTTCTATGGTGCTCTCCCATGTAATTTTCCGAAATGCAGTTTAAATGCATCTTCAAAGAGCTCTAAACAATCCCAGCCGAGGAAGAAGGGTCTTATCTAGCGAAACTGTCAATTGTTTTCTAAATAATTTTACAACTTATATACTTTTTAACCTCAAACGCTCGCCTTGTCTAGCTCTACGTGAACTCTGTGTATTCAAGTTCAATACAGTTAGGGTACGTCGAACAACTCCCATCTCATTTTCTCCTTCAACTTCAAAATCAACCTACATCGCTGCAGAAGTACTGCCCTTTAAACGTCCTTTAAAAAAAAAGTAAAGCGGCGATGTAGTGACTATTTTGAAGTTGCCTTGAACCAGAAAAAAACG
>NC_133362.1:14092789-14145322 GCF_049309525.1 Garra rufa
GGATGACAAGGGGGTGAGTACATTATCTGTAATTTTTGTTTTGGAAGTGAACTACTCCTTTAAATTAGAAGTTATTAAGTCTAATATATTTATTATATAAGTCTAATAATAATTATATAAGTCTAATATTGAATGGCTATAGTCAATGGTCAAATAAAGAAAAAACGAATTTCCTAGAGACATCGTTAATATTGATATCAGTGTTACTCACCTTCAGTCATAAAAAATTAAATATTAAAAATAAACATTGTTTATGTTGTTTCTACATTATTGAAGATTGAATGTAAGCTTATTGCAATATAGAAGTATATTTAAAAACTCATTTCAGAAAAAAAATGTGTGATTAATTAGTTAATTTTTAATAAATTGATTGACAGCACTAGTATGAATCCTGATGGATGATTAGCCCGGTGCCACTGGGACTCTTATGATTCTAATGTGCAACCCGGATGTTTATTCTCTCGGGCCGTTTTGGCCCAGGAGAGGAGAAGTAATTAGGAAACACATTAATAGTGCACCATCTGTTTCTTACCTGATCGACATGCGATGTCCACGTCTTTCTCAAAATCCGTCTGTGAAAAAAAAAAAAAGTGAAACTTAGACATGCAAGGGAAGTTTGATTTAGAACTAAAACATAAAAGCTGAAGCTTTATTTTAACTTTAAAAGTCGTAGACTGCAAAAAGCATTTTCCTTTCTGATTGGCTATGTAAAGTCAGAATAATACATCAATGGTATAATAAAGTCTAACATATCTACGACATCATGGGATTCTTCCCAAATTGTATGATTTGGCTGGCTTGTGTCTGCAGTCTAACCACGTCCCACAGAGAAAACAGTCATCTGTTGAAACGGCTTATAAATAGAATCGGATTATTCAGGTATCACAATAGAGGAGCCATCAACAGTGGCGAATCAAAGACAGCCTGCGCATTGGAGGCCTCATTATAGTGAAATGCTTCTAGTAAAGAAACTTTAAATCAAAACATAAATGAGAACTGTGATCATTATGTGCCAGTGGTTCTGCGCGGGTCACACATCTCCGGAACCATTTTAACAGCAATTACTCCCTCAAGCCAGTGAAGGATGAGAGAGACCGGTGTGAAATATGACAAATGGGTCCCATCTGAGAAAGGCCAAGGCTAGAGGAAAGCCAAAGGACGTGGATAAAAGATTTGCTGTTATTAATTAAGCATAACTATATAAGCAATAACACTGTATAACCAAGATTCATACTAGAAGACAGCATTCCATTAAATGAAGAGGACTGTGAGAAGTCACAGCGCAGATGCCAGAAGACAAAAATATACAGCTGAGTTTGGGACTGTACAGCATAAGAATACTGCAGTCCCAGGAGGCGAGTGTCTTACCATGATCTGTGCATGCCCGTTGGGAAATGTACCAGTCGCATCTGCGCTGATGGGGTCTTGACAGTTTCTCAGGCGACATCTGAAGGCATCTTGAACCTATGAACCATCATTTTAGTCACTCAGAAATAACATATGCTATTGTACAAAACATTTCAGGAGAGCACAGTGCTTTGGAATTTGAAAGTTTGGGGTTGAAAATCGCACCAAGACTTGATTTATTTGTGACCCTGGACCACAAAACTAGTTATAAGTAGCACAGGTATATTTGTAGCAATAGACAACAACACATTGCATGGGTTTCTTTCATGCCAAAAATCATTAGGATATTAAGTAAAAATCATGTTCAATGAAAATATTTTGTAAATTTCCTACCGTAAATATATCAAAACTTAATTTTTGATTAGTAATATGCACTGCTAAGAATTTAATTTGGACAATTTTAAAGGCATTTTTTTTTTTTTGCACCTTCAGATTCCAGATTTTCAAATAGTTGTATCCTGGCCAAATATTGTACTAATATCTAATAATACATTAATGGAAAGCTTATTTCTTTTCAGCCTAATTAAAAGAAGAAAAAAAAAAAGATACCCTTATGACTGGTTTTGTGGTCCAGGGTCACATTTGATCAAAAATACAGTGCTAAAACAAATATTGTGAAATATGTTTTGAATTAAAAAAATTTATATATTTTAATATATTTTTAGATGCAAGTTATTCTTGTGATTTCAAAGCTGAATTTTCAGCTTCATAGCTGTTGAATAAAACTTTAATAAAGTCTTTAGTGTCACATGATCCTACAGAAATTATTATAATATGCTGATTTCCTTCTCAACAAACATTTCTTATTACTGTCAATGTTGAAAACAGTTGTGCTGCTTAATATTTTAACAATTAATTAGCAAAAGAACATTTATTTGAAATAAAATATTTTGTAACATTATAAATGTCTTCACTGTCACTTTTGATTAATTTAATGCGTCTTTGCTGAAAAGTATTCAGTAAACTACTTTCCAAAAAAAGTGTATAAAAATTAACAAGCCTGCCAACTAAACAAATGTAGCAACAAATGCTTTTTATCCTTTGTTTTTACGCTCACTGAAATTGCCAGATTGTTTCGGGTAGGGGGTAAAAGGACATCCAACTATTTAAAGGCAACATTCGCAACCAACTTCTGTGAAACAAGATGTTAAACGAGGAAAAAACATGCAGGGATTTGATTTTATTCATCAGGATTTAATTGGTCTTGGAAAGTGGCTGTTATGTACCAGAATGGGTACCAGTGGATGTGATTTCTAAATGACAGATTAAAAAAATAAGAGGGCTTGGTGTTGTCAGTCCAACAGGAAGTTATTTCAGAAGAAGAGGGATCATCAGAGATCAAAAGGGATTCATTTGAGGATCAGTCAGACAGATTTCAAGGGTGAGTTCCGACTCGTTCGGCTCTTCTGAAAGTGCTTTAAATGTATAATAAAAATATCTTCTTTTTTGTTTCACAGAAGCAAGAAAGTTTGGAACAACATGATGGTGAGTAAATGATGACGGAATATTTATATTTCTCCCTGGATAAGAAATAAAATAAACTAAGCCTCTGAAGAAATTAAAGACAGTGTTGAATTGCTGATGGAAAAGTAACGGATTATAATGGTTCCAGCCCTACCTCTCTTCTTAGGATACAGTGGACCATGACTATGACAAAGCCTTGCAGGGAGTCAAAGACCGCGAAGAGGATCTGGAATAAAATTGAGCGTTTGTCCGTCATGGCCAGCACCGCAGACATCCAGGTGAGAGCTAATAGAGGAAGGACGACACAGGAACTCCACAGGGAGGCCCTGAGACAGAAAGAGAGAGATAGAATTAACAACAAAAAAAGACGCATTTTTGGCCGTGCTCCCAAAAGCATTTTTTACCCATTCATTTTCTCCACAGGCATTAAAAAACAAACACTTTAATGAAAAGCTCTAAGCCTTGAACAAACTAACCAGCTCTGAGATGAATCATAACACTACAGGCTTTGATTTGAATAACAAAAAAAGTCCATTAAAATTTGAAAAAGACAAAAGACAATTAAATTAGTTATGAAGGAACGAATTACTCATTTCATGAAACATTATGAATTACTCTTGACTAGTCATTGACAACAAGTACTATACAATATGGTTGTATGTACACTACTACTACTACTACTACTACTTCAAATTTAGTTTTAATAATATAATGCTTAAAGGGATAGTTCACCCAAAAATCAAAAATCTGTCAGTAATTATTTACCCTCATGTTGTTACAAACCCATAAGAGCTTTGTTCATCTTCGGAACACAAATTAGGATTTTTGAATAATTTTCGAGAGCTTTCTGGCTCTGTATAGACAACAATGCAACAGTCACGTTCAAGGCCCAGAAAGGTAGTAAGAAAATCATTAATACAGTCCATGTGACATCAGTGGTTCTACCTTAATTTAGTGAAGCTAGTTGAGGTTAAAAGTTTACATCCCCCTTTCAGAATGAGCAAATTATTAATTCTTCTTCTTTCTCTCTCGGCTTACTCCCTTCTAATCAAGGGGTCACCACAGCGGAGTGATCCGCACAGCTGATTTGGCACATGTTTTACACCGGATGCCCGAGCAAATTGTTAACTATTTTACCAAAATAAGTGGGATTATACAAAATGCATGTTATTGTTTATTAACTACTGACCTGAATAAGATATTTCACATAAAAGATGTGTACATATAGTCCACAAGAGAAAATATTAGTTGAATTTATCCTGAACCGTAAAACTGCCTGCTGTTCTTCAAAAAAAAAAATTAAGGTCCCACAAATTATTTGTTATTTTCCAGAATTGTTGTGTATTGGAACCCTTTCCAACAATGCCTATGGTTTTGATATCCATCTTTTCACACTGAGGACAACTGAGGGACTCATATGCAACTATTACAGAAGGTTCAAACGCTCACTGATGCTTCAGAGAAAAAACAAAAAACAAAACTATGCATTAAGAGCCGGCGTTGAAAACGGAATGGAGGTGTACATTTTTCTTATTTTGCCTAAATATCTTTTTTTTTATTATTTATTACTGCCCTTTATTTAGAGGCTAAAGTAGATACAGTCGTGGCCAAAAGTTTTGAGAATGACACAAATATTAGTTTTCACAAAGTTTGCTGCTAAACTGCTTTTAGATCTTTGTTTCAGTTGTTTCTGTGATGTACTGAAGTATAATTACAAGCACTTCATACATTTCAAAGGCTTTTATCGACAATTACATGACGTTTATGCAAAGAGTCAGTATTTGCAGTGTTGGCCCTTCTTTTTCAGGACCTCTGCAATTCGACTGGGCATGCTCTCAATCAACTTCTGGGCCAAATCCTGACTGATAGCAACCCATTCTTTCATAATCACTTCTTGGAGTTTGTCAGAATTAGTGGGTTTTTGTTTGTCCACCCACCTCTTGAGGATTGACCACAAGTTCTCAATGGGATTAAGATCTGGGGAGTTTCCAGGCCATGGACCGAAAATTTCAACGTTTTGGTCCCCGAGCCACTTAGTTATCACTTTTGCCTTACGGCGCGGTGCTCCATCGTGCTGGAAAATGCATTGTTCTTCACCAAACTGTTGTTGGATTGTTGGAAGAAGTTGCTGTTGGAGGGTGTTTTGGTACCATTCTTTATTCATGGCTGTGTTTTTGGGCAAAATTGTGAGTGAGCCCACTCCCTTGGATGAGAAGCAACCCCACACATGAATGGTCTCAGGATGCTTTACTGTTGGCATGACACAGGACTGATGGTAGCGCTCACCTTTTCTTCTCCGGACAAGCCTTTTTCCAGATGCCCCAAACAATCAGAAAGAGGCTTCATCGGAGAATATGACTTTGCCCCAGTCCTCAGCAGTCCATTTGCTATACTTTGTGCAGAAGATCAATCTGTCCCTGATGTTTTTGTTGGAGAGAAGTGGCTTCTTTGCTGCCCTTCTTGACACCAGGCCATCTTCCAAAAGTCTTGGCCTCACTGTGCGTGCAGATGCGCTCACACCTGCCTGCTGCCATTCCTGAGTAAGCTCTGCACTGGTGGCACTCCGATCCCGCAGCTGAATCCTCTTTAGGAGACGATCCTGGCGCTTGCTAGAATTTCTTGGACGCCCTGAAGCCTTCTTAACAAGAATTGAACCTCTTTCCTTGAAGATGATCCTATAAATTGTTGATTTAGGTGCAATCTTAGTAGCCACAATATCCTTGCCTGTGAAGCCATTTTTATGCAACGCAATGATGGCTGCATGCGTTTCTTTGCAGGTCACCATGGTTAACAATGGAAGAACAATGATTTCAAGCATCACCCTCCTTTTAACATGTCAAGTCTGCCATTCTAACCCAATCAGCCTGACATAATGATCTCCAGCCTTGTGCTCATCAACATTCTCACCTGAGTTAACAAGACGATTACTGAAATGATCTCAGCAGGTCCTTTAATGACGGCAATGAAATGCAGTGGAAAGTTTTTTTCGGGATTAAGTTAATTTTCATGGCAAAGAAGGATTATGCAATTCATCTGATCACTCGTCATAACGTTCTGGAGTATATGCAAATTGCTATTATAAAAACTTAAGCAGCAACTTTTCCCATTTCCAATATTGATGTAATTCTCAAAACTTTTGTCCACGACTGTACTTGCATATTTCCCAGAAGACAAAATAAATACAATTTACCCTGATCTTCAAATGCATGATTTTTCCTTCTAAAGCATCAGTGAGCATTTGAACCTTCTGTAATAGTTACGTATGAGTCCCTCAGTTACACAGTCATAGTTGGAAAGGGTTCAAATACACAGAATTTATAGGACCTGAAGGATTTTTCTAAAGAACAGCTGTATTTGAACTGTTCAGAACATGTCCTTACTGTTCACAAAATGTCCTTACTACCTTTCTGGGCCTTGAACATTTCAGTTGTGTGGCTGTGTATGGAGGGTCAGAAAGCTCTCGGCTTGCATCAAAAATATCTTTGACATGAGGGTGAGTAACTAATGACAGAATCTTCATTTTTGGGTGAACTATCACGTTAATACAAGGCTACAATGCATTTATAAAACTTCAGATCCCATGGTTTGTCTATAAAGGTTTATATGCTATTGTAAAATATCACTTTCTCTAAAATCATGGAGATGTTGAGCTCTACAGAACAGATACGCCAATGATGAGATGAGACATACTTTGCCAGTTTCATTCCAGATGAAAGCATGCACATGCCCAAATTGTCCTAAATTGCCACCGGCACATAAATGAGTCCAGAAGCACACAACAACCCAATGCATTGTTCCAATAGAGTGTGTCGACATATTACAGACAAAGAACAAGAGCCAGCTGTTCATTTAACACCTCCACAAATCTCCTTCCCCGAGGCAACGGGAAGGACACACACACATAAAGTCACACGCACACTCTTGCATACAGCTTAATCAGCATAATCGATTTGCTGAGGCATCGGTGGGCACTTACATGGCGTTGCTGGCCGTTGTTGCTGATAAAGCAGTAGTTGAGACGACGCCACATTTGGCACATTTTAAAGTTAATCCTGTATGGGGCTCGCTCATCTGCCTGCAGAACAGCCAAATAACCAGACAACACAAAGGGAATGTGTTTACATGGAGGTCTGATTGTACCAAAGCAGAGGTGGTGGATGTTTTTTTTTTTTTTTTTGGGAGATACGGCCCTTTGTGGACATCATCAAAGATGAAGTGTGTAATTGCTGCACCTTTAGCAGTTGTAATCTGTTTGACTGAGCAGCTGGACTGGGCTGGAAATATCTCTATCGGCTGAACTAATGGTGTGAATTTGAGGCAAGGCTACCTGTTTTTGCAGTTTTTTCCGACTCAGATGACACTTTAGCTCTGTTTGCAAACCTAATGAGGTCCACTGCCTACTGTCAACATAGGCAGCTATCTTTTAAAGCAGCTTAGTGTGACTCACAGTTGATCCAATATGGTTTAGTGTTAGCATGTTGCTAAGAAAACTCAATACTCTAACTTTTACTAAGCATAAAATATATGTAGCACACACAAATATTGGGCAAAGGAGTGGTTATGGTGAAAAGGTTTTTATTTGCATTACGTTTTACTTTTAGCTCAAAAGTGTCGGATTTGTAAGAAGTCTCTTATGCTCACCAAGGCTGAATTTATTTGATAAAAAACGTAAAACCGCACTATTTTGAAATATTAATTACTGTTATATAGGAGAAATACATAAAAATGTTTTCTATTTTAATGTGTTAAAAATAGAATTTATTTTTGGAATGGGAAATTATCGTTTAAGAAACATCGCAGTTATTGTTGAAAACAGTTATGCAGCTTAATGTTTTTTCAAGTGTTCTGTGATTCTGGGATTTTTTTTTTTTAAAGAACAGCTTTTTTTCTAAAATTATAAATATAGTTACCAGCACTTTTGTATGGAAGCCTGTTTTTACCACAAAATAATTTTTTTTAAAGGTTATTACAACTTTTTTTTCTTAGAATTGCATGATACAAACTCGAATTTGACTTTTTTTCTCAAAATTGCGCGATATAAACTCACAATTTCAACTTTTTTTCTTGCAACTGCAAGTTAATATCTCGCAATTCTGACTTTTTTCACAAATTTCTAACTTTTTTCTTAAAATTGCATGATATAAACTCACAATTGCAAACTAGAAAATCTGAAATGCGAGTCATAAACTCAACATTCTGACATTTTTCTTGCAAATGCAAGTTTATATTTTGCAATTCTGACTTTTTTCTTGCAATTCTAAGATATTTCATGTAATTCTGAATTTATACATCGCAATTCTGACTTTTTTCATGCAATTCACTTTTCTCAGAAATGTGAGATATAAACTCACAATAGACAGTCCAATTTTGACAGGAAATTTTATTTTTATATCACACAATTCTGACTTAAAAACTTTAACAACTGCATGTAATAAAGTCAGAATTGGTAAAATATCAATTTTCAATATCAATTGATCACAAACTTAGGTAATTTCTTCACCTTCGCTATCTTGCTAATTGACAGGATAACAGAAAGCAGCAGCAAGTTTTATGCAAGCTGTCCGAATTGTCAACAACATTACAATCTGATTTGCTAAAAGACATTTTAGAATCAATCGGCAAACTAACTTCCAATTTCTAAGATACAGGTTTCCTTCACAACAAATGATACCAGAGGCAGTAGATAACAGAACTAGTAGAAAATATTTACATTTTTAATGAAGTGTCAGAACACTGGAGCATCTTGTGAACTCAGAAAATAGATTTGAGAACAGAACTTACAAGTCTGACATTTTTCATCTGTATGTGTTCGTGTGGTGTTGCTAATTGGCACTTACCCTGCTCTGTGTTTTAGTTTCTTATCCAGGATCCCATCTCTCGAAACCAGTTTATTAAACACCAGAATACCAATCACCATGTTAACCTGTAACCACACAGTAACACTGTCAGGGCCTGATCTCATCAGACTGCGAAAATATAAAAATGAATTTACCATACAACTATGAATTTAAAAAATGAAAGTGCTTTTCAACACTCTTAAGAATTTTACAACTAGCTTCAAGCTAGACTTTAAAAGTACAGCAATATAGTTCTAAAACTATTGTTTTGTATTGTGTAGATGCACGGTAGTCTGAATACATCTTAATTCAGTCTAGAAACAAACTGCTTAATGATGCAAATAAATGACAGGGGTCACAATCTTCAAATCGTACCACGATGGAGTGAGGCAATTTTCTATTTTAATGTTGGCACGGCAGACTACTCCAGCAAATGACATAAAACATTATAAAAGCACTGGTGTGTGTAGTTAAGTCTGGTAAATGACTGTAAATAAATTTCAAAGTGTAAAATTACCAGCACCACTGCCGCGGCAGGTCCCACAAATGCATAGAGAAGACCACCTTCCAGAGATAGCCAACAGCTGCAAACACAAAAACCCCCAAATATCAGCAAGTCTTGCATAAAATTTAACATCCGGCATCAACTTAATGGGGCATGGCAGTACACAGTCGTATCGTCCTTGAGTGTCTGGGGATCTGGAGCCATATGCCTTGGTTCTACATGAGAGACTTTTAGTATGGAACAAGAACTCTAAAGAGATCTTAAAACACTGTTTATATCTAGGTATCCTCGGGAGAACTAGGTGGGACGGCTGCAATCTCTTGGCTCTGACTCATTACTTCATGCTACTGCTTTAATTGGAAAGATTTTCATGGGTTACGTGTGGGGTCTCTTAAGTTTTCTGGGTAAACATGAGGAACAATGAAGGGGGAAAAAAAGGTCGTCTTACTATTGAGGTGTCCCGTATCCTTTTGCTTTCGTAAATCCCATTGAGATAGCGACCACCAAAGCAGGTAATCCTTCAAAAAAGACACAGGAATGATTAAAGGCCTCATACTGGGTAATCCTTCAGGGCTGGAGACATTCACAGTACATGTACAGTGGTGACAATAGGAGGTTAAGAATGAGGGAAAAAAAACAAAAGTGAGTGGTGCTTGTCCATGCAAAGCCAGCAAAAAGGGTGCATTCCTTTGAAAAATGATGGCTGACATTAAAATTGTATATAATTTTGTGCAAATAAAAAATATATTTGTAAATTTTTTGTTATTTAAAAAAAAACATTATTTAAATTGTTTTTTTGGTGAATTCAGCCTTTACAATATTATAACTGTACAGTATGAAGTGTACATATTTTTGTTATTTGCTAAAAATTCAATTTAACAGTGTTGTAGTTTGTGTTTTACATGCACTGCTGTTCAAAAGTTTGGGATTTTAATGCTTTTAAATAAGGTTCTTATGCTCATCAAGGTTGCATTTATTTAAAAAAATACTGTAATTTTGTTATATTATGTAAGGGATAATGTACAGGCAGCCGGTAGTTATCGACAGTGTGATCAGGACTTGTATCTTGTATCACACTGAAGGGGCTTATTTCGCGATAACTACAGGCTGCCTGTACATTATCCCGCTTATTACACGGCTACTCGCCACATAAAAAAACTGGACATGAATATGAATTTGAAACATTTTATTGGCATATTTGTTTTAAATTAACATTTTTATCCTTTCGCGAAACGATATAGTACCACGTGACTAACGTTCAAACGATGTACGTCCTGATGGCCATATAGCTGGCTATTGAATAAGTCTGACCGTTCGCACTTTGAACAGATGCATAAAATGATCATAATACGTATTAAAGGGATGGTTCGGAGTAGAATTGACTTCATTGCTATGCACTCCGAAGCCCATGTAAATACCCCATCCGAAGTTTTTTTTACCTTAGTCAAACATTTATGGAGATATTAGAGTTTTTCGAATTGCTTGTTACAGGAGTGAATGGTACATGTGATGTATCTCGTAAATTGCACCACTAAACGTGCAAGTAATCTTACCAAACTTGTACAGTAGTGTAAATAGGTTATGTACTCACAAAACGCTGCATCGGAACATTTGTAAGTCCACCATGAGTGTTTTAAAAACATGTTTTAGCCGATCCCTACTAGTCTCAAAAACTACAAATGGCGACACGTCGACGTCACTTCCCTGGTTTGAAAAAAGCACGTAAAAGTCCCCTACTACATCTGTGTGCATGTCAACTTGTAGGAGGACTTTTACGTGCTTTTTTCAAACCAGGGAAGTGACGTCGACTTGTAGTTTCTGACACTAGTAGTTCTCGGGTAAAACGTGTTTTTAAAACACTCATGGTGGACTTACAAATGTTCTGATGCAGCGTTTTGTGAGTACATAACCTATTTACACTACTGTACAAGTTTGGTAAGATTACTTGCACGTTTAGTGGTGCAATTTACGGGATACATTACATGTACCATTCACTCCTGTAACAAGCAATTCGAAAAACTCTAATATCTCCATAAATGTTCGACTAAGGTAAAAAAAACTTCGGATGGGGTATTTACATGGGCTTCGGAGTGCATAGCAATGAAGTCAATTCTACTCCGAACCATCCCTTTAAGATCCTCTGCTTCATATTTGTCGAAGTCTGTCTCCATTTTTTTCTCTTTTAGCCAGTCTTTGAGAAGTTTTATTGCCCATTCTGTATTTTTTGTGTGTGTTGGCTTCGTAGCTGTCATGCTCTTTTTTGTCAAGTTCAGTCTCAGTAAGCTCTCTGTGTCTTGTCGTTGTTTGTTTTTTCGTCTTAATTGGGGAGTCATTTGATTCGTCCGAATCTATCCACTGTTCAAACGTTTTGTTTTTACCATACATGTTATAATTAATGTCGAAATTTTCCATTGTTAATTGTGGTTGTCCAGTGTTTGTCACAAGATGGCGCCAAACGGTAATCTTTGTTGGCGCGGAGGGATTTTAAACATACAAGTAGTACCGGCTATGCGTTATTACTTTGGAGCGGTTATTATTTGAAAAGAACGAACCTGCAAATGTCTCAACTGACCAATCAGAATCAAGCATTCCAGAGAGCCGTGTAATAATGCAATTTAAAATCTATTTTAATATACTTTAAAGTATAATTTATTCCTGTGAAGCAAAGCTGAATTTTCAGCATCATTACTCCAGTCATTAGTGTCACATAATTCTTCAGAAATCATTTTAATATGCTAATTTATGTTGGAAACACTTGTGCTGCTTAATATTTTTTGGGAATAGTCTTTGATAATTAAAATGTTTGTATTCAAAATAGAAATATTGTGTTACAATATACACTAGGGGTGGAACGGTACATGTATTCGTTTCGAACCGAATCGGTACGGGGGTCACGGTTCGGTGCATGAATTTAAACGGAGAATACACGGTATGAAAATAAAAAAAAAACTTGCCTGCAAAATAATTAATGTAATGCGGAACTACTGTTAGATACGCGGGTTCTTTAGGGACAGCTAATATTTAGCCCCGCTTTAGCTCTGAAGCTCTGATTGGCGTCGATGCAGCCGAGCTCCGCCTATGTATGCGCTCTATCAGAGCCCGTCTACATTCTCTGGCACTCTGCAATTTTTTGTCAGCTCGACGGTCCATCATTGTGGTCCAGGGATTTCCTGAACTTTGATTTGTCAAGCCCCCATTATTTTGACGCTAATAGAAGAAACAATGCATGGAGACGCATAGGCTTGGAGCTAGAGCGCAGCTGATGGTTGCTTAGAAACGGCAGACGCTTCCGGAGCGCAAGCGCCCGAGCGCTTTGTTGATCAGGAAGAAAGCGAACGGCCCCTTAGATCGCAAGTTTGGGAAAACTTCGCTTTTCCAGTCAGTTACAGTAGTACAGGCGAGAGAGTGGTGGAAAAGACGAGGACTGTGTGTTGCCGTTGTTCAGCGGTTGTTGTTGGGTATGTGAGTGGAAATACATCTAATTGCCTTCTGCATTTTTGTTTTGCTTTTCCCTCCACTGTACCGAAATCATACCGAACCGTGACGTCTGAACCGAGGTACGAACCGAACCGTGACTTCTGTGAACCGTTCCACCCCTAATATACACTACTATTCAAAAGTTTGGGGTCAGTTAATTTTAAAGAAATTCAAATTTTTATTCAGCAAGGATGTGTTAAATGGATAAAAAGTGATGGTAAAGACTTACATTGTTAGAAAAGATTTCTATTTTGAATAAATGCTGTTTTTTACTTTTATTTATCAAAGAATCAAAGATAAAACTATCACAGGTTCTGTAAAAACATTAAGCAGCACAACTGTTTTAAACACTGATGATATTAATAATAAATCAGCATATTCAAATGATTTCTGAAGGATTGTGTGACACTGAAGACTAGAGTAATGGCTGATGAAAATTCAGCGCTGCGTCACAGAAATAAATTAGACTTTAAAGTATATTAAAATAGGAAACCAATATTAGTAATTGGAATATTTCACAATATTACAGTTTTTTTTATGTATTTTTGTTTAAATAAATACAGCCTTGATGAGCATAAGAGACTTCATTTGTTTATTCGTAACAGAAATTTTGTTACAATATACACTACTATTCAAAAGTTTGGAGTCAGTAAATTTTTATTTTTTTATAAAGAAATTAATACTTGTATTCATCAAGGATGTGTTAAATTTATAAGTGATAGTAAAGACTTACATTGTCAGAAAATATTTATTTTTTGAATAAATGCTGTTGTTTTTTACTTCACAGGTTCCATAAAAACAGCAAGCAGCGCAACAGGTTCAAACATTAATAATAATAATAATAATAATAAATTAGCATTAGAATGATTTCTGAAGGATTGTGTGACACTGAAGACTGGAGTAATGGCTGATGAAAATTCATTGCTGCGTCACAAAAATAAATGATATTTTCAAGTATATTAAAATAGGAAACCAATATTACAAACTGCAATAATATCACATTTTTTCTGTATTTTTGATCAAATAAATACAGTCTTGATGAGCATAAGAGACTCTAAAAAACATAAAAAATCTTACTGATCCCAAACTTTTGAACAGCAGTGTATTTGTTTTATTAATAACCCTATGTTTGAGCAACAGTATGCACCGCTTGTCTAAACAAATACCACTGCAGGTCTTCAGAAACACGTCAGGTTTTCAAGTCAGGAACGATATCAATTCGAAACCGTTTGTGATGTGAGAACAGGTAAACAATCTAATAAGAATCCCTGGAGTTTTACACTAAAACCCAGCATGTGAAATGCAATTAGCACAACTGCTTTTGAAAAGAGAGGCAGAAACAATCAAACAGGTCTTGAGCTGAAGTATAATATCACATCTGCTATCTTTCTAATCATGTCTCAATTTCTCAGTCTCTCATCTTTGCTGGTCTCGAGCAGGACTGCCATTATGAAAGGGCTCTTTCTGCTCCTGCCACTGTCCCGTGATCTGAATATTAACACCGTCCCTCTTTCGCTGGTGGCTCAATTTATTGATGCAATCAGCTTGTCTGAAGAACCAGCAATGGCTCTTGCAGGCCCCCCCTCCCCTTTTGAGTCTAAACGAAACTCCGCCCCTAGCCACCATGCAGTCTCATCCTGGACCAATCAGAAAGCGCACTGCAGAGCACACTGCACTGCCGTTCCTCCCTCATAGGTAACATTAGTCTCAGGATGGGTGAAAGAAGATGGAGGGATTAATGAAAAGGATTAATGAATTTGACCTGGAAACTGTCTATGATGATATGGTTGTTCCACCACAGATACAAATTATACCTGTGGATTTATAGATCAGCTGAACAAACATAGCAAAGTCTGGCAGATAGCAAGAACGACGTGACTCTTGTGTTTCTATGACCTGAGTAGGGGTCATGCAATTAAAGAGACCAGCTGTTGTTGTTGTTTTTTTTTTATCTTTAACAGATGTTTTAGATTAGTACTTCTACCCTAAGACACTATTTATCTGAGACACCGTTTACTTCTAAACAAAAAGAGAAAACACTAAAATGAGAGAACTTGAAGTTTTTAATAGACCACTGAATAGCCTAAAAAAAAATTACTGCATGGTTTGTTTTCTATATAAAGTATCCAGAGTAAAAAAAAAAAATACAGAGGTAAAGATTTTTCTTTTATTTTTTTGAAAGAAGTCTCAGTTGACATCTTATTTTTGGTTCAGGATTTTTTAATGAAAAGAAAGTTTGAAGGAACAGCATGTATTTGATTGTATTTTGTTTTATTATTTTTATTATTATTATTTAGTATAAATTGCTGGAAAGTTAAAATTTTATTTTACATAATTTTATACATTAATATATACAGTATATCTCAGGATTTTTTTATGAAAAGAAAGTTCAAAAGAACAGCAATTATTTAATTTTGTTTTATTATTATTGTATTTATTTTTTTGTCAAGTATAAATTGTTGGAAAGTGTATTAAATTAAATATATGTGTAATATATATTATGTATTATTTTATTTTATATATTAACAATTTTAATATATTAATATATATAATTATGTATTAACACTTAATAGTTATTTATAAAATATGCTTTACATTTTTTAATTACATTATTATTTAGAATAAATATTTATAGAAATGATTTATTAACTTATTTATATAAAATATAATAAATTAACATAATCATATACACACACACACACACACACACGCATACATACACACACACACACATATATATATATATATATATATATATATATATATATATATATATATACACATACACATACATATATATATATACACACATATACATATATATATATATATATATATATATATATATATACATATATATATATATATATATATATATAATTAAATTATATATTAACACTTAATAGTTATAGATAAAATATCATTTAAATTTGTGTTTATGTATTGTTATTAAATATTCATATAAAATATTATAATATAATTATAGAAAATATTTACTTTTTATATTTATAATATTATTATATAATATGATATGTATATAAAACACACATAGTTATACAGTGTATTAACACTCTTAACAGTTATATATAAAATATCCTTTACATTTTTTTTTATTATTTTCATTACATATAATGTTTGTTTGTTTGTTTGTTTGTTTATTTATTGTTACTAAATATGGTATATAACTAAAAATGGTATATAATTTTTGTCTTGTGTCATGCCAGAGGTAGACATTAACAGAGGTATAATGATCTGGAAGCTGGCTGCTGGCATCCTTAATTTATTCTTTTTGTCTGGTCTATTCACTGCTTAGCAACCGTTGTTATGGCAATAGAGTCATGGACTGATACAAAAGCTGGAGCAACAAGTTCATTTGATAGCAGACTTCACTTTTGAATTCCACAGCCATTAAAGTAGTAGTTCACGTTCAGAACAAAAATTTATTGATGTTCATGTCTTTCTTTCTTCAGTAAAGAAATTATGTTTTTGGGGGAAAACATTTCAGGATTTCTTTCCATATAGTGGGCTTCTATGGTGCGTCAAAGTCTGAAACTTGCAAAATGCAGTTTGAATGCAGCTTCAAAAGGCTCTAAATGAACCTAGCCAAGGAAGAAGGGTATTATCTAGTAAAACAATAGGTTATTTTCTACTTTTTACTTATTTAACCTTAAACGTTCATCCTGTCTAGCTCTGTGTGAACGCTGTGTTCATGACAGTTAGGGTATGTCGAAAAATTCCCATTTCATTCTCCTCCAACTTTAAAAGTGTCCTATATATACTGTTTTACCTTTTTTTTTTTTGTAAAGGATATTTGACCATCTTTGCATGTTCACTTTGTAAACACTGGGTTGGACAATTTTGAAGGATACACAGAGTTGACACAGAGCTACACAAGATGACCATTTGAGGTTAAAAAGTATATAAATTGTACAATTGTACAATTTATAAATTGTAAACCAATCGTTTCCATGGATTAGACACTTCTTCCTTGGTTGGGATCGTTTAGAGCCCTTTGAAGCTACATTTTGGAAGTTTAAACTCAAGGGCACCATAGAAGTCCACTATATGGAGAGAAATCCTGAAATATATTCCTCAAAAATCATAATTTCTACAACTGAAGAAAGAAAGACATGAAAATCTTTGACAAGGGGGTGAGTACACTATCTGTAAATTTTTTGTTCAGAATGTGAACTACTCCTTTAAGCTCTCAGGTACTGAACACAAACCACTTACGATCGCGTATAAACATACAGATCTAAAAGTTGAGTCTGATTTAAAACAACCACCGTGCACTGACGCGTACAAGAAGCATTTCATGGATACCAATAATTTAATTAATCCACCATCAGTGTTTATCAGAATAGCCAAACTAATAAACGGTTCACATGTCTGTCTTTGTCTATCTTCTTCTGTCTTGTCTTTTTCCTCTGCACACAGCAAAACACTGCAATGATGGAAAGAGAGAGCCTTGTTTGTTGCTAGGTAACTGGAGGGATGAGTGTTAGCTCTTCTGTAATCAATTTGATGTGTGCGTAAAGTGGTCCTGTATAAGAAACCCCGGGGAGGTATGGAACATACAAGATGATATTTAAAAATTACCCACTCACATCGGCCACATTTGAGAATGAAATACCAGCTGCATGATGATGATGGAGCAGTAAAAATGCACATTAGTGAAGAAATAGAGACTGGGAGACAGAAAGAGAGGGAGAGATGTAGAGATACTGTAAGTGGAATCAAGATCCAAGCACTTACCCCATCCCAGGCAGAGGAAGCGTTTCCGGATGAGCCTGGTCCGAACTTTCCCTGTCACAGCCATATAGGACTGCCAAGCTTCTGTCAAAACCCAACAGAAGGACGCCAGGAAAAAGAAGTGCAGAAATGCAGTTGTCATCGTGCATATGCCCTGTCCATTTAACACAGAGAGAGAAAGAAGAGCAACTGATAAGATATTTTGAAATGTTCTAAGTCTAAATGAGAGGTTTTGGGCTGTCAATGGAATGTCACATTGACTGAGGCAGAGTTTGGATGGAAAAGTACTTAAAGGAATAGTTCACTTCCAGAACAAAAATGTACAGATAATTTACTCATGAAATTATGTTTCTTGAGGAAAACATTTCAGGATTTCTCTCCATATAATAGACTTCAATGGTGCCTCCAAGCTTGAACTTCCAAAATGCAGTTTAAATGCAGCTTCAAAGGGCTCTAAGCGATCCCAGCCGAGGAAGAAGGGTCTTATCTAGCAAAACGATTGGTCATTTTCTAAACAAACTCACTACTTTTTAACCTCAAATGCATGTCTTGTCTATGTCCAGTTCAAGACAGTAAAGGTATGTCGAAACGAAAAACCCAGTGTTTACATACGGAACATGCAAAGACGATCAAATTGCCTTTACAAAAAAGGTAAAACAGCAATGTAGGACATTTTTGGAGCTGAAGATAAAAACAAGATGGGAGTTTTTCGACATATCTTAACTGTATTGACGCATCGCAGAGACGAGACGAGACAAGACAACCATTTGAGGTTAAGAGGTATATAAATTGTCAATTTGTTTCGAAAACAACCGATTGTTTCGCTAGATAAGACACTTCTTCCTCGGTTGGGATCATTTAGAGCCCTTTGAAGCTGCATTGAAACTGCATTTTGGAAGTTTAAACTTGGGGGCACCACTGAAGTTCACTATGTGGAAATAATTCCTGAAAATGTTTTCCTCAAGAAACATAATTTCTTTACAACTGAAGAAAGAAAGACATGAATATCTTGGATGACAAAGGGGTGAGTAAATTATCTGTCCATTTTTGTTCTGGAAGTGAACTAACCCTTTAAAGCGATAGTTCACCTAAAAATTTAAATTGTGTCATTAATTACTTAACCTTATGTCGTTCCAAACCCGTAAGACTTTCGTTCATGTTCAGAACACGAACTGACACGTTCCAAGGCCCAGAAAGGTAGTAAGGACATTGATAAAATCGTCCATGTGACATTAACACACTTTATTCAACAATTTCTTCTCTTCAGTGTCAGTCACAAGAGTACCACGACAAATCCGTGTGGTGCTGCTGACGCTGGACCCAGCGTTCAGACATAGAACATCCATCTCTCTTAGTTCATCTTCTATATATTCTGGTTTAAGAAAAGTTGCCCAGTCATCCTCTTGAACAGAATCTTCAGACGTGTTTACAAAGTCTGTTTAATGTACAGCGTGTGACGTCTTCTGCATGTAAACAAGGCGCAGCGCATCTGGGTTCTATGCATGCATGGTACTCTCGTAAATGCATGGAGAAGATTGGCGCACAAGAGTCCTTATTTTAGTTTTCTTTGAGCACAAAAAGTATTCTGGTAGCTTTATAACATTACGGTTGAACCACTGATGTCACATGGACTATAGACTAATTCGATGTTTGAAAACAGTGATGATGTTTCTTTTGTTTTTTGTGCCACAAAATTACAGTTTTTAAGAGGCAGTCTATGGAATCCATGGAATAAAAGAATAAAACAGGTCAATCACTTATATTTCAAAATTACGACTTTATTCTCGCAATTCCAAGATTATATCTCACAATTCTATAATGAAAAAACAACTCATCATTCTCTCTTTAAAGTTTATACTGTATGCCACACAACTTTTTTTTGCCCTCAGAATGGACAAACTTGCTATTGTTGAGTTAAATTGAGTTATAAAGTCTGAAAATACGATATGTAAACTTGTATTTGTGAAAAAAAGAGGCAGAATTGTGAGATAAAAAAGGGAAATGTAAAATGGTATAGGTTTAAACAGTATTTCATGCTGGAACTGCAGGGCTAATACAATATGTTCGGTATAAACTACATATGTGAATATTATTTAGACCTATTGTTAAAATCAAATTTAAACTTTAAAAGTTAGAGTAATCATAGCAGGTTTCATCTATTAGTCTGTCTGTTTAAACGTCTGCGTTTAGCTTTAAATGGCAACTTTGACGACAATATTCTATAAAAATGACTAATCTAAATGCACAATGCTCTTCTTATTCCGTGGATTTTTCCAGTTTTATTCCACTTGTTACCAGTGTTTTTCTGCCACCACAATGCAGGAAGCTGTGACGGCTTACTCCAAACTGGTCTATTTTAACTATGTCCTTACTACCTTTCTGGGCCTTGAACGTTTCAGTTGCGTTGCTGTCTATGCAGGGTCTGAAAGCTCTCAGGTTTTAATAAAAAATATCTTCATTTGTGTTCTGAAGATGAGCAAAGGTTTTATGAGTTTGGAATGACATGAGGATGAGCAATTAATGACAACATTTTTAGGTGAACTATCCCTTCAAATTCACTCATTAAAATTCATTAATATCACATGAAATGTGAGCTCTCTGAAACCACCAAGACTGAAACAACACTGAGGTAGAACAAATGGATCCCTCACTGCATCTACTCCCTTTGATTTTCATACAAGGTGTCATGAAAAGCTTGTGACTGAAAAACAACAAAGTCGCAGACAGAGAACATGTTTCGCTCCAGGCTCGTCTAGACCATCATTTAGGGCTGAATGCTTTGATGGTATGTACTGTGTTGTACAAAAGAGGCCTTGTGGGTCTGGATTAAAAATGTGACTTAATTTACTTCTGAACATGAAAAGAAAATAATTGGGTTATTAAGATATTTTTAGAAGAAAAAAAACCCTTTTATTTAGCAAAAATGCAAGAAATAAATCAAAAGCAAAAAGGCTTTTCAGCTGAAATACACATTTCAAATAAGTGCTGTTTTGAACTTTCTTTTCATCAAAAATTCCTGAAAAATATATCATGGTTTTCACAACTGTTTTCAACATTGATAATGATAATAAATGTTTCTTAAGTATGAATCTAGTATAACTATGATCTAAATTTATTCATACTGTGATGTGTCATATAATCCACCCTGATCAACATCCCATGCTTCTGATTCCAAATCTAGGAAACCTCGCTGCAATTAGAACATATGTGCTTTGGACATTCTCAACACTTTGTCACCAACAGAAAGGAGTCAGAGAGATGCCTTCTGCACCAAAACCACAAAATATTACCATCGTTCTCACCAAATGAGTATCTTCCTCACTGAATTTGGCAGTGGATGTGTTTCATGCAAATCCTTTAATCAGCATGTGACAAAAACACCTCTCTCCTAAAAACCAGGGTTCCCACCACATTTGAAAACCATGTTTCATGAGACTTGCATTCACGTTTTCATATTTTAGAGATGAGCATAATTAGAAAAATATCTACCCACTTTAGAAACCCTACCCACCTGAGGCCAAACGATGCTGATTGCTTCATTAGAATCTGATTGGTTGATAAGAATGACCAACAATAGTGTTGATACAGGAACATATCTTACTTTGGTAAAGCACATTAAGGTTGGTGAACTTCGAGACAAATCCACCCACCAGCTAGCCGCCGACAAGTGAATCTGACAGAGGTAGAACCTGGATGCTCACGGCACAGAAAAGAGTTGGAAATACAGACGACATGAGCCAGAGACAAGCTGGACGGAATGTAATGAAGACTCTGCTTCCACCTGCTCCCAGTCCACCTGATGTGGCCAGGACGAATGCTGTGAAAACAGATCAGCTTGGCAGCATGCAGTGGCACACCTGATGCTGATGAGCTCTCTTACTCTGCTATAAAACCACAATTCCTCAGTAAAGCAGCTTTCATGAGTTCATGCACACAACGTCTGAGAGATTTAGTTTGAAGTTCACAGCCAGTGTGCGTCTAAGCCAGACGACCTCCTGGACCTATGTTCCCTTTTGCATGCACTGTTACTTGACTTCTAGAATTAGAAGGACACAATGGCCTACTTGTCAGTGGACAGTTTTTACTTTCACTGTTGCCTCTGTTTACTTAACACTGGAACAGAAATAAGTAAACTATTTTATGAAACTATTTTATACTTTATCTATTTTATAAAAGCATTATACAACTAATTTGAGGTCACTTTTTATTGATATTACAGAAGAAAAATTATGCATTGAGAGCCAGGGGGTAAAAACTTTTGAACAGAATGGAGATGTGTACATTTTTCTTTTTTTGCCTAAATATTTTATTTTCTCATTTAGTACTGCCCTTCAGAAGCTACAGAAGATACTTGCATGTCTCCCAGATAACAAAATAAGTTGTCCTTCTGAAGCATCAGTGAGCATTTGAACCTCCTTAATAGTTGCATTGAGTCCCTCAGTTGTCCTCAGTGTGAAAAGATGGATCTCAAAATCATGCAGTCAATTATAATACAATTTGTGGGAATTTGTTTTGGACAAACAAGGGACTCATGTACAACTATCACTAAAAGAAAATCATTCAGTTAACACAGTATTAAGAATTTAAGGGGATGTAAACTTTTAAACGGGGCCATTTTTTATAAATTCAACTATTACTTTCTTTTGTGGACTATTTGTAAACATCTTGTGAGATGTGAAATATCTTATTCAGGCCAGTAATAAATAAACAACAACATGCATTTTGTATGATCCCTCCTATTTTGGTAAAATAATTACCATTTTGCAGATTCTGAAAGGGGGATGTAAACGTTTGACCTCAACTGTACTACCATTCTAAAACTTGGGGTCATTATTATGCATAATCATTATATTTTTTTCTGAATGTGACACCTAAGACTGAAACAACTGCTGCTTAAAATATTTAAGTATTTTTTTAAATGCATTAAAATAAAAAAAAACGAAATTTTAAATTGAAATATTTTAGAATATTACTGCTTTGTTTAAATAAATGCATCCGCAGTGAGTGTGTGCTTACTGTAAGGACTTTATTGTCTACACATACTCCACTGCTTACAGACTCTTAGAGGTAGATACATTAAGTCCCCATGAAATCAAACTGGAAGTTTTGATTTTTAATATGAATATGTTAGCTTTAAGGCTACAAAACCATGAAAATTTTGCATTTAGAAGATTAGCATTTAAAACTTAGTCTCTAATTTCCACCAATATGGATCAATGATTTTGATTAACCTGCACTTTAGCTTCTCACCAAACTTTCTGTCCAATCAAATGCTCTCTAGAATGCGAAGCATCCCGCCCCTTACTCTACAAATACATGCTGAAGCTGCAGCTGAAATCGGTCACTTGTACACAGAATTAGTATTTTCTGTATGGTGAATGGCACAAAGTGCACTATATAGGGGATAGAAAACGATTCAGACAGTGTACATATGCTTTCTGTGGGGTCAAAAGAAGTCTGGGTTCACACTGTGTAACGTGAACAGTCCGGTCCACACTCCGGTCCAGAGACAACAGCACAGAGATGATAATATGCACAAATGAATTCTACATAGAATGCTATATTTTATAGCGATATGAATGAGCTTGTGGTGGCTGTCAAATGCAGCTTTGCATTTTAATTTGGACGTGGCCCAACCTGTGATGTAAACAAAATGCTATTGGCTATTTAAAAAAGGGGGCGTGGCTGCTTGATATGTCCCGCCCTGTCTTTCTGTTTCAACGTCAACACATAGAATACCTCTGCATGCTTCAAAGCACTTCAGTGGATCTTTTAGACACTTTAAACTGCATCTCAGCACCATTTTTTAAAGGCACTAGTGTACATGCAGAAATACCATTCATTCTATTTCCTGCCTAATGCTAGCCGCTTAGCAAACGGGATGGGAGGTGATGAGCCTCACGGCACATGCATGTCACCGCAGGACCTCACAGCCATATGGACCAGTGCTAATGACTGATGAAGAAACACTTATGCCACACAGAGCAGAAATTAACTACTATAAATATAGTATTGATTGACACGTTTAACAAGTAGCTTGCGTGACTGTTTAGGCTGTGTTTATTACAGCTGGGTAAGGGGGCAAGCGTACGCGGCAGCCAACACAAATGGACAGAACAAAACTACAAACAACAGAAACAATGCACTTCTTCAGGTCTAGAATGATTTCTAAAGGATTATGTGACACTGAAGAGTAATAATGCTGGGAATTCAGCTTTGCATCACAGGAATATTTTCAAATATATTAAATAGAAACAAAAAAACTTTCCATCCCAGTGTATCCTAATGTAGATAACATCGCACAGAGGAACAAGATGCATTCAGATCACATTTAAAGATATCTGAAGGGACATGACACCAAAAGCACATAACCTGAGTGGGAATTTGACTTGTATCTTTAAGTATCAAATGTACTATATCTGTATGCGTGTGGGTTTGCCTGAAGAGCTGGGCAGCAGAGGAAGTGGAGGGGGTGGCACACAGCCTCAGCTGAAATCCTGAGTACACACTGCCCTTTACAAAGGCAAATTGCCGGGAGATATTGAGCCCACTGTGTCTGTATCCATGGCAACAGAGGAAGTTCAGGAGAACAGTAAAGTACAACATAGCTGACGTAAAGGGAGGCGTGCGTCGTTGTCGAAGGGCTGATGCTGGTGCGCGCTGCTGGGATTCATATACGTGAGCATATACGTGAACCCGGGGAGGGTTCGAGACATTAACTATAAGGTTTGCGAGTTCATTTTCATACATGGACGATGACTCTCTGGCGTAATGCTAAATCACTTCAATAAGCTTCCGGACACACAGTTTGAGGTTGGGAAACATGCGAAAATAAATTAGCCTATATAATATGCTGCAAATTATGGGAAATATTAAATCACTGTAAACAATGAATGCCTAATGAGATTCATTTATGTATAGAGCTGGGTTTTAATTTATGAGACTGCGTGTTTGAACACACTAGAGAACTCTGTGCCCATTATGTCGATTCAATGCCTTTACACTTCAATAAAATGCAATTAACTAATACATTAATGTAATGAATTGAAAGCAACTCAAATGCAAAATAGAACATTAATAATGAAACATCCTGAAGCTCTGAATGTGGAATAGCTTTTTTTTTTAACAAGATGTTTTCTAACAATGTTTTCTCTGGTGAAGTTCACCATATATTAGTGCTGGGTATTGACACAAATTTCACAACTCGATGCAATTCCGATTTGATAACGATTATTTTGGATATAGATCATGCCCAATTTTCTTGAGGAAAAAACTAATGCGGTAAAATATAGCCACAGTGACTGACTGATTGACTATCTATCTATTAGGGCTGGGTTTTGACACCAGTTTCATGATTCGATTCTGACAAGCTTGCGATACTTATCTATATATATATATATATATATATATTAGTGGTGGGCCGTTATCGGCGTTAACGTGCTGCGTTAACGTGAAACTCTTATCGCGCGATAAAAAAAATATCGCCGTTAATCTATTCTCAAATTTGGGTTGGGAGCTGGGTCTAAACTACGCAAGCTATGATGACTTTCACCTTGATAGTTTAACGCGGATGTATACCGAAGACTGTAGAATATGGTCGCGCGTTTACGTCTCCTCCGCCAAAACACAGACGGGATCGCGTCGTCCTCCATTCATAAAAACCGAATCTACTATAGCGAAATGCCACGTAAATTCGTCGTTTTTGGATTCATAAATCAAATGTTGGTCAGTCACTTAATTCAAATCGCGATATGGACTAGTGTATGTGAAAACTGAAATGCAAAAAGACCGTTTTAATATGAATCCGATATGTTCCGTTTGCCTAGCTGTATGTATGCATTGCGGAGACGAGCTTTTACTACACGCATACTGAAACACACGTGACGCTCCCGGTAATTTTTGGCATTTTCATCTCACATGAACAGATAAACTCAATCTCCCAAACTGCTGTAAGTGTCACTTTTACCGTTTCATTTGAGAAAACTAGCATCATATCATACTGTATGACACAGAAACTTCACGGCAACCTGTCAAAATAAAAGTACGGTGTAACATCTAATGGGCTGGGTAGGTGTTGACGTTAAAAAAAACAACACAATCTAATAGGGAGAAAAAATAATTTCAGTGTTAGTTAGTTAGTAAACACAAGTACATCTAATTGAACATAATTTATTTTCATCAACAAATTATCATAGAACAGCTTTATGAGCTTTATGATCCATTCTCAAAGACTTTAAGTCATTATTTGGGTAGCACACATATTCTGAATGCCTTCAGCAGAATTCAAATTAGCCATTTTAATCTAGATTAATCTAGATTAATTCCAAGATTTAATCTAGATTAATCTAGATTAAAAAAATTAATCTATGCCCACCCCTAATATATATATATATATATTGACATCTGTCATAAAAACTTCATTCAAACACAAATTAAATATAGAAGAACTTTAAAAAATGATATGGTGCATATATTTAGCGAATTGCTCCTTTTTCTAGCTGACTAACAAGTTTATGGTCACCCAATGTTTTTTTCTGAGGTAAATGTGATGTTATGTATTTACAAGCTGTTATATGGACATCTTTGGACTGTTGAAACACTGATAGAGCGATTAAATGAGACAGGATTTGGATTCCGGTACTTTGTACACTTTCTTTTATCATACCTTTGGATGTTCATTTATGTTTATTTTGTGCTGTAACTGGTAATAAAGCAGACAAGATGATCAGTTCACGCACTTCTCTTGAACTGAGGCATTACAGCGATCTGTCACTCCACATTAAACAACACCAAAATGGAACTTATTGTTTGAATACTGTAATAAAATGGAGAGCATTTAAAATCTGAAACTTTATTTCATATAGAAAGTAACAAAGCACAAAGCTTATTGCGATTTATTAGATAGGATGTGCGCTACAATGTTCCTTTCATTATCTGAAAACAGGCTACACTAATTGATTCTTGGGATTTAAGAATCAAGTAACGATTAAAATTGAGAAATCAGTATGTGTTTTAATCAAAATATAATGCAATTAATTAAAATATATATTTTTTGTTTAGATTAGATTTCATTTTACTGTAACTGCAGAGTACAAGTATTGAGCAAATAAAATACAATAAAATGTTGTCAGAAGCTTGAGTGCCTAAAAATGTAATTTCCCTACGCATTTGTCATCTTACACCTCACCAAGGGTGATACTTTAAATGGCACTGCTCTCTAGGTGTTCAGTTTACAGGAATGGGTTTACGTCATTCTATCATATCACTCACACGTTGCGCAGGGACCAAGCTGTCAGAAGATATCTATAGAATATTGTGCTCCTCATGAAGCTACTAAACTGAAAGGCTGGGGGGAAATATACCACCCCAGATAATATCTACAGATGCCAGTGTCATAAGTTTGCCAGTGCAGTAGGTCAGTTTGCCCATTAAGCTGTCATTAATTATTTATCATTCAGCTGTTCAAACATGAAAAAGACTGACTCATTTTACCCCAAGGCAAAGTTATAGATAAAACAAATGAGAGCGTGTTTTTTATTGAAAGCTATCTCCACAGATCATCAAAGTGGCTGATGTGTCAGAAGCATTCAAATCCTTGACTTAAAGCGCAATGATTTGATCCGTGAGTCATCCGTTGCGCTTTCTTATCAACACAGAATCCCTTTCACTTCAGATGATTCTTCGAGGGAGCTTTAATATTCTCTTTGAAGATGTGATTAAATGATCCCATGAATAATAATAAAAAAAAATAATAGAGGATATCTTAGTCGTTTAAAAGTAAATATGTGCTGGGAATATAAGGTCACTGCACTGTCCTGTGCAAATGAGATTCTACCAAGTGGAATAAACCTCTGATAATAGGAGAGTGCAACTTAACACAATAATTTAACATTTATGTAATTACAAAAGTCATTAATTCACTACTGACACAGATAATTGTCCTCAGTAGCAAAATTAAATAAGAAATTAAGATGCTTTTTAAACTTGATTCATAAATTTTTGATATCAGATATCTTGTCCTGTCAGCTATTTACCTCAGTCAGTTTATTTCTTTGAATATACAGTCAAGCCCGAAATTATTCATACCCCTGGCAAATTTTGACTTAGTTACTTTTATTCAACAAGTTTTTTTTTTTTTTTAATTAGAAATGACACAGACGTTTTCCAGAGGATAATAAGACGATGTACAAGAGGCATCATTGTGGAAAAAAATATATATATTACTCATCTTTTATTTACATTTGAAAAAAAAATTATTCATACCCTTCTCAATAATCAATAGAAAAGCCTTGACTGGCTATTACAGCAATCAAACACTTCCTATAATTGCTGACCAGCTTTTTGGATGACTCCACTGGTATTTTTGCCCATTCATCTTTAGCGATGAGCTCCAACTCTTTCAGGTTGAAGGGTCTCCTTGCCATCACCCTGATCTTTAGCTCCCTCCACAGATTCTCAATTGGATTTAAGTCAGGACTCTGGCTGGGCCACTGCAAAACGTTAAAGGGATAGTTCACCCAAAAATAAAAATTTGATGTTTATCTGCTTACCCCCAATGCATCCAAGATGTAGGTGACTTAGTTTCCTCAGAAGAATACAAACGAAGATTTTTTACGAAAACCGGTGCTGTCTGCCAGCCTTATCATGGGTGTGGATGGGCACCAGACCTTTAAAAGTAAACAAAAACATGCACAGACAAATCCAAATTACACCCTGCGACTTGTGACGATACATTGATGTCTTAAGACACGAAACGATCGTTTTTTGAGAGAAACTGAACAGTATTTATATCATTTTTTACCTTTGTTACAACGCCACGTCCATCTCTCCTGAGTAAGCGTTCGGCATCAGTCACGTCACATGAGCACGCGCTCTGTGGTAGAATACGCAAACGCCGGAAGCGATCTGTCGCATGTATACGACACTCATTGTTTACACAGAGCACAGAGATTGTGGGTATAGCGGCTATTCAAAATGGTAAATACTTGCGCTTATCCTGATTGTTTAAACCGATTTAAAGCTAAAAGATTACATTAGTTTGCGCAAACTCATCCGGGACTTTTCACTGATTTCCCCTTACGGCGTTTGCGTATTCTACGCTAGAGCGCGTGCTCATGTGACGTTACTGATGCCAAACTCGTGCACATTACAGATGGACGTGGCTGTGTATCAAAGGTAAAAAATGATATAAATACTGTTCAGTTTCTCTCAAAAACCGATCGTTTCGTGTCTTAAGACATCAATGTATCGTCACGAGTCGCAGGGTGTAATTTGGATTTGTCTGTGCATGTTTTTGTTTACTTTTAAAGGTCTGGTGCCCATCCACACCCATGATAAGGCTGGCAGACAGCACCGGTTTTCATTAAAAATCTTCGTTTGTATTCTTCTGAGGAAACTAAGTCACCTACATCTTGGATGCATTGGGGGTAAGCAGATAAACATCAAATTTTCATTTTTGGGTGAACTATCCCTTTAATGTATTTGTCTGCTAACCATTTCTTCACCACTTTTGTTTTGGGTCGTTGTCGTGCTGAAATGTCCACTGGTGCCCAAGGCCAAGTTTCTCTGCAGACTGCCTGATGTTGTTGTTGAGAATTTTGATGTATTGCTCTTTTTTCATGGTGCCGTTTACTGTGATTAGGTTCCCTGGTCCACCGGCTGAAAAACACCCCCAAAACATTAGGTTCCCACCACCATGTTTGACAGTGGGGATGGTGCTCCTAGGGTTGAAGGCTTCTCCTTTTTTACGCCAAATAAAGGCTACATCATTGAGGCCAAAAAATTCAATTTTTGTTTCGTCTGACCATAAAATAGAAGACCAGAAGTCTTCTTCTTTGTCCAGAAGGGCATTTACAAAGGCCAAGGTCTGCGTCTGCGGAACCAGCGGTGTGCAGTGTCCATTGGACTGTCTGCCTTGAGATGTTGTCACCAGCAGAGCCCAGATTCATCAGGATGGCCTTGGTGGTGATCCTTGGATTCTTTTTTACCACTCTCACTATCCTCCTGGCCAGCACAGGTGTCACTTTTGGCTTCCGACCATGTCCTTTCACGGTGCGGAACATCTTGTATTTTTTAATAATACTTTGCACTGTAGCCACTGGAACTTCAAAACATTTAGATATGATCTTATAGCCCTTTCCTGACTTGTGAGCAGCCACAATGCGCAGCCGCAGGTCCTCAGTGAGCTCCTTTGACTTAGCCATGACTGTCCACAAACCAACAGCAGAGAGCTTCTGTTTTTCACCTGTTGAGTTGATTAAAACAGCTGTTCCCAATGAATCAGGGTAATTAGGATGTTTTAGAACAGCATGGGCTATTTGGAATGGTACAGAACTTTGGATTTTCCTATAGACTGTGACAGTTTGCAAAGGGTATGAATAATGTTGGACCTGCCACTTTTTGTTCAAATGTAAATAAAAGCTGAGAAATGTTTTCTACAATGATTCCACTTGTACATCGTCTTATTATCTTTTGGAAGTAGCCTGTGTCATTTAAAAAAAAATGAATAAAAGTAACTTTTGAATTTGCCAGGGGTATGAATAATTTCAGGCTTGACTGTATACTCATATTTTTAAAAGGATTTTATGGAACTATTCAAGTGACATGAAGGACAAAAAAACTCAACAACAAAAAAACAACAGTCAATACTCAGTATATTTCAAGTTATTCTGAAGACATATGACAGATTTCTGCAAAGAACAGGCTCAAATCTAAGCTGATACAGACTGACACCAAAGCTCTGGTAGCAGTGGATTTTTATAATAGTTCAGCACTTTCACAGATCAGCAAAATGTAAAGGAAGTGGTAATATTGTAAGGCATGACTAAGAGTCAAACTGACATGACGCTGATATGCAGGCTAATTAAGCCAGACTCATTATGCAACAGGGAAGAATATGCTTCAAATGGTCCTTTTTCCCTAGTCTGGATTTTTCAGTGATCCTGCCTTCATTGCACTCTTGAATTGTGGCACAATATCTCATTTTAACAACTATTTATTCACACACTGTCAAGATTATTGCTGGAAACGCTTTTCTCCTCGCCAATTAAAGTTACATACTCCTCACATCTACCCTGATACAAACAGCACTCTTCAGCTGTTTGAGCAGGGTTGTTTCTGTTTTGACATAAATGCCTTTCCTACATTAATATTTATGACAAATGCTGCTGCTCCGCCAAGATACGAAAATGTTGCTTTCTATTATTCAACAAGTGAGGTAAAATAAAAGCACAGACACTACAATAGTAGCAACTAAACAATTCATTAAGTATGTATGCACTAATCTCTGCTTAATAGGAGAATATTTAGAATAGATACCACAGCATTTTCTTCTATAGTTTCCTTCACTGCTAACTGCATTGAGTATTACTAGTGTCATCACTTACAAAACCTCAGCGAGGTAAGTACTTTTTAAATTACGAATGCTTTTCATCATGTTCAGACATTGCTCGGATCGGTTCTCTCCAATCAAAATCCTTGATGTTTGTGTTTGGAAAGGTGCCGCGGGCTATCCTCACATCTTAGTGCTTGAGAAGATAAACAAGTCAGCAAGTGATCAAAAGGAAGTTGCACATAAATACAGACACTAAATTATAGACTCGTCTTGAAGGTGAAGATTAGGATCATTTTAGGATGTTTTTGAGGTCTGGCGCAAAAAGATAGCGAAAAATGTTTAGGAAAAGCTGACCATCAATTCTTAAGAGATGCTTGATGATTCAACGTAATGCTTTTTCCTGTCTTTTAAAGTCAATATGAAACAAATTTATCCTATTTACCCAGTAATGCACTTTCCTGGTCTTACGATGCATGATTCATCAGTGCACATTATTCAAACATGTCTCTGTAATGTTCTATAAAAGTAAAATAACGTTAACTATAATAACTGACGCTGAAACAACTTTCCTTTTTGCTTTATTTGAACACTAATAAGATATATGTAGATGGATGGCTGCCAAAAAAGATAAAACGATAGATAGATTTACAGAATGATAGAACGTTAGATTTACAGAATGATACGACAGACAGACAGACAGACAGATAGACAGATAGACAGACAGACAGACAGTGTGGTTGCCAAACCAATCTCACTTAATTAAATGATCCAAACTCCACTGAGATAAATTGAAGGCTGATGACCTGAAAAGTCTCTTTTAACACTTCTTTTTTAAGTCTGATAAACTTTAAATTGAAAGTAGAAGTTAAAGTGAATAAAGTCTGGTTCATATAAATCTGCCGTTTCATTTCCACTGACAGCTACTACTACATACTGGCTCTCGGATACTTCACAACGCACCACTGGATTAAATGGCACCTTTTCTTGCAGCGAGAGATAAGAGGAACTCTCGGAGCACCATTTAATAATCCTAGAGCCCCATAAGACACTTTAGGTGCTGCTAATGGAATAAGCGCAGACTCTGCATCTGTCCAGCTGATTCTCTTAAAAGAGCTACAGCACAGACTGCATGTCTTCAGCTTTCATCTTAACACACACCAGCAGAACACACATCGTAATATCTCATGGGTCTTATAAATGGTCTATTGCACAAAAAAAAAAAAAACATTGACTAAAGGTCTATATCTGTGCTACATTTGAGCTGAAAAAGCTCCTTTATTAAGAGCAGGTTTGTATTGAACATCTATCAAAGGTTCCCATTTGTTGCATGCCCTTAGTATTTCAGTGTTTGATTCACTAACCACCCGCAATCCAATATGACGAGGTATAAGCATGTCTGTCTTCCACTTTCATAGCTGGCATTAGTCAAACCTTATAAGGATCCAAACACCATAAAAAAAGAAAAGCGCATTTTAAATTACTGACAGGGGACTAAACTGTTGTCAGCGCCTTAATCGTTTCGTGGGAGGATAGAAGAAATGCTTTACATCTTTGATGCAATGAGGACGTCAACCCTTTGTTCCACTAAAAAAAAAAAACTAAAAAAAAAAAATCGCTCTATAATACAGATTTTGCTTAGAATGATGATTGTGGATGGGTCAACATTGTTTCATTTCCAATTCACAAATAGCATTTGCAGTCATTTAAGACAAATGCTGAATCCTCCCTCATTCTAAATGTAAAATGATGTGGTGTGGAATTAAAGCGGAAGATGGCAGTGTGTATGATCAGCACTGACAGGCCTTCAGATCAGCTCAACGTTCAGAGAAGCCGCAGGCTGAGTGCTTCTTCCTCGCATGACCATCACGTCATATGTGCGACCTCCATCTGGAGGAGAAAACCTGCGAAAACCCTATGACACATATGCATCTTCTTCACCAGCATGATGAAGCAGGGATTACTCTAAATTGCTGCTTTAGAGCATGGCAAATGGCTGCAGAAAGAACTGGCAAGGCAGTGACACACTGGAGAAAGACATTTTTTTGTCATGGTAACACAGACGCACTGACCACTTTGAAAATGCTGTAGTGATGCCTTAGATGTGGACAGAGCAGAGGTCCAGATGTAATTACGGTCCATTAATGGCGGACCGAACCTGCTGTACTGCTGTCATCAAGACTTTCATTGTACGTTCTTAGAATAATGACGTCAGTAACGATACACCGTACCACAACAAGCCAGAGAAAAAACAACAATGTAAATGGCATGTTTGATGGCAAGCAACCCACCAAAGCTCTCTTCCAAAACCTTAAGGCATTGCAGGCATGCTCCCAAACGCAAAAGCTGTTCCAAAATGTAGGCAACTGAACTATTCTGCCTTCTAAAATATCTAATGTTGGCTACATTCTGAAGACAGTACCTCATGAAGTGTTCACTAACATAATGCACCGCAATGCGCTTAGTGAGGTTATTCATTCAACATGTGAACTGAAAAGCATTAATACAAAATAGTGAATTTTACACTGTGTGAAGAACTATTCAATAATTAATACGAGTAATGTACTGTATATTACCTAAATGAATTATTGAATACTTTTTCGTTGTACATTTTTACATTCATTAATGTGATCTTAAACTACACCTCTGTTTTCATTGTTTCAAAGCTGATTTGAGCATTATAGAGTCTGTAAAATATTTAGAGAATACTTGCTGTCGAGTTCAAGTCTTGCTTAAAAATCCTTATCATTTTTTTAACATGAATGTTCTGTCTTACAACCTGAAGAATCTATACCTGACGACGCATTGCTGTTTAAATAAATATGAAGATTTTGAAAACCAAGATGGTGTATGAGACTATGGGAATATGCACACATCTATAACCATCCAAGTGTATGAGAAGTTATTTAATTTATAAAAAAAAAACAATGCTTAGTTTTGTTGCTTCTTTATTAATTAAATAAATAATTTCAATATTTCCCCAAAAAACTAAACTAGATAAAAAAGAAAACACTGCCCTTTAAAAATGTTTTATAAAGCCAATAAATAGCTTAATTAAAGCTTTTATGTTTGTTCTAAATGCATGCTTTTATAACCCATACGCCCTCAAGGTGCAGCGGAACGTTAGTCAGTCATCTCACTGGGTTTTGGAACGAAGCTACAGCCAACGTCATCTTTTGATCAGTTTACTGTAACAGGAAATTCATTTGTTTTAACCTTGGGAATTCACTTCCTTTCATCCCAGAACGCTCGTTAGAATTAGAATTGGAAAAAGCTCATGCCTTTTGCTGGCTGTACCGAAATGTCTGACTGTGTGACTGAGTAATGTGTTATTCCCGCAACGGCGTTGACTCACTCAGAAGCCCTATCTGTGTGGGCAGCGTAGGAATAACGTTCCACTCTGTGTAAACCCTCCTCTGATGATAACCAAAAACCACCAGCTGTGCAAGTCCTGACAAGCTTGTAAGCAGTGAGAAATCAACCTCTTTTATCTTGTTTACTCAAACGAGGGCAAATGAGTGTCGTTTGTAAGCGTGAGAGTGAATAATTAATCTTTGTTCTTCCGAAGTTCTGCAATTTCCCATATCCAATCATCTCTGATGTTGAATTTGAAATGGTGAATGTGAGAAAATGTGACTCTAGGATCTACTGATCAGGATCTGCATCGTATAATTACATCTTGAATGACTTATACACTATCTCCTCACTGTGAGCTGGAAAAAAAAAAGAAGAACCATTTTGAGCATTTACATCTAGCCATTTAAGCTGGGAGCCATTTAGTCCTTTTTAAAACTAATTGCAGACATGTAAAGAGCTTTAAAATGCTTTCACCCTACCTGGATCCTGAACTTTAGATGTTCCGTTCACAATGGCACCAAATGTTCACATTCACGTGGGCTCCGGATATTGCAGAAAGATTGTTATATAACTGAACCATTTGGACTGTGAACACTAAGGGACTTTTGCTTTTGCGTTTACTGTGGTGCACATCTACTGATCATCATCATATACAGGATAAATATTATTTGTAACATATCAAACAGACAATGCTCACTCCCTGCTTCCTAACTGAACACCATCTTCGCTCAACCCAAAAACCTGTGTGATGATGAAAGACTGTTTTGTCTTTAGGGAAGCCGATTACTTGGAAAGAGGTTAGAATAGAATAGAATGGGACGATAAGAAAAACAACAGAACTGCAGCATGTAACAATTTCAATAATTCAAAGTGCATATTTGTTGTTTTGTCTTTTGTTTGTGGAAATACACTGGACTTCACAGAAATGTCTATTCTATTTGTGGTTTATACAGACACGATCTTTTGTGTCTCGGACCTGTGTCTGTCCATTTTGCATTTGCATTGTATAATTCAAAATGCAGCCAGCTGGATTCTGGCTAATGTATTTAGTGGCTCCGAACATAGAGAGGCATCATCATCATTTCTCCTTGGCATTGGACACAGAGCAATGTACTCATTCTCTAAAAATAACTTCTGTGGCTTGCGGAGTACTAATTTAAGACTCATATATAATCTAGCATACTGATAAACAATGGCGTGATGCACGGAAAAAACACTTTTGTCTGACATATTTCAAAGTAACAAAACAATCCAAATGCAATAATATAATAAACTGCACTTCTTTAGCTCAAAAGTGACCCTGGACCACAAAACCAGTCTTAAGTAGCACGGGTATATTTGCAGCAATAGCCAAAAATGCATGGCATGGGTCAAAATTATTGATTTTTCTTTTATGCCAAAAGACCATGTTCCATAAAGATATTTTGAACATTTTATACCGTAAATATATCAAAACTTAATTTTAGTGATATCCATTAATAAGAACTTCATTTGGACAACTTTAAAGGCGATTTTCTCAATATTTCGATTTTTTTGCCCCCTCAGATTCCAGATTTTCAAATAGTCTAATCTCAGAACAAATATTGGCCTACCCTAACAAACCATCCATCAATGGAAAGCTTATTTATTCAGCTTTCAGAATAAGTATAACTATCAATTTCAAAAAATGTACCCTTATGACTGGTTTTGTGGTCCAGGGTCACAAATGACACATATAACTCTTCAAAATGCGTTATAGAAATAAGCCACCGGCTCATTTAGGTTTCTTTTAAATGTCTCTATAACAAGCGATTCAGTAGCTAGAACCTGTTTCTTTAGGTAAATGTAGAGGTCCATATATTCAGCATGAATATAAGCATATAAAAATACAGTACATAAATGGTTTACCACAAGAAAAGAATGCAATTTGTTCATACAAACACGACAATCTAAGCATATAGCGGAATATGTAGCTCACTACACAAAGACTCGAACATCTGGATAGGTAGGTAGGTCACTTCAGAGAAAATTAGGACAGCCAGCTTGAATTTAAGTGAGTCACAATGCCTCAAAATAGAGGAATTAAAACAATCCAGAGGGCTGGTATGATATACAAACAGCAGACAGAGAGATATCCACCAGTGTTTCATTTGCATTATAAACCCTGAAATGTCTAGATCGGCATAATATTAGTGCAGAGAAGCTGTCTGGCATTTAAGACAAGCTTGCAAAATCAGCCCACACGCATGCCGAGAAATAAATATGAGAATCCAGGGTGGACATTTTGTTCAAGTACAAATCAACATTCATTCTCAATTAATGCTTGGTGACCTATATTGCACTAGAAATAAAAAGCATTAGAGATAAAACAGACATATTTACCGCATTATGTGTCTGCGTCTGTCCAACAAGGATCAGGATGTTGGAGCAGATGATTGAAAGGCAGAAATTGATCAGAATGATTGACCTCTCCGACCTGATGTACCTAAAAAAACAAATGGTTTAATCAAAGTTGCATTCCCAATAATCAATAAAGTACGAAGGCATTATATGTAACATCTCTAATATGTAAGTACATCCATGCACTTACCTCCATAATATAGCGTACACCACAGCCAGTGTGATCAAGGCCAGGCAGGAAAGACCACAGCCCACTATTAGTGTCACAGATGGAACCCCTGAGTACTCCATAGCCTGTGAATGGCACACAAGAGCTTCAGTGAGCGATTTTCAAACCCTTGTACCACTAATAAAAGCCCATTTCAGTGCCTGGTAATAAAGCACATTACAGGATGCTTGCTTTTTGCAGCAAGGCCATTTATACTGCCCAAATTTAGAGGATTAAAGCACAAGCTTTTTTGTTTTTTTTTTTGGTCTGTAATTCATTTTTTCCCCCATTCAGTCTCCCCTTCACATGAATAAAAAGTATTTAGCCTCTATTCAAATGCACAGTGCTTATTATCAACAGGTTGGTGCTTAGTGCCACAAAGCATAATTAACTAAAATACATAATCTCTTTTAAAGCAAGTCAGACTATTCAGAGGTCATCTTTGTAATGCCCCGGGCAGGTATTTCTAGTCATGCAAGAACAGCTTCTTGAATTGGAAAACATGGAAATCTCCAAAACTGATTAAATTAATTAAAAATAAAATATGACAGCAATTAATAATGGCATTATTAATGCACATTCAAGAGTCAACAAACAGACTATGCTTCTATATAACAGGTGATTGCTGATTAACTGTAGGGCGGGACTTTCATTTGTCTATCAAAAATGCGATTGGCTCTTTTAACTAAGGTTGGACTTTAGCGGACATATTCAGTGTTACAATTTCTCCTTTACATTTTTATACAACTAGACTGTTCTGGTGGTTATAATGTCTTATAATGCTGTTTAAATGACTGTGGGGGAATCAATGGATGTTGACCATCACTTTGACAAGACATATGTGACCCTGGACCACAAAACAATAAGTCAATCTGAAAAAAAAAAAAGCTTTCCGTTGATGTATGGTTTGTTAGGATAAGACAATATTTGGCCGAGATACAACTATTTGAAAATCTGGAATCTGAGGGTGCAAAAAAATTAAAATGTTGAGAAAATCGCCTTTAAAGTTGTCCAAATAAAGTTCTTAGCAATGCATATTACTAATCAAAAATTACGTTTTGATATATTTATGGTAGGAAATGTACAAAATATCTTCAAGGAACATGATCTTCACTTAATATCCTAATGATTTTTGGCATAAAAGAAATCGATTGACCCATACAATGTATTTTGGCTATTGCTACAAACATACCTGTGCTACTTAAGACTGGTTTTGTGGTCCAGGGTCACATATGTCTACCTATCATCTTAAATTGTTGCTTGTATTGTTTGCAGAGGCCTTAACTGAGCCCTCACAATGCACATCTAGTCTATTTATGCCTTTCCCCCCCAAAAAACAATTCCATCTGACAACCCTCTCAACCCAGCTCCCAGGAGTCACAAGTCATTGTGACATATCAGTTGTGCATTGCAATGATAAGAGTTATCAAACTTTGCCCCTACTGCATCACTGAGACGCAGACAACACCATCATTTTCACACGGGAGCCATTTATTCACTGACTGGTCACATGGGCAGAGAAAAAATGGCTGCCTCTTACTCTGTAAGAGGGTAAAACAGCCATGTTTTGCTGCCTACTGAATCCACTAGTAGAGAGACCACAGCTGATAGTGTTACATTGCAAATTATATTATTATATATTATATTATATTATATATTATTATATATAATATTATATTATACGATTACATTAACCTACATCAACGAGGCAGTGAACTGAATAGATGAGGAAGCCATGATTGTATAATACCGTACAAAAGCTATCATTTATATGCACAATCTTGGTATATCTGCATATCATCTTACCACTAAGAGTTATTTTATTAATGTTAATAGCAAACTGAACATCACAGATAAAAAGGCCAGAGCTGATGCTATTGCATCACAAATGTGATCATACACAAATGCTTT
Organism: Garra rufa; assembly: GCF_049309525.1. NCBI lineage: Eukaryota > Metazoa > Chordata > Actinopteri > Cypriniformes > Cyprinidae > Garra > Garra rufa. The sequence goes on from NC_133362.1 coordinate 14,131,417, forward strand.
TAACATTTGGGAAGGGTAAAATGGAGACTGTGATGGGCAATATCACTTTTTTTTATTTTCAATAACAAAGGGGGAAGCTTTAGCAAAAGGCTAGGACATAATTACCATTTTAAAAGATACATGTATACATGTATACAAAATATGAATAAAGATTCTATTATTTTAATAAATATTTTATGGGAATTACTTAAACACATTAGATTCTGAGCTCTCTCTCTCTTTCACACAGACACACACACACACACACACACACACACACACACACACACATACACATACACACACACACAAGCTTTGCACAGGTAGATTTCTATCATAATCAAACATGACAAAATTAAAGTAAATTACTAAACGTCCGTTTGAACCCGACACACATTTTAATCAATACAGCATCTCTTGAGATCCCCCGCAGAAGACAATTCCAATACTTACTATTTCTCTGGGTTGTTGAGCCAAAATGGCGAAGGTAGATACCCGATCACATAAGCATTTGGTGTGGGATGCATCGGTGAGCACAGTTCTGCATCCTTTAGAGCTCCAGCTGCCCCACGAATCGTTCCTACACAACACAGACAAGATTAAATCGCTTTAACAAGCTTTTTCTCTGTGAATCCGTCACTCTGAATCCTCAACAGTGCGCTCTCATCTCATCCACTTCACTTCTTTCTTAAGCGACAGAAAGTAAACGCAACGCGTTTTAGTGCAGATCGCACTGAGTGCGACTGAAGCGCTGAGGCTCTGTGGTGCCGAACGACTCACTGCTCACAGATACACTCACACCACACAACAAAATAAAGCCGAACCTGTGATTCCTTTGACGCTTTTCCTCTAGTTTCGCTTCGGCTTTCTCTTATCTCTTATCTATCGATATATAATTCCTCTCGCTTTTTTAATTAGCGCCTTTTGGACGCTTTCCTGAGGGAAAAATTCAGCTTAGAAACGGCGGACGGCATCAGATTGATACTCTCTTGCCTCCTGCCTGGCGCTACAGCGGAGGGGGGAGATACCTCAGAAATACTCCCCGTTTCTCTTTCGTTCATCCTGAATACGGCATGTATTCACGAATATCATAAGTTTACAAGATTGTATAGCTTTTGATTTCACAACCTGCTTTTCCCGACACGAAAACGGCAGGGAAAAGCGAAGCGCAACCGTTAACCACCCCGTGAAAACGGACTGGATGGTAGCAGCCAATTTCTCCTTCTCTGGCTTGCAAAATGATAGAATAGACATCTCACCTATTTATTAATGCTTACACATCTCAGCTGATATTGCAGTGGTTACATCTAAAGATCAGCCTGATATATCTTAACTTAGCTTGGTAATAAATAATTTAAATCGAAAGTAAGTACATAAGCCAGTTTATTTACTCAGCTTAACCGATTCATGTTTGATATTCATATCGAACCTCTGGTATAACAAAATCACTTAGTCATCACAGTGGTACTACGATTAACCAGTTGAATACAACTAGTGTAGTATTAAAGCAACATTGAATTATACAGTGCCTCCAAAAGATGCATAACAAATACAGCTCTTTTCTGGAGGCTGTGTGACATGACTTTTCCCTGAGGAAGACTATGGAGGATCTCCATAATTAAACCACAGCAATTGCTCTCTTTTCAAGATTTAATTAAGCTTTAAAACTCACTCTTTTTTTATATGCATTTAACATGCATAATACCGTTCATTAAGGGAGAGTATAATGCATTATATAATAGCATGTCTTTCATATTGATATGACTTATATGAAAATTTCATGACATTTCTAAGTACCTGCATGTACATTAACTAATGATCTGTAATGATCCGAAAGCATTTCATGCATAACAAATAACCCTCGGTTTGGGATCATATTTAGCTCCAGATATGCGTGCAGCATAAATCAGGCTGGATTGATTCACTCATGGAAGACGGAGTGCGGCCCTGTCTGGTCTAACCGCATCGACAGCAAGCCGATAGTGACTGACTCCAGGCGTTTATTAGGACGTCGTGGAATGGATTGCTGTGGGTTACTGTGTTAGCAAACCAATTTGATTTGATGCACTCAATATGCAGTCAATTCATCTGATCATTGACCGTGTGATATTAAAGAAGCAACACTACCTTATCACAATTTTTAAAACAAAAAGGCTTTGTTAAACTTACATACTGCATATATTGTTACTTGTGTACACAGCTTATTTATGGAAGTTTGATATATTTTCTACCAGGGAGAAGGCAATTTATTTTCCGTTTAGCTGCATCTGTTCTTGTTACTCACTTTGGCTCTTCCGGTCTGGGAGGAATTTGAAAGACACACAGTCTGTGGAGGAGTCTGTGGGTGTATGAATTACGCTAGGCTCAAGATAGACTCGGTTTCTAGGCAATTGTACGAGTAGAGACTAATGACTTTTAATAGCCAAGATGTGGCGCTGTCCATGGTACTGAATCACTACATTTAGGCTAGCAGAATAACAGTGTAATCAGATTTGAGTACAATTCTGACATCTTACACGTTTTATGACTATATCGTTTATATTTTATATCAATTGTACTGTTTGAATGCCAGGATATTGGCATATTAGTACTTCACTTAATACAGGAAACTGTACGCTTTGAACTGCTGGAACGTTGCAATCAGTGGTCTATTCATGTCCGCTTTGCAGTTATTTTTGGACTGTTCATTTTATACATAAGCCTAACAAGTCTAAAACAATAATGCTTTAAAGGCACTTACACAAAGGATCTCAGCATACACTTAATTCAATGCAGTATGAAAAAAAAGCAGTAGTACTGTACACCTGACAAAGAAAAATATAGCACAAAATAGTGAAGAAAATTATGTAGACATTATACAATACACTACGAGTTAAAAGTTTTTGATTTTTAAAGTTTTTTAAAACTTTAAAACACCAAGACTGCATTTATTTGATCCAAAATACAGCAAAAAAAAAGAAAAGAAAAAAAAGCTTTTGTAATATTATGCACTTTACCATTTAAAAGCTTGGAGTAAGTATTATTTATTTATTGGGGGGGGGGGGAAGAAATGATAGAAATGAATACTTTTATTTAGCAAGGATGCTTTAAATTGATCAAAAGTGATGATAAAGACATTTATAATGTTACAAAAGATTTCTATTCCAGAATAATAATAAATGTTTTTTGAGCAGCAAATCATATTAGAATATTAGAATGATTTCTGAAGGATCATTTGACTAGAGTAATGATGCAAAAAAATCAGCTTTGAAATCACAGGAATAAATTACATTTTAAAATATATTCAAATAGAAAACAGTTATTTTAAATAGTAAAAATATTTCAAAATTTTACAGTTTGGGATGTACTTTGGATCAAATAAATGCAGGTTTGGTGAGCAAAAGAGACTTCTTTAAAAAACATTAAAAATCTTATATATAAAAATGCATAAAACCTCATAGCATATAAGATACATTAAAATAATGCATCTGTTGCATAGCAGTAAACATGGTTTTAATTTTATAATAATTCCTTCTGATGTCAATTTTCTTCAAGATGAACAAAAAAGGTACTTTTTTGAAGGTACAATAACCATTTTATACATAGAATATATGAAAACAAAACCTTTAACCATTTTCATCTTTCTACATCCATTTTCAAACATCACTACTTTAATTTTCCTGTTATGTGACAATTTTTTAAAGTAAACATAGCAAGCTGCAGGACTGCCACTTTGCATGTAAGATACTCATAAACCAACACAGCATATGAATGCCACATAAGGTCATCAAAATTCATACAGATTCTGTGTTTTGCATGTTTTTGCTGGAAACTCAAGGTGTAAGAATTCTGATACCTAAGTCACTGAAATGAATGAATGAATGAATGAATGAATAAATGAATGAGAAGTAGATTTAAATATGAAAAAAGCCACATAAGGCTACTCTTATAAAAAGAGCTAATGGCAAACCACTACAAGACCTTTGCTATTCCAATCACCACCTCTACTCCTTCTGTGAAAATTTTATGAAAAAAAAAAATGGAGATTTATGCCAAAGTGTGGCCCTCCTGTGCTTTTTCAGACATGCAGAAATTTATAGATTTGTAAGTATTCAAACAAGAGTCTGCATGACCGATGTAGAGTTAAGCAACATTTGGCCTTAGGGAGAAACATTTTGCTTTAAAAATCAAGGTAACTTATAATTTTCACAATGCTGGGACATGTACCACACCTTCCTGATAGCTTTGGATAAACCGCTCATCAGTTGTGCTGGGATAGGGAAGACATACTTTGAATCTGATTATATATAAGACTAGGTATTCACAACACATTTTCCTCAGTTTTTTTTCCCTGTTACTCATTACCATAATTGTTTTTTGTAAAACAATGCTTATGTGTACCTAGTACTTTTTTGCTAAATGTACATACTTCTTTGTTTTTTCTCACAAATACAGTGTTAATGCCAATCAACAACAGTATTTAAATCAATAAAATAATTAGTAATCCAGTCTGGATACAGTTTAACATTGGTTTGTCCTTCAACCTCATGTTTTTCCAAATCTGTATGACTTTCTTGCTTTCATAGAACACAAAAAATAAATACAATAGACTTTGCTGGTCTTGTTTTCCATGCAATTACAATGAAAGGGGAACTAAAGCTTTCAAGTTTCAAAAGAATGCAGAAGCACGATAAAAGTGGTTCGGAATAATTGAACACTATATATCAAGTTTCTAAAGTCATATTATTAATTCATGTGAAGAACAGAACTAAATTTAAGCCAGTATACACTGATAATCTTCCTCTGCAGTGAGTTGGTAACCACAACAACTGGATCATTGATTCAATGAGTCAAAATCAAGAATCAGATCAGTTTGATTCATGACCAGATTATTCAGAGCGGTATTGTGAACTGGCCTGAACTACAATGGTTCATAAAAAGATTTAATTAATTTATGAACCCCTGCATCTTACAGTCCTCAGGACATCCAAGATGTAGATGAATTTGTTTCTTCATTGGAACAGATTTGGAGTAATTTAGATTAATATCACTTGCTCATCAATGGATCCTCTGCAGTGAATGGGTGCCATCAGAATGTGAGTTCAAACAGCTGATAAAAACACAACTCCAGTCCATTACTTAACATCTTGTAAAGTGAAAAGCTGTTTGTAAGAAACAAATCCATAGTTACGTTTTTTATTTAATCGAAACCATTGCTTCTGGCTAAAATATGGATACTCTATGTTATACAGTACAGACCAAAAGTTTGGACACCTTCTCATTCAGGTGTGTCCAAACTTTTGGTCTGTACTGTAGATATGAATTCAACTGAAAAAACTTGTGAAAAAATATCTTTCAGGTGGTCAAATAGCAAATAGCAAATAGTGGAGCTCTGCAGCCACCTACTGGTAAAAGTTATTTGTTTTTTTTACTGTTAAAACTGGATTTTCCAAAAGATGGGCAAAAATCTTACACTAAACCATGTGAAATTATCCATGTTATCCCCATGAATTAAAGTTAGAAATGTGGGTCTTTTATAAAGTGAATTTTACATAAAAAAGCAGTTTTTGTATAAAAACCCATTTAAAAAATATTTATTAATTTATATATATATTTAAAAAATATCACTAACCCACTGAAAACTGCACAAATGTAGAGTAAAAACTTTAATAAACAGAAAAATATACAGTACAGACCAAAAGTTTGGACACACCTTCTCATTCATTCATCTGAATGGATCTTCTGCAGTAAATGGGTGCTGTCAGCTGCTAAAAACATCAAAGTAATCCACACGACTTCAGTCCATCACTTAAACTTCAAAACTTCAAACCACTGCTTCTAGCTGAAGTATGAGTACTCTATATTATATATTGTGATGTTTTTATCAGCAGTTTGGACTCTCATTCTGACGGCACCCATTAAGTGCAGAGAATCCATTGTTGAACAAGTGGTGTAAAGCAAAATATTTTGCAAATCTGTTCCAATGAAGAAACAAACTCATCTACATCTTGGATAGCCTGAGGGTGAATAAATTTTCAGCAATTTTTTTTAAATAAAAAATTTTCCTAAATAAAGCTATTGTATGACTTCAGGACGTTTTGTTATGCTTTTTTTCTGTGCTTCTGTAGCCTTTTTGAAGCACTCATCCTCAGGCCAAATAAAATGTTGGATTTTTGTTTTGTTTTTTCCATCATAACACATTTAGAGAAATTTAGCATTACAGCACTTGCTCACAATGGATCTTCTGCAGTAAATGGGTGCCGTCAGCTGCTAAAAACATCACAGTAATCCACACGACTTCAGTCCATCATCTAAATTTCAAAACTTCAAACCACTGCTTCTAGCTGAAGTATGAGTACTCTATACTATATATTGTGATGTTTTTATCAGCAGTTTGGACTCTCATTCTGACGGCACCCATTAAGTGCAGAGAATCCATTGTTGAACAAGTGGTGTAAAGCAAAATATTTTGCAAATCTGTTCCAATGAAGAAACAAACTCATCTACATCTTGGATAGCCTGAGGGTGAATAAATTTTCAGCAATTTTTTTTAAATAAAAAATTTTCCTAAATAAAGCTATTGTATGACTTCAGGACGTTTTGTTATGCTTTTTTTCTGTGCTTCTGTAGCCTTTTTGAAGCACTCATCCTCAGGCCAAATAAAATGTTGGATTTTTGTTTTGTTTTTTCCATCATAACACATTTAGAGAAATTTAGCATTACAGCACTTGCTCACAATGGATCTTCTGCAGTAAATGGGTGCCGTCAGCTGCTAAAAACATCACAGTAATCCACACGACTTCAGTCCATCATCTAAATTTCAAAACTTCAAACCACTGCTTCTAGCTGAAGTATGGGTACTCTATACTATATATTGTAATGTTTTATCAGCAGTTTGGACTCTCATTCTGACGGCACCCATTCACTGCAGAGAATCCATTGGTGAACAAGTGATGTAATGCTAAATTTCTGCAAACCTGTACCCGTGAAGAAACAAAACTCATTTACATCTTGAATGGCTTGAGGGTGAATACATTTTCAACAATTTTTTTTAAATAAAAAGTTTCCCAAATAAAGCTATTGTATGACTTCAGGTCGTTTTGTTATGCTTTTTTCAGTGTTTCTGTAGCCTTTTTGAAGCCCTCATCCTCAGGCCAAATAAAATGTTGTTTTTTTGTTTTGTTTTTTCCATCAGAACACATTTAGAGAAATTTAGCATTACAGCACTTGCTCACCAATGGATCTTCTGCAGTAAATGGGTGCCCTCAGCTGCTAAAAACATCAAAGTAATTCACACAACTTCAGTCCATCACTTAAACTTCAAAACTTCAAACCACTGCTTCTAGCTGAAGTATGGGTACTCTATACTATATATTGTAATGTTTTTATCAGCAGTTTGGACTCTCATTCTGACGGCACCCATTCACTGCAGAGAATCCATTGGTGAACAAGTGGTGTAATGCAAATCTTTTTGCAAATCTGTTCCCATGAAGAAACAAACTCATCTACATCTTGGATAGCCTGAGAGTGAATAAATTTTCAGCAAATTTTTTAAATAAAAAAGTTTCCTAAATAAAGCTATTGTATGACTTCAGGACGTTTTGTTATGCTTTTTTTCTGTGCTTCTGTAGCCTTTTTGAAGCACTCATCCTCAGGCCAAATAAAATTTAGGATTTTTGTTTTGGTTTTTTCCATCAGAACACATTTAGAGCAATTTAGCATTGCAGCACTTGCTTACCAATGGATCTTCTGCAGTAAATGGGTGCCGTCAGCTGATAAAAACATCAAAGTAATCCACACGACTTCAGTCCATCACTTAAACTTCAAAACTTCAAACTATTGTTTCTAGCTAAAATATGTGTACTCTATATTCTATATCGTGATGTTTTTATCTGCATTTTGAACTTTCATTATGACGGCACCCATTCACTGCAGAGAATCCATTGGTGAACAAGTGGTGTAATACTACATTTTTCGCAAAGCTGTTCCCATGAAGAAACAAAATCATCTACATCTTGGATGGCCTGAGGGTGAGTACATTTTTAGCAAGTCTTTAAAATAAAAAGTTTCCCAAAAAAAAGCTATTAAATGACTTTAGGACTTTTTGCTCTGCTTTTTGGTGCTTCTGTGGCCTTTTTGAAGCATGATAGGTTCTTAGCCATTTTAAAAGCATGAAAATGAGACTATCACAAGGTTTGAAACAACATAAGGGTGAGTAAATAATTACAGTATTATTATTTTTATGTGAATTAGTCTTTTAAATGTTCCACTCTGCCTGAACCCGAGCTGTCAGAGGTTAAAAACATGAGATTTCTCATTCACACAGAGCTTGTATACACTAGCGTATACATAATGGCTTCCAAGAAGAGAAACGCCGAGTTATGATATGAATGTCATCGAAATCAGCAGCTGTTTTCCCTCGTTGTCTGAGAAAATCTCTTGGGGCTAATTAAAATTGCACCTCAAAATATGCACAATCACGCCAGAGAGAGCTGATAGAGTTGTGCATTTGTGTTCTGTAATTGTTTGCTTGCACAGGCCAATTTTGATTTTGTGCAAAGAGTAAACACGTTAACGAACAAATTTATTAATGAACATGCGTCCACATAAATAATCATGCAAACAGATTAGACACTTAACTCAACAGCAAATTTATTCAAATTTATCATGAATAGGCATGGAATCCACATCACTTGAGCCCAATAAGAGCGGCTCTAGTTTAATAGCAAATATGAAGCTTGTTTATATTCCTGAACGTTTCAGGGCAGAGACCCCTCCCTCTTTATAAGCCGCATATAATAATACCACAGAGCTAAAATCCATTCCAGTGGCTCAAATTACACTCAAGGGGGCAGACTCGGGTGGCCCTTCATTCAATGAAAATTGAATTTGGTAAATACGATTTCTCTGTGTTCTTATCGGTCAGCCTCATACTGCCTCAGAAGCACCACGTAATTTTCATATTTGAAGATGATTAAATAGAAGCCATTTTCAATTTACAGCATGGACCAGACAGGACTAAAAAAGTAAATAATTAAATGACTAGACTTGTACAGATATCATATAATTATTTTAAAAAGATTATGACAAAACAACCCGAATTAAAAGGACAGACATGTTAAGGGGATAGTTCAATGAAAAATTAAAACTCTATTATAATTTATTCTCATGTTATTCAAAACCTGCATGACTTTTTTTCTTTTTTGGAATATACATATAGTATCTAACAAAAGTGAGTACACCCCTCACATTTCAGCAACCATTTTAGTATATCTTCTCAAGGGACAATACTATAGAAATGAAACTTGGATATATTTTAGAGTAGTCAATGTGCAGCTTGTATAGCAGTATAGATTTACTGTCCCCTAAAAATTACTCAACAAACAGCCATTACTGTCAAAATAGCTGGCAACAAAAGTGAGTACACCCTAAGTGAACTTGTCCAAATTATCTATATATTGTGTTAGCACCATTGTTATCTGGCACTGCCTTAATCATCTTGGGCATGGAATTGACCAGAGCTACACAGGTTGGTCCTCTTCCACTCCTCACAGAGCTGCTGGACATTAGACACATGGTGCTTCTCCACCTTTCGCTTGAGAATTCCCCACAGGTGCTTAAAAGGGTTCAGGTCTTGAGACATACTTGGTCACCCCATCAGCAAGGCAGTTGTCATCTTGGTGGTGTGTTTGGGGTCATTATCAAGTTGGAAAACTGCCTTTCGACCTAGTTTCTGGAGCGAAGGCATGTTCCCATTTCAGAATGCACAGTACATAATGAGCTCCATGTTTCCCTCAACGAACTGCAGCTCTCCAGTACCAGCAGCACTCATGCAGCCCCAGACCATGATGCTACCATCACAATTTTCTTGGTACTCCTCACCAGGGCATCGCCACACATGCTGGACACCATCTGAACCAAACATGTTTATCTTATAGTCTCATGAGACCACAGGACATGGTTCCAGTAATTCATACTCTTGGACAGGTTGTCTTCAGCAAGCTGTTTGCGGGCTTTCTTGTAAGCCATCTTTAGATGAGGCTTCCTCTGGGATGACGCCTATGCAAACCGACATGTTGCAGTGTGCAGCGTATAGTCTGAGCACTGACAAGCCAACCTTTTACTTCTGCAACCTTTAAAGCAATGCTGGCAGCACTCATACATCCATTTTTTTGAAGTCAGGTTCTCCACCTGACATACAGAACAAGTGCTCAACTTCGTTGATCAATTCTTGCAAGGCCTGTTTCGAATGGAACCCATCTTGGAAAAGCTCTGTATGACCCTGACCACTGTAGTGTAACTCGGTTTCAGGGTGTTACTGAACCTCTAATAGCCTTGGTCATCTTTGTGGAGAGCAACAATTCTAATTCTCAAATCCTCAGAGAGTTCTTTGCCATGAGATGCCATGTTGAACATCTAGTGGTCAGTATGAGAGAATTGTACTTAAAGCACCTAATTTTAACTGCTCTAATACAAGATACACAACTTTGTATGGTCCTGTCAAGCAGACAAAACATAAACATGATGAATAGGACTTGTGGCTTTGCATGGTTAAACAACATACTGCTGTTATCACTTACTTTTGTTGCCACCTATTTTGACAATAATTGCTGTATGTTGAGTTATTTTCAGAGGAGAGTAAATCTATACTGCTATACTCTAAAATATATCCAAGTTTAATTTCTATTGCCCCTTGAGAAGATATACTAAAATGGTTGCTAAAATGTGAGGGGTTTGCTCACTTTTGTGACATACTGTATATGTATGTTCCAAAAACGAAAAAAGTTATGCAGGTTTTGAACGACATGAGAATAAATGACGATGAGAGTTTTAATCTCCTTAACATGTCTGTCCTTTTAATTTGAGTTGTTTTATGATCTTTTTATTCTTGATTCTTAATGATGTTTCATTAACAAAGTTCGGGAGAAGCGCGTCAGATACTTAGCGTAAACATCACAAGAGGAGCCCACTCAAGTCAATCAGCGTCATAGGTTTAAATACAGCTGACTCACCTCCATTCACTTGAAGGTTTATCAGTAACCCTCCACCACCCCATCTCCCACTCCGAGTTCTCACTACTCCTATTGGGGGGTACTCTGGGTTCGGGCCATCCCCGAGCTCGGAGCCCTTCACCGGACAGCACGCCAAACATGCACTACTATTCTCCGGCTAATTATATGTAAGCGTGAACTCGTGAAATGCTGTGTGTACCTGAATGAGCCACAGTTGTGTGTTTTTTTTTTGTTTGTTTTGTGATAGTTGTTTATGAGTCCCTTGTTTGTCCTGAACAGGTAAACTGCCTGCTGTTCTTCAGAAAAATCCTTCAGATCCCACAAATTCTTTGGTTTTCCAGCATTTTTGTTTATTTGAACCCTTTCCAACAATGATTGTATGATTTTGAGATCCATCTTTTCACACTGAGGACAATTGAGGGACTCATATGCAACTATTACGTTCACTGATGCCCCAGAAGGAAAAACCATGCATTAAGAGCCAGGGGGTGAAAACTTTTGTACACAACTCCAATCTGTTCAAAAGTTTTCACCCCTCAGCTCAGTTTTTTTTCCTTCTGGAGCATCAGTGAACATTTGAACCTTTTGTAATCCTTGCAAATGTCCCTCAGTTGTCCTCAGTGTCAAAAGATGGTTCTCAAAATCATACAGTCATTGTTGGAAAGGGTTCAAATACACCAAAAATGCTGGAAAACCAATGAATTTGTGGGACCTGAAGAATTTTTCTGAAGAACTGCAGGCAGTTTAACTGTTCAGGACAAACAAGGTACTCATGGACAACTATTACTAAACAAAAAAAAAAAAAAAAAAAAAATACAGCTGTGGATCATTTGGGTAACAACAAAGTATTGAGAATCAAATGTATGTAAACTTTTGAATGAGGTAATTTTTATGAATTCAAATATTATTTTACTATTATGTAAATATTTACTGTGAATCTTATTTAGGTCAGTAAATAAACAATAACATGAATCTTGTATGATCCCCTTTATTTTGGTAAATTTAATTAACAGACTTTTGACCTCAACTGTAACTACTTGAATCACAATTACTTTATTACTTTATTTTTTTAAAGCTTTTCTGAGTTTAACAGCCATTGAAATGAAAGAACTATGAAAGAATCTTATATGAAAATAAACTAATAACACTACATGAAAATGACAAAGACAAAGACAAAACAACATGGCACACGCTGTGCTGATTACTAATTTAAATAAAACCTGTTAGCACTACAGACATCGCTGTGTGGCCAAACCTGACTCAAATTTCTAGAAAACATCCCTTCAACAGAACTCGTCTCTGCACAGCCTGGCCAAAAGAAATATGTGCTTTATTAATTGCACGCTAGGGAACAAAAGAGAAAAGGCTGCCAAATCCAAATGGACTCAGATGAAAAGCAAAGACAAGACGAAATGTCTCTAAAGAGGGTCTACGAGCTATACTCACAAGCACGAGTGACAATAGAGAATATTAGATCCACCACAAAATCCATCACACAACATTTGTTCTAGACAAAGAGATGTCGCATGATACTGCCAGAAAAGCTGCTCTGGTCATCGTAATTTATTGGTTAAAGACCTGAGACCAGATTTTAACTTTAATGCTAGTAAGAATCAATCCATGATCCATCACGACTATGCCTTTAGGGGATCTTAGATGTAGAAAATGTACTGTATGTCACTTTAAATAAGAAAACCACTTCAGAATGGCAAAATCTCAAGAATAAGTATTTAATATTGGGCCATCACAGTTTCTACTTCGTGTGTCATGTATCAAATTTGTTTCTTTGGTTCAAAATCTACCATCCAAGAGGTCAGAAAGACTTGATCCTTCAGAAATCATTCTAATATGCCGATTTGCTGCTTAAGAAACATTTCTTATCATCAATGTTAAAATCAGTGCTTAACATTTTTTTTGTGAAAACCCTGACAAAGTTCAAAAGAACAGATATATATATATAAATCATTTATATTAAATCATTGATTAACTTAATGTGTCCTTGCTAAATAAATGCATGAATTTCTTTACATAAAAATACACTTTCAAATGGTAGCGTATATTTTAAATGGTACTTCTTCAAAAAGTGGGAAAATAAGTTTTATAGCATCATAATGTTACCCCTCATATAATTTTCTCCAGCTATAAAAATGATTGCAGCTGGGCCGGCTGTAATGCCTTGAGGTGGTTGGGGATTTGTCCGTTTCATCTTTTACTCTTCCTTTAGTGACATTGGAGTAATATTGTCAAAACAGTATCTTAAAGGCCACTAGTGGAAGTGACAATCTCACACTACAGTTCCGTTTCCTGTAGAGAGCTAAAGGTTGTGTTGAGGTAAACTCGTCACAGATCTATTCTGAGAAACAGTTTTCTCAGAATAACATCTGTATACTGATGCTTTCAAGTAATTTAGTGTATTTCTCAGTAATACAAATTCAGTTTTCTCAAAAGCACATTTCTATGAGAAAACAACACATTTTAGAATGAAAAAATATCGAAACGTGAATATCATAACATAACCAAGATGATTTTACTCATTATTCATAATTTTGTGTGCGTGTTCAATGTTGCTATTGAAAAGTTTGGGATCAGTAAGATTTTTGAATTATTCTCTTTTGATCATCAAGGCTGCAGATATTGCTCAAAAATACAGAAAAACGGTAATATTGTGAAATATTATTACGGTTTAAAATAATGTTTTTCTATTTTGATTCATTTTAAAACATAATTAATTCCTGTAATGCAAAGCTGAATTTTCAGCATCATTACTCCAGTCTTCAGTGTCACATAATCTTTCAGAAATCATTCTGATATGCCGATTTATTACTTTTATTATTCATGTTGAAAACTCTTGTGCGGCTCAATGTTTTTTTGAAACCTGTGATTATGTCTTCAGGATTCTTTGATGAATAAAAGTGTAAAAGAAACTGCATTTATTC
>NC_133362.1:14145822-14150822 GCF_049309525.1 Garra rufa
CTTTTCCAGAGCAGCTAAAGGGTCACACAACTTCATGCACTGCTTATGAATACTGTCATACATTTAAAGACTAAAAAGGTTTTGCAACATTTTTCTGAGTTTACAGTGAGGACAGCGGAGGTCAGGGGTCGAAATCATGGAGCTTAAACTGCAAACATCACCCAACTGATGAAGAGCTCATCAAACACGTCCACAACATCACTGAACAAGAGGTGCTGCTGAAAGCAGTAATCAAGGCAGCTGTGAGGTTTGAAGTGTGAAGAATACTGTGAAGAATACAGAGCTCTTTAGTCGGTGTGACCGCGCATGAGACCTTTGCTCTGCGAGAGTCCATCTGTTTGAGTATTAGAAAGAAACAGAACTGTTCACTACAAATAAGGGTGTTTTTTTCAAATATGGCCACCTTTTGACCCTGTGGAAATACTCATTAAAAAAAAAAAAAAACATACTTTCCACAGTTTCACTATACAGTAGACAAAAGTGTCATAGAAGAACTTTGGTCTTTTTTTTTGCTCTCACTCAAAGTCAGTTCATTTTGTGGCGAAAATGACATTTTTTTAATTAACTGGCCAAATCCTTTGTCTCATCTAAGAATTTAATATCTAGTGTTTTGTGTGTCCTAAAAAGATTGTTTTTTCACACTTTTTTGCATGATTTGTCAAAATTACAGCTTCACTACAAATGACACATAGTAAAAAAATCTGTTCACATGTGCTATTTACTTTGCTTTTCCTTTGTTGTCTTCACACCTCACATTTCTCATATTTCATCTCAAGATGTTCTTTACTGACACTGCTGTCTCCTTGGTAACCAAGTATAACTTGGTTAATACAAAGACTAACTTAAAAAAAAAAAAAAAGCAAAAACTGGTGCATCAATGTTGGATTATGAAAGGATAGCCATACTTTGTGAAAATATAATATGCATTTTCACACCAAAAATGTATTTTATTTATTTGCTTGGCTCATGTATATTGTTCTAATTAATAATAATAATTGTAATACTTAATAATTTAATAATAATTGTTATTGAGGCATATGCTACTTTATATTTTAATATTTATTTTATTATTTTATTTTAACAAAAGTTTATACTAGTCCCAAAATATATGATTTCTGAAAAATCATAAGATGATGAAGACTAGAGTAAAGCTGTAATAAACTAAAATAAAATAGGCATATGCCACTGAAAATGTACATGTTTTTATTAAATTTTATTTATTTATTTAATTTTCAAAACTTTTATCCTCGTCCCAAAATATATATGATTTCTGGAAAATGACGAGATTAGATGGCTGTTAATTTTTTTTTTATATAAATTAAATTCAAATTATTGTTTATTATTGTAAATCTTGGTTGTAGTGATAAATAATGAATGCTTGGGTAGAAATAATAATAATAATAATATTAGTAATAATAGAGATACTGAAGACTAGATGGCTCTTAAAACAATATATATATATATACATTTTCAGAGTAGCTAATAATAATAATAATAATAATAATAATAATAATAATAACAATTATATTTTTATTATATATATATATATATTATATATATATATAATGTAAATTCTTGTTTATTATTGTAAATCGTGTTTTAGTTTCGTAGTAATAAATAATGAATGCTTAACAAAATAATAATGATAATAACAATTACATTTTTAATAATTATTATTATTTTTTAAATTTTATTTTATTTTATTATTGTCCTAAAATATATATAAATTCTGAAAAATGATAAGATACTAAAGACTAGAGTAAAGGGTGTTAAAACAAAAAAAAGTTTTCTATATATATTCTATATATATACACTTTACATACATACATGCATACATACATACATACATGTATGCAAATTCAATGTACCTTCTTGGGTCCCACTTTATATTAGGTGGCCTTAACTATTATGTACTTACATCAAAAAATAAGTACAATGTAATTAATGTGGTCATATTGCATTGCAAAACACTTTTGCTTCTATTAAGGTGGGATATAGGTAAGGTCAGGGACAGTTTTGCTGGTATGGGTAGGTTTAAGGGTGGGTTAGGGTGTAAGTGATGGGTTAACAGTGGTAATTACAGAAATTAATTACAAATGTAATTACGCATAGGTTTTAAAAAAATATAACAATACAATGTAAAAACATGCAAGTACACAATAAGTCCATTGTACCAAATGATTAATTAAAATGTAAGTGCATAGTAGTTAAGGCCACCTAATGTAAAGTGGGACCAATTCTTGTTTATAATTGTAAATTTAGTAGTAATGCGTGACGCATGCATAATACAATTTTCAGATTTTAATGTGACCTTCATATACATATAATATAGTTTTAATTAAAAAAAAAATCAAGAGCTTGACATAAACTTCCAACAGTTAGAAAAACAAACATTATTACACCCTTAGCACGGTTATTACTTATGGCTTTAGTGTGACCTCTATGCTGCTTCTACCTTGATAAACAGTAGTGCAAAGCTCTCGAGGTCTTGAACTACCAAGAAAAAACATCCTGTGAGATGATGGAGGGCCACAAAAAAAAAAAAAAAAAAAGAAAGAAAAGAAACAGACCTTGCATGATTTATGGTTCAAGAAATCTCAGCTGCAGCTACCACTGTCCTTTTTTCCATCTGAGGTTCAGTACGGGTGCCGTCAGAACAAAGCCAGTGGCCCACAGCAGCTGTGGTGATCAAACATGAACCAGAGGCACGAAGCTCAGCCCAAATGTGCGGCTTCTGATGCTGGAAGAGCAAGAATTTTGTGTGCAGTCTTCCAAAGGAGCTACTCATGATAGATGGCATCCATACTATCTTTATTACAGCCCAAGCAGACAGCTATCTATGTGCTGGCCCTCTATCCACGCTAGATGGGAATGGATAGCTCTGCTCTTTACTCCGACAATGACTTGAAAAATAGGGGACATGCTGTCTGAAGGGATTCGCCCCGCGTGATTCAGTCTCTAGCTCTCTTTCTGTGCCGTGGCTAAAGAGCAGCTAAATTATATGTAGGCTTGTTCTCACAAAAAAAAGAGAGAGATGCTGTTCTATCCAAACACCCAGAATGAGAGAAAGTGGATGAGCTGGGGAGACGAGAAAGGAACATGAAAAAGATACATGCATAAAGGCCTCGAGATCCATTCCCAGTGTCATACATGAAGGAGAAACATACATATTCAAAGCACAGAAAGCCTTTTAAATTATGATGATGTTGAAATCCTGCATCAAATGAGGGAAGTGATGAATGTTCACGCAAGATAATGATCCAGAGAGACGGAGAGAGTGTCGGTTGGATGTTTCAAAAGGTTGCTTCTGCACTCTGTAATCTTGCAAAACACACCGAAAGCACTCGCTATTGAGAATACGCTCTCTGTGAATGGGTTTCCTGGGGCGAGAGGTGCTTAACGGCAGACCGGAGGCATAAACAGGACCTTGTGAAATTCAATGAAGTCCATTATTCTATGAAATATTTACTGACAATATGGTTACGGCTACAAACAGTGACAGCGCAGCAGCGGCTACATGACTTGCTCTTGTACTGAGACAAATTTATGCATCATACTTGACAACAATACAACTCTCAATTTGATCTTGGACTCTGTAACTCAGTGTCCTTCTTGTAATTATGATTTTACCTCGCAGCTGTTATGTTGATTTTCTGCGAGGAGAGGGCAGGCGTAGTCGTTAAAATTCATGATTTGTCTGGGGGAGAGAAATAAGTGCAAAACTTCCCGTGAAAAAGAAAAAAAAAATCTCTTTAATATCAGAAATGTTTCTCCCAGGCAATGGGATAATGAGAGCAATTTAAATTGAGAAGAAATGGAGCTGTTTGTTGAAATACATATTAATAGTCAGATTTTTTTTCATCAAATTATTGTAAAATCAAATAATTTGAGCCATGTGGTTTTTATTGTTCTATATTTATCATCTCGTTTATCAGCTTTTGTTTCAGTCTGAGGAAATTATAGAAGAAAGGTAGAGATAAAAGTTGATACTTCACAAATAAAAAAAAAGAAAATAAGTCTAAATTCTTTGTCAGTTTACTTAAAACGTAACTTGAAAATGGTGTATAATAAATAAAATAAAATAAAATAAAATATTGGTTAGAAAACCTATTAAAAGTTGCCCGAATTTAATATGACGGAATCAGGTACACTTACAATTAAAAATAAATCAATTCAAATGATATAAATAAATAAATAAAAATCTTTGTCAGAAAACCTAAAAATGGTGTCAAATAAAACAAGATAAAAAAAACTATAAAAAGTTGTCCAAAATATAATTTAATATGACTGAATCAGGTACACTTACAATAAAAAATTTAAAAATAAATAAATAAATCCTTGACAGAAAACCTAAAAATGCTGAGAAAAGTTGACACTTTACAAATAAAATTAAATATGGTTACAAAAACTATTAAATAAAGTCCAAAATATAATTTAGGCAATTCAGGTACATTTATAAATATAAATAGATAAATGAATCCTTGTCAAAATCAAATCAAATCAAATCAAATCAAATCAAATAAAATATTTAAAAAAATAATAATAAAGTTTAGAAACCCTTTGAAAAGGTATCCCAAATCTAATTTAATATGACTGAATTAGGTACACTTTCAATTATACATAAATAAATAAATAGCCAGTACAACTTTATTTATTTATTTAGTTTTTTTTAAAATAAAAATCTTTGTCAGAAAACCTAAAATGGTTTAATTAAAAAAATAAATAAATAAATAAATAAATAAATAAATAAATAAAATTAAATATGATTGGAAAACATATGAAATGGTTTCTAAAATATACACTTACAATTAATATAAATAAATAAATAAAATAAAAAATATTTTTTAGAAAACCTGAAAATGTCGTCCAATAAAATAAAATAAAATCAAATAAAATAAAATATTTAAAAAAATAAAAAAATAATAAAGTTTAGAAACCCTATGAAAAGGTATCCCAAATCTAATTTAATATGACTGAATTAGGTACACGGAACGGGCTTC
>NC_133362.1:14153322-14202681 GCF_049309525.1 Garra rufa
TTAGAAAACCTATAGTGTCCAAAATACAAGTGAATATCACCAAATCAAGTAGAGATACAATTTAAAAATAATAATAATAATAACAACATAGATAAAAATGAAAAAAAAAAAAAAACGGTCTCCATAAAAAAATAAAATAAAAATAAAATATAATATATAATATAATATAATATAATATAATATAATATAATATAATATAATATAATATAATATAATATAATATAATATAATATAATATAATATAATGTCCAAAATATAATTTTATATGACCAAATCAGGTACATTTAAAATTTAAAAAATAATAAAAATAATAACATAAATATAAATGAAAATAAAAATCTAAAACCTAAAAATGGTGTCCATAAAATAAAATAGTTGGAGAATCAAACCAGACTGCTTAAACAAGACCTGAGGAATGCAGAACGAACATGTTCAGTCGGTATAAACAGAGTTTGTTTAACAACAAAACCCTTAGATGTTGGGGTTTGTGGGGGCAGTGTGAGATAGCCGTGGAAGTTGTAGGTTTTTCTAGGGTAATTGGAAAAAAAAATCCCTTTGGTGATGTAAACATTACTGTTTTATACTAGAAGGGGTTTCCCTAAGTTTCAGCAATTCTGAAAGTGCTGATAGGTGCCTTACAATTTTGCTGAAATGAATTAATCAAACCTTCTCCTCGTCAGAAAACACAACTGATTGCCCACTGTCTGGGTTGTAAGTCTTGTTTATAGGTTTATCTATTTTTAATGGCCTACCGCAAAAATAAACCTCTCTCTAAAGGAACCATTTTGTCAACCGCAGTGTACGGGGGGAAATGTGAGACAGCGCTCACCGACTCTCACGTAAAGCGGTCTGTCAACACGGAGAAAAGGGAAACGCTCGTGCTCCGGCATCTAACTCAGATTAAAAGCAGCCAGATGGGAAGACAGAGATTTATCAACGCCTTAAAGAACCTTTCAAAGCTGTGCCTCGTACATCACTTTCAGTTCTTTCAAGACAAGCAATTTACCCTTCCACCCCGTCACAAATCTCACACCGTGAAACCACCACCACCCCAGACAGAAACAAACCTCATTTTCAGGGCGCACTTCGGACTGGTTAACCCAGAACACACCTGAAATTACTTAATGCTCAATGAATCATGACGAGAATGGCTCTTTCAGAAACAGGTCTGCGCCTTTTCCCTTCACACGTCACCGTTTGTTATATTGTACTTTCAAAGTTTCAAAGCCTCTTTTGCGGTGAGCAATTGTGCTCGGCCTTGATTTAAGTGGAAAAGCTTTTTCAAAATAACTCGGCGATTCTTTTCGAAAGGGTTACAGCATAAGGTGGGAGGACATTTTTTTTCCGACTGGAACTGTCCGCCCACTGCTCTCGCTGTTGGCAATCACATTCAATTCAGCCTAAATGCTTGCTGTATAGAGCTGATGCTCCACGCTGGGGACACAGCGATTTAAGCCAAATAAGCGAGCTGAAATACAATCGTTACAAAACTGCTGTGGCGAGGAGATGAGATTCATGGTTGCTCGAAAGATTTCTCAAGGCGTCAATATCAAGAATATTTCAGCACAGGCCAATTACTAAAACAGAAAAAAAGAAAAGCAGCAAAACGAGCGGTATTAATTGCAGTCTAAGGGAGCGTCACGCAATGATCCATTACGTTCGGCTTATCGTGTGAATATTTCATTCAGCCAATGATAATAACAGTAATAAAGCATATGGGCACAGATCGCAAACCTTCTGTCGAGGAGGGAGGTGAGAGAAATCATGAGGTTCAAATGACAAATGGCCTGCCAGTCAACAAGCCCTGCGTCCTCATATTGTTTCAATATAACACTGACACACAGTTTCCTCCAAGCACACAGACCTTTGGAATACTCTTTTAAAGGCCAGATCCACACCCGGGCTTAGTTCCAAAACCTAGAGAGCTGCCTACCGCCTACATAGGCAGCTGCCTTGCCATCCTAAATGAAATATAATGCTCTGTAGGTTATAAAATACATCATATGCAGTCTCAAAATGATTGATTAAAGGGATAGTTCACCTAAAAATGAACATTCTGTCATTGATTACTTACCTTAATGTCGTTCCAAACCTGTGAACACAAGTTAAGATATTTTTGATGAAATTCAAAAGCTTTCTAACCCTGTATGGAGAGCAACGCAACTGACACGTTCAAGGCCTAGAAAGGTAGTAAGGACATCGATAAAATAGTCCATGTGACATCAGTGGTTCAACCTTAATTTTAAGAAGATTCCTCTTAGATTTCATCAAAAATGTCTTAAAGGGATAGTTCACCCAAAAACTTGATGTTTATCTGCTTACCCCCCAGGGTATTTTGTTTCTTCAGTAGAACACAAACAAAGATTTTTAACTCAAACCGTTGCAGTCTGTCAATGTCAGTCAGTCAGTCAATGGGACTCATGACTTTGAGAGTAAAAAAAAACATACACAGACAAAACCAAATTAAACCATGCCGCTCGTGATGATACATTGAGGTCTTAAGACACTAAACAATCGGTCTGTGCAAGAAAGTGAACAGTATTTATATACATTTTTTACCTCTGATCCACTGCAATGTCCAACTGTCCTGAGCGCATTCACAACAGCGTCAATGTGCTCTGGCATAGTAGATGCATACACGGAAGCAATCTATTGCGCGTAAATTGTTTACACAGAGAGATTATGGGTAAGATGGCTACTCAAAATGGTAATTACTTGTGTTCATCCTGATTGTTGCAACTGATTAAAAACTAAAAGATTATGTTTGCTTGCGTGAACTCATCCGGAGTGTTGACTTTTCACAGACTCCCAACTTTTAAGCCTGATTGACTGAAGTTATGGTTGTTTGCTCTTCGTCACGTGCCGGCTGTTGTGAACACGCTCAGGACAGTTGGACATTGCAGTGGATCAGAGGTAAAAAATGATATAAATACTGTTCAGTTTCTTGCAAAGATTGATTGTTTTGTGTCTTAAGACCTCAATGTATTGTCATGAGCTGCAGGGTTTAATTTGGTTTTGTCTGTGTATGTTTTTTTGACTCTCAAATCCGTGGGTCCCATTGACTGCCATTATATGACTGACAGACTGCAATGGTTTGAGTTAAAAAAATTTGTTTGTATTCTACTGAAGAAACAAAGGATGCTCTGGGGGTAAGTAGATAAGCATACAATTGTATTTTTTGGGCAAACTATCACTTTGTGTACCAAAGATATAAAGGTCTTACGGTTTTGGAATGACATGAAGGTGAGTAATATCTGACAGAGTTTAAATTTTTGGGTGAACTATCCCTTTAAGCTTTCAATTAGCATTTTTCTCAGATCACACAATATGATAATATCTCGATATTAAGTCCATGATACAATATTTTTTAAGATATTTAAAAAAAAAAAGAATACAAATGAAGACTTGGAAAAAATTAAAATTTTGTACATTTTCAAAGTTCAAATTTACAAGCTCCAACTCTTTTTCTTAAAATAAGAAAACCGGTGACATGTGACATCAGTGGTTTAACCTTAATTTTATGAAGATCTTGCTCAGATTTCATCAAAAATATCTTAATTTGTGTTCCGAAGACAAACAAAGGTCTTATGGGTTTAGAGCAACATGAGGGTGAGTAATTCATGACAGAATTTTCAAACTTTGGTGAACTATCCTTTTAAGCTTTTAATTAGCATTTTGCTCAGATCTCATAATACGATAATATCTCAGTATTAAGTCCATGATACAATATTTATTGCAAAATATATATAAAAAATATATACAAATGAAGACTTTTTACTTCAAAAATTTTACTTTAAAATGTACAAAATTTTCATTTTTTTTGAAAACGTCAGTCAGAAAAAAGTCAGTTAATTGACTTGTACCTGAACTTTAAAGTTCTGTATACTGTATCAGTCTAAATTACATTTACACTGTGTTTTAGGAAGCCAACCAAATCAGAATAATAATAATAGAAATTACAACAAGTTTATATTATTGTTATTCCTATGACAATAATAGCCACACATTGTAAAACAATTGCAGTGTAAAATAAATGAAATAGAATATTTCATAGGTATATTGTTTTTTCTTCACACTACAGCAGGGAAATTACAATACTTCTTTTCCAAATTTGTACACTTGAAATAGATATTTTGAATTTGGACTGCAGTTAATTACCTATTTAAACTGCTAGCTGTAACTCCACGTTTATTATAAGCTTTTATTTTGGCGGAAACGGCAATAAAGGTGCTTCATGATGCCATAGAAGAACCTTTTTTTTTGTTTAAATGGTTCCATAAAGATCCTTTAACATCTGAAGAACCTTTCTGTTTCACAAAAATGTCTTTCTGGCAAAAGAAGGTTCTTTAGATTATAAAAAGGTGAAAAAGAGATGGTTCTTTTGACTGAACAGTTCTTTGTGAAGCCAAAAATGGTTCTTCCATAGCATTGCTGTGAAGAACCTTTTAAAGCACCTTTATTTGTAAAAGTGTAGAGCTTGTATTTTGATGGAAAACTCCAGCTTCAGAGAAAACAGGCTTATAAAAATGTGTCTCACTACAAATCTATGAAATGCTGTAATCATTTGCCACGGAAATAAAGCAGAACTGGTGGCTGTTGCATTCCCAAACGTGCGCTAAACTCACAGCACATGCAATAAACAAGTGAAAAACACTGAGTCATGAGCTGATTGCCTAAGCGAAGTTCGCGCTTTACTTTGAAACACGCAGCGAAAACAGACTTGATGAAGGGATTAAGTCATATTGTGCTTTCGGTTTTAGTTTGTTTAACAGATACTGTGTCAAAGCATAAAGGCCCAAACCACAACTTTAAAGACCTTTTATGTTAGAATAACAAGTTTAAATATATTTTAAAAAGAAACATTTTGCCTGGAGGACCTATCGTTTCATATCGTCGAGTCAGTTTTGCTATCGCGATACCACAATATTAATAATAACGTTACAGCCCTATCGTGATATACTAATAAGCATTAAAATAGATACTTCACATTGTGTAAAATAGTCAATAATTCTAAATCAACCATTTTAGTACTGAAAGAATTATAGGCCTAAATATATTTACAATAAAACTTTCTTTCACTGCATCCGCTAGCTAGAGTTTGGGTCAGTCAGGGTTTCGTATGAAATTGATCAATAGTGACAGTAAAGACATTTCAAATAAATGCTGTCTTTTTGAAACTTTCTATCTATCAAAAATCTTGAATAAGAATCAAATGTAGAAAGCAAATGTAACAGGTCAGTGGTCAGCAATTGTTATTTTTTGATGTGATAATCAATTTTCAGCCAAGGCTGAAAAATAAAGTAAACTAAAAAATATATAAAAACAATTAACTCACATTCAATTTTTAAAAAAACTTCAGACACAAAAACTGAATTTTGAAAAACTGGAAACAATTTTCCACACAATAAAGTCTTTTACTCCATCAAAGCTCTGAAATGAACTGCATATCACAACTGTATGCACTAAAAATTGCATTTCAGCAAAAGATTTTCAGTGAATAACAACCTTTTCATTCTATTCCTCAAATAAAGCTCCCATACGCCTCCAAAAGGCTTGGAATATAGTGCGTAGTTGCATAGACTTCTTTTATCAAACTTTTCAGAGCTTGACCAATTCAATCCCCTTTCACTTACATAAAAAATAGCAGCTAGAAAAATCTAAGATTCCTGTTCCACAGAAAGACAGAAAATCATAAGTGTGCTGAGTAAATCACAGTACTTTCATTTGTAGGTGAACTATCCCTTTAAGTGAAGTGTTCGGTAATCCTCTAACCCACTTCACACACCGTTGACACTTTAGGCAGAACTTTATCTTACTATCTCTCCACGAGTGAAACATACTGCTTGAGTGCCCTGATAGTCAAGGAAGCGGTCTGTCTGACTGACTGATGTGTGTAACCTTGCATGAAATGAGTCTCCTCTTTCCTGCCCACCCCAGTCTCCAACAACCCTGATCTGAGCTAGTCATCTCATCACATAACTCTGTCCAGCACGTGGCTCGTAAGAGGCTCCAAAAAGTTCCCTGCTTTAACGCAATGAGAAGCCACATCTCGACCTTTCCTTGTAAGCCGGCTGCATTCTGGCATACGCTTTGAAGCACGATGGCAACATCAATCTGAGATGGCTCGCCGTTTTCAGGCTTCACAGAGAAAGATTGCAAGGAGCGCTGGCTGTACCAAAATGTTGTTTTGTTTGGATGATAAAAGCCGTGTTACGGGTAACGTCAATTTCAGAGGAGTATATTATCAGCATAATCTGGTGAATCAAGCATGTAATTGTTAAAGCCTCTTTTTACAGAATGCCGCATCCCCCTTAACTCAGATTTTATACAGCACACTGGGCATTATAATGATTTTGGCCGGAGTGACGTAAAAGATAGGCCCTGTTTCATAGCTCACTGACTTTACATTTCCAATATCAGGTCTGCGTATGTCCCGTGCTCAGCTTACAGCGAAATCATTTTTATATCACTCATGACCAACAAGTCACACACAATCTCAGCAGGGAGGCAGAAAAATATGCCCCAAACTCGCCCATCTGTGCTTCTGTAGTCAAAAGCAGATTACTAAAGCAAAGTAGTTTGAGTGTTGATCCATTAGGAACGTCAATAACTTCAATAACGTCAATAACTCCAATAACACCCGAGTAAGAACTACATTTGAATTTGAATTTACATCACAACTGTTAAACAGTACTATCTATATAGTATAAATATGAGTAAGTGACCTACCAATTCACAGTCATAGTGTCCATCAACTACAGTGTCGAATATAGCAAAAATAGACTACCAGTCAAAGTTTTTGAACAGTAAGATATTTAGTGTTTTTTAAATTAGTCTCTTCTGCTCACCAAGCCTGCATTTATTTGATCCAAAGCACAGCAAATACAGTAAAAATGTTAAATATTTTTTACCATTTAAATAAATGTTTTCTATTAAATAGATTTTAAAATGTAATTCATTCCTGTGTTTTTTAACATCATTACTGCAGTCACATGATCCTTCAGAAATCATTCTAATATTCTGATTTGCTGCTCAAAAAACATTTACTATTATTAATATGTTGAACACAGCTGTGTAGAATTTTTTTCAGGTTTCTTTGATAAATAAAAAGTTCAGAAGAACAGCATTTATCTGAAATAGAAATCTTTTGTAACATTATAGATGTCTTTATCATCACTTTTAACCAAAAGCATTCTCGCTAAATAAAAGTATTAATTTCTATCATTTCTTCATTATATAATATTAATAAAAAATGTGTCTTGAACAGCAAATCAGCAAATAAGAATGACTTCTGAAGTATCATGTGACATAAAGACTGGAGTAATGATGCTGAATATTTGGCTTTGATCACAGGAATAAATTCTTTTTTTAAATATATTCAAATAGAAAACACTGTTTTGCTGTACTTTGCATTAAATAAATGCAGGCTTGATGAACAGAAGATACTTTTAAAAAAAAAACTAATCAAAAACGTTTGACTGGTAGTGTAATATAGAATCAAGTTTCCAGTGTACTGTTTTTTTGCATAGTATTTAGTAGGGAAGTATTACATTTTGAATTGAATTGAAAACATTTTTTGGACACAGTGAGAATCTCCCCCATAACAGTGCTTACCCTCCTTAAAATATAAGAAAAATATGCAAATATAACACAAAATAACTTGATACAATTTTCTGTCCAAAAAATAGATATATATTAATAAATATGCATATATTTATGTATAGATCAATTGTGTGTTCGTTAAAGGTGATTTTATCTGCTGTTTACCAGCAATAAATATAAAAAAACAAACAAAAAAACTTTAAAATGTAATGTGCAGTTTGTGTTGGACAGCATACAAAAACGGGAATAAATAAAACATATTGCAGACAGCAATACAATACAATGAAAATTAATTCAAAAGGAAAAAATAAGGCAAATATTATTTAAAAAAGGATAAATGTATTGTTCAGTTTGGGGTAGAAATCAATAAAAAAAGTAATAACTGCAGACATCAATAAATAAAAAAGAAAAAGATAAAAATGAATTCAAAATGTATTGTTCAGTCTGAAGTCCATTCGGAGATGCAAGCCTGCTTAAAAATTCACAATGATCTCATCTGGCAGTACCACACACAGCACCTAGATGGCACTCTCATGTTGTCTATGCCTTGCTGCTGAAGAAGCCCTGTTGCTGAGAGAGACACACACATGATCTTATATATACACACACCCACACACAGTTCAGACCGCCCAATGCCAGTTCCGTCAGAGACTGCCTAGGAGAGCCGTGGCCCGATTCTGTTTTTCTGACAAAATAAACAAGTGCATTTGAATGCAGCCCACCGGTACTTACAGCCTAATGCACGTCAATGAGGCAATAAGCTGCAGCGCAAATACGCAGCTTTCGGTATTTTCATTTCTCCTCACTTAGGTGCCTAAAACATTCACACAAAATAAATCAGCCAGATTTATTATAGACGGAGCTCATGAAAGCGCAAAGGAAGCATTAAAGCGGCTGAATATATCCGCAGCCCAGGCAACTGCTTGGGATTATGTTTAAATGTCATGATACTATTATGTAGTCTGTGAATTCGCAGAGACTAGTTTTCATCGAAATACTAATCTGCACCATCAAATCGCCGTAGCAAAGGATTCTTTTAGAAGAAACTTTATAAAAAGAGAAAATATTAGGTAAATGTGACAAAAAAAACACCTTCAGAAAGCGAATAGGCCAACACCGCTTTAACAACAGGCTTGAGCGTTGCTCGTAATTGCAGTCACATATCTCCTTCCATTAATATTTTTTCCACTATTCAGGTGCAGTTTTATAGATAAAATAAAATGAGATTTGTTGTTACTGGGTCGTATTGAACTGTTTTTTTCTGTTTGTGATAGGTGCACGCATTGTGCTCAGGCAGTTTATTGATGCTGAGCAATGACTGAGCTTGCGAGATCAGCTCGCTAATGGTAGTGATCGCAAAGAGCCGCATGTTAAGAAGATTATGTGCCAGAGAAGCATAAATGATCTCTTATGTAACAAGAAATTCATAATAGGTTAATTTCACTTACCATTTCAAGTCTCTAAATATGTTTAATAGGCGATTTTGGTCACAAAGTAAAACGTGTGCAGTCAATAAAGTGTTGTATTCTTTAGCATACTGTATTTACATGTATTAAAGTATTAGTATAAAGTAAAATTGAACGTGCAAAGAAAGTCAAATGTCAGTAAAAAAAAAAAAAGGTAAAACAACAATGTTGGATAATTTTTAGATGGAATTTTTAGTTAGTGCAAGACTAGCATTTGTGGTTAAAAAGTAAATACTTTTGTTTTGTTTTTGTTTGTTAGTTTTTTTTTTAAATGACCGATTGTTTTGGTAGATAAGATCCTTATTCCTTGACTGGGATTGTGTAGAGCCCTTTAAAGCTGCAATTTGGACCTTCAACCCATTAGTAAAAGTGATTGAAATCCACTATATGGAGAAAAATCCTCAAAGGTACCATTTTGTTGACACTTTATGTCAACAAAATGGGTAAAGTTTGACAATCTGGATATAGAGCCTCATTGATGAATGATGTAGGGCCTTGAAAACTAATCCTTAAATCCCTAAATCCTTAAAAACTAGAATCTAAAATCAAATTGTGATAGCTTTGATACTTCTTGAGTTATAGGCATGCAAACTTTGAAAAAAGAATATTTATGGCACTCAGACAGGTATGTTCAATGCAGTTGTCTTGACAGAAGGAAACAAGATTTGTCTCTAGTTTCAACATGATTTGTTCTTTAGACACTCCACTTTAAAAGAAAAGAAGTCTTTGCAAATTGACCCACATTTGGTTTTTGACCACTGAAAATTTACAGTTTAACAGTTTAATGATTTACTCCTAGAGCTATATTGAAATTCCAATATCTCTGGAACAAGGCTTTATGTAGGGCTTTAAAAATGAAAATGCCAAAAGAAAAGTTTGTGAAGACCCAATATTGAAAAGGGCATCAACATATCTTTAATACTTCTTCTTCTTACAGACATGAAAACTTTGGAGTAAAAACTTTAAAAAGTGCTGTTTCCCCATTTTGGAATTTTCACCATTGGCACATAATGTAACAAAGATTGCTAAAGTTAACAGATTTTACTAATAGAACTACCAATCTGTGTGTAATAACACTATGATGCTGCCATCTTTCCAAAGTCATGTTTACCCCATTTTAATTTGGCTCTGAATCTCAGGTAAAAATTGCCATTATGAAAATGGTGGATTACTTAGTAAATATACATCCATGACATTTAATATTTGGGCTTTCATCACTAAACATCTATCTTTCTTCAGAAAAAAAAAAAAAAATATTAGCAAAATCAAAAATTAGAGCCAAGGACCTGGTTGAGTTGACACAGAATGACCCTGGAATATTTTCCTCAAAAACCTTAATGTCTTTTCTACTGAAGAACAAAAGACATGAACATCTTGTATGACATGGGGGTAAGTAAATTATAAGGAAATTATAATTCAGGAGTGAACTAACCCTTTAATTTGGTGGACATTTTACAATGCATTCCAAATCTACATTGAGGGAATCAAAACCATAAATTTGTCATTGCTAATGATCTACAAGCTACAGGTGCACTCAGTAGATGCATTGTCGTGATGTCAGTTCCTGGTGCTGTTATAGTATTTACGCAGGCAACAGCTATATTTTAATTGTTCACAGATTTTTGGGCTATGCAATCTCAGGTTTCACCAATTTGTTTAGTTGACATTCTCGATCTGTCACAAAATGTCATCTCACCTCTCTTGCTTGCTAATATCGCACAGCATATTTTCTCGGTTAGCTACTGTGACGCAAAATAATGCATTGTGGTCTGCGAGGGCATCTACAGATGCGACCTGCAGTTTCTGAACCTCCCACAGAATCTGATCAGCTGTGAGTGACTCTTATGCACAGAAAATGGCTTTATGTGATTTTGAATTTATAATGGAAGCTCTGAAAACACTGAATGTATAAAAATCAGGAAAAATATACCATGCCCTTTATCACAGTTCAACAAAACAAGACAGAGCTTTCACTCTCTCTCTCTGTATTATTTAAGCTTGCTGTTGAGTCACTGGATGAAGATATTGCACTATTGTCTAGATGAAAAGGAGATAATACCAAAAGATGCATATATATTTGACAGGTGTAACTTCTATCTGCCCAACTAGTAAACAAGAGTTAAGCATGCATGAATCATTTAATGTACGAGCTGATTACTACTTAATTTACTATCAATATAGCAAATAGTCCATGCATAATTGCTGGTCGACTGCCCAACCTACATAACTCCAGTCGACACTGATGAGAGATAATTTTCAGGCTGTGTCTCATTTCACTAGCTAGTTAACTATGACGTGAATTGGTATATCATGAACACAAATTCTCTAGCAAGTGCCTTGAAACTCTGAACCACTTATGTCTCAATTACCTGGAAACCATGGCTGCTATTCTTTCACTAAATGGAAGAAATTGCGTTTTAAACCACTCCATTTTGTCTGATGAACATAATTATTTGACAGAAACAGAAAATAAATCAGTAATACACATAGCATCACAAATCGAGTAATGCAGTAAACACTAAGGACATAGTATCTGATTAACTTGTTTATTCCATTTATATTCTGACATCTCAATACAGTTGAAGTCAAAAGTTTTCCTATTGCAGAATCTGCAAAATGTTCATTATTTTACCAAAATTTCACATTAAATACATTTGCATATAGACCACAAAAAAAAAAAATAGTTGAATTTATTAAACCAACCCCGTTCAAAAGTTTACACACAATTGAGTCTTAGTACTGTGTTGTTACTTGAATGATCCACAACTGTGTTTTTTTTTTTTTTGTTTAGTGATAGTTGTTCATGAGTCCCTTGTTTGTCCTGAACAGTTAAACTGCCTGCTGTTCTTTAGAAAAATCCTTTAGGTCCCACAAATTCTTTGGTTTTTCAGCATTTGTGTGTATTTGAACCCTTTCCAACAATGACTGTATAATTTTGAGATCCATCTTTTCACACTGAGGACTATTACAGAAGGTTAAAACACTCACTGATGCTTCAGAAGGAAACACAATGCATTAAGTAGGGGGTGAAAACTTTTGAATTTGAAGATCAGGGTAAATATATTATTATTAAACTTATTTTGTCTTCTAGGGAACATGTAAGTACCTTCTGTGGCTTTTATAGGGCAATACTAAATACGGTATTTCAGCAAAATATGAAAAATGTACAAATCTTAAACAGTACAAATCTGTTCAAAAGTTTTTATGCTCTTAACGCTTTGTGTTTCTTTCTAGAGCATGAGTGAGTGTTTGAACCTTCTGTAATAACAATCACTAAAAAAAAAATGAAAATAAAAAACAGTAACAGCACAGTATTAAGAATCAAGTGTACGCAAACTTTTAAAGGTGGTCATTTTTATAAATAATTAAATAAACTATTATTTTCTCTTGTGGACTATATGTAAATGCCTTTTATGTGAAATATCTTATTCAGGTCAGTACTAAATAACCAAAAAAAATAAAATAATGTATTTTGTATGATGCCTCTTATTTTGGTAAGAAATTTTGCAGATTCTGCAAGGTGTATGTAAACTTTTGACTTCAACTGTAAATTTACATATAACAACTTTTGTATTTTAATATATAATTTTATAGTTAATTTTTTCAGCATCATTATTCCAGTCTTCAGTGTCATTGATCAGAAATCAGCTGATTTGCTGCTCAAAAATATTCATTATTATCAATACTGACAACAGTGCACTTTATTGAAAACTGATACTTTTTTGTAGAATTATTTGATGACTAAAAGGTTCAATTTATTTGAAATGGAAATAAAAGTAATAATTAAAGTAAAAGAGTAAAAGTAATCATTAAAAAAAATCCTAATACTTACGTTAATTTACCTTTAGTGTAACTAAAATATCTAAATATCTATAAAACATGACAAATACATTTTTAATAAATTCAAAAGCATAATATGTTTCCAAAGAACAAATAGTGAATTGAGAGTAGTTTTCTCACCCTACTGACAGAAAGTACAAATCAAACAAATTGTAGTGAGGTTTATGTGAGGTTAAAACAATTAAACGCTTTGGTGGCCACTAGAGAATTAATAATGAGTTCTTGATTTTCCAGCACTGGACTGATCTTGTGATTGACACATCAAGGAATATGCACTGTCTTCTCCTTTAACGTCACAGACTTCAAGGGACAGGCTGGAGGAACTTGGCATAAGCCAGCAGCAAATCAACCATTTCAAGCCCTTAATATTCCTTAATGGCCACTGCCAAGACCAAAGAGTCCATGCCAAGAGCTGCATCTGTCATGTGAAAAACATGCCACATTTCCCCCGCCCAACCTTTAATGCAGACTTTAAAAAATCAAAAGCATCCCTTGTGGCTTTGAGTTATGGGCATGGATGTACAGATCTTAAAAAGCAAGCTGTTAGAGAGAGCACCTACAGAATGGACAGACAGAAAGCCCTCATTTAATGGACCTGGCTTGTGCACTCAGAATAAAGGCCTCTGTAATGGCCACACACTATTATAAGAGCACAATTCCTAAAGTACCCTGACTGATGGAACTCCCATAACTCATATTCCCACTGCAGTGCTGCTCCTGTCACCTGCATTACACCGGCAAATTCAACAATCGCTGACCACCGCTCTTGAGACAAAGAGAACATTTTTTCATATGCACGAGGCAGCCATGAGGAAGATGTCCAGTGCCAGACCCGCCTTGGCTCATTGATAAAGCTCACGTTAAGGCAAATATGCTTTACTTAATCCATAATTCAAAGAGACGCAAGAGACAAGGGCAAAGAACATTGGGAAGACAGCCGCGAGAGCCTCCCTGGCCATAATGTGCAGATGCAAATTCATTAGAGCGGACAATATCACACTTAAGGACATTAAAAGGTCACTAAAATGGTTTGCTTATTATTATCAAACATTTTTATGCTTAACATATTTGTGGAAACTGTGAAACCTTCATGATTATTTGATGAATATAAATTTCAAAGGGAACTAAATTTATTTGAAACATATATTCTGTCATATATGTCAATTTTGATCAGTTTAATGTGTCCTTGCTTATTATTCTTTTGAATCTTACATGCATAAAATCAGCATATTAATACATCTTTTTAAAAGATCATGTGACACTAAAGCCTGAAGTAAAGGCTGCTAAAACAATTTAAAATGTATTAAAACCGAAACCATTTCTTTAAAATGTAAGAATATTTGACAGTTTTACTGTATTTTTAATCAAATATATGTCCCTGGACCACAAAACCAGTCATAAGTCGCATAGGTATATATGTAGCAATGGCCAACAATACATTGTGTAGGTCAAAATTATTGATTTTTCTTTTATGCCATAAATCATTAGGATATTATGTAAAGATCATGTTCCATGAAGATATTTTGTAAATGTCCTACCATAAATATATCAAAACATAATTTTTAAATAGTATTATGCATTGCTAAAAACTTCATTTGGACAACTTTAAAGGTCATTTTCCTAATATTTCCATTTTCTTTTTTTTGCACCCTCAGATTCCAGATTTTCAAATAGTTGTATCTCAGCCAAATGTGTCCTATCCTAACAAACCATACATCAATGGAATTTACACCAACTGACCCTTATGACTGGTTTTGTGGTCCAGGGTCACATATATGCATCCTTGGTAAGAATAAGAGACTATTATTCTAAATTATTTATTAGTTTATAAACTTTGAATTATTATAAAACTCACAATTGCTGACTATGGTCAATTATATCTTGCATTTTAAAAAATTCATGAATTTTAATGTGCGATGCTTATTATTATGGCAAAAAAATTTTTTAAAGCATTATTTTGTAGTGCCATTAAGAAATGATTCTCTAATTCTGCAGATTATCCACCCTGATTGTTTGTGCCATGTTTTGGTTAATATTTATTTGGCTGAAACAAACGAATGGCAAGTTATCATTAGAGCTATTAAGATTCTTACCCCTGGAAACAATGGAATCATATTCAATCTTTGCAGCAATTAAAAAAGCAACATTAAAAACAGCACGCTTCACAGCATGATATTACGATCATTACTTTCATTAGAAAATAAATAAACACCTTCATGAATCGAGAACAGGAATAGATGAAAAGACTGACAATACAAAAACTACTCACATTATTGACCAGTTCATTGAAATGCTTAGTTTCTCATGAACAGTGTTAACAAACTGTAACCTCTGGAAGAAAGACAGCTAAGTATGACTTGAATTGTCTGTGATGTGAACTTTCAGAAGCTGCTCAATTGTAAAATACCATTCTGTGTTAGCATTCACCAATGTCATCCTCTGATAAATCGAAATCCACCCAGAGAGGAATGTCTGTGATTGCAGCGTATTATTTTTCACAACAGTTCTAATTTATTTTGACCTTCGTTGAATACTATAACAAAGCATAAATCTGCTGTTACACTGCCTGGTACACCTTTATTATGGTATTTGACCTTTCTGCCAACTTTCGGGGGAAAAAAAACACCTGCTGGTTGGAATATGTAGTATATGTAGTAATCCCCCCCCCCCCAAAAAAAAAGTAGTATACCATTTGGTTTACAGTATGAAATAGATTAAATCCCTGGAAATTACTGTAGTAGTATTATCCAATATGACATAATGGGAGATTTTGTAATGTTTCTGAAAGAAGTTTATCCAAAGGATACAAGGATACACCAACGATAGTAATATAGTAAAATAATATTTAGAATTTAAAATACATGTTTTCTATTTAAATATATGTGACCTTGGACCACAAAACGAGTCTTAAGTAGCAGAGGTATATTTGTGGCAACAGCCAAAAATACATTGTATGGGTCAAAATTATCATTTTTTAATGCCAAAAATCATTAGGATATTAAGTAAAGATCATGTTCCATAAAGATATGTAGTAAATATCCTACCATAAATATATTAAAACTCTATAATTCTTTTCATTTTTTTGTTGACCTGCAGATTCCAGATTTTCAAATAGATGTATCTCAACCAAATATTGTCCTATCCTAACAAACCATACATCAATGGAAAGCTTATTTATCTATCTACACGATGAAAAAAGAGGGGGGAAAAACGACCCTTTTTGACTGGTTTTGTTGCCAAGGGTGACATATTTTAATGTGTTTATTCCTATAATGGCAAATCAGAATTTTCAGCAGCCATAACTCTAGTCTTCAATGTCACAAGATCCTTCAGAAATCAATGTAAAATGTTGATTACAATGGGATTTGTGATATATTCAGTGCATGTGACCTTCTATAACGCCCACATTCAGACAATAGTTCTTTTGTGTTCCACAGAACACAGGAAATCCTAGTTTTAAAACAAAGGGTGAATAAATATGACATAATTCTATCCTTTTAATAAAAATGACACTCTCATCTCATCCAAACCTGTACATGAAATCAGACTCGTGTTAATAAATGCAACTGAAACTGAATACTAAATAGTGTTGGATGTTGCAATAAGCAACATTATTAGCACAGACCTAACATAACATATAGGTCTATTTACCTAAAGGGGTTGCTTAGATTTGCCATTGCCATGTTAACAGTGCAGATATTTCAGGAGTGTGTGTACGCATGTGTGTGTATCCATAGGTTTATAGACAAACACAAAGTGACTCATGTAGCCACTATGAGCTATGCAGCTCCAGCTGAAAACAGCAATACTCTAGAGTTATTAAAATTCTATCAGTGCTGCTTTCACTCCCACCCCAAACACACACGCAGTCAGACACACACACCTTGCACGAATCAGCAGGACATGAAATATTCACTCCATGGCTTTCTAGGACATATTTCTATGATGTACAAATAACGTACAATGCAAGAAATGACTGGTTTTAATACCTACAGCAATTTCTTATTGAATAAATTAGCAGGGTTAAATGATTTTGTGTCATTTTGCTTTTGAATGCAGTCGTAGAGATCTCAGACACGACGCATGAAGCTCCCGATAACAACAACTGCTCGGGTTGCACCATCCTCACAGAAACAGTACCTGTGAAACAACATCACTGCAAGCATCTGATTTATTCATGTATCCGAATAAGATCTGAGGGCCGCAACGTCTCCAAGACACACCGAGAGCTAAGAAAGCACACAGACAGCTGGCAGAGCAGGACAGACGGTTCACAATGCTGTCCGTTTTTTTTAAATAGGTCAGTGTTTATGAGAAGTATTCTGCAACATACAAATCCAGGCGGTCATTCCCTGACACTTATAATCTTTCTGACTGTGTCGAAGCTCACATGACCATCAGATAAGTTACAGGGTTTACTGAGACCTACGTAATCTCCTAAAATCTGCATTATAAAATGAATATGACAGTCCAGTGATGCATACAGAGAAAAAAACAAAACAATGCTTTTCTCCTTTTTCCCGAGCATCCCTCGTAGCACGCGGTCCAGGACTGCTTTTAGCCTGGCTCTTGTAAATGAAGCATGAAATGGCTTATCAATGATGGACTCCTTGTTCTAAAGAGCCACGGAGGCAGCCAAGAATAGCGGCGCTATTGGAAATTAATTGTTTCTTAATGCATACCGTCATCGACGCCCACCGTCGCAAAGTTAAGCCTCGTTAATGTGTGCAATTAACCGTCCGACATTCTCTGCTGGTCGCAGATACTGGGACGTATGGAACTGCTTATCATTCTACACACTTCGTCCTGCAGTGTTTTGACATGGCATGAGAGAAAAAAAAAAAAAACGCAAATATGGAGGGAACAGGGTTGGGTGAAATTCAGAGCTTAAGAATTCAGCACCTTTGCAATTCATAAATGGGAATTTGAATTGATTTGGCCATGACCCACAGGATGGTGAACTGGTATGAGAGGAAGTTCATTTTACTGAATGCATTAAAGCCACACAGGAATTTCATTAGTCAAACACAACTATTGCTACAAAATATGAATATGTTTTCAACAAAACATTTTGAGTAATTATGCCTAATTACCAGCTGATATATTGAATAATTTTTTTCATGACTGATTAGACAGTATGAACTGAGTTGTATAAGTAAATGTAACTATATATTCATGTTTGGTAATCTAGAGCATTCTAGAAATTAATTCTAGTCTGTGAAATTAAAACTTTTTAGTCTTCATGATGTATCTATCTATCTATATATATATATATATATATAAATAAATTAATTTTTTTTATTACATGGATTGCTTATATATGTGGCTCATATACAGGATCGATAGACAGATGATAGCAAGATAGACAGATCATACAAAATGCATGTTATTATTTTATTTTGTACTGACCTGAATAAGATTTTTCACATGAATGATGTTTACATATAGCCCACAAGAGAAAATAACAGTTGAATTATAAAAATGGGCCCTGTTCAAAAGTTTACATACACATTTTACATACACAGATTCTTTGGTTTTTCAGCATTTTTTGTGTATTTTAACCCTTTTCCAACAATGACTGACAACTGAGGGACTCACATGTAACTATTACAGAAGGTTCAAACATTCACTAATGCTACAGAAGGAAACACTGCATTAAGCCGGGGGTGAAAGCTTTTTGAATTTGAAGATCAGGGTCAATTTAACTTATTTTGTCTTCTGGGTAACAAGTATCTTCTGTAGCTTCTGAAGGGCAGTATCAAATGAAAAAAAAAAAATAAGATATTTAGGCAAAATTAGAAAAATGTACACATCCTCATTCCATTCAAAAGTTTTCACCCCACATCGTTTTTCCTTCTAAAGTGTCAATGAGCGTTTGAACCTTCTTTTTTAGAACCTTCATTTCACAAAAATGCTGAAAAATCAAAGAATCTGAGGGACCTAAAGGACTTTTCCGAAGAGCAGTGGGCAGTTTAACCGTTCAGGACAAACAAGGGACTCATGAACAACTATCACTAAAAAAAAAAACAAACAGCTGTGAATCATTCAGGTAATATTCAGGACTATATGTAAACATCTTATGTGAAATTTCATATTTAGGTTAGCACTAAATTAAAAAAAATAACATGCATTTTGTATGATCCCTGTTATCTTGGTAAAATAATTAACATTTTGCAGATACTGCAAAGTGTATTAAAATTTTTACTGCAACTGTAGATTAAATGACAAATTTCTCAATATTTTCAAAAATCTAATTTTAGAAAAAAAATTTTTTAAATCAAAATATTTAAATTCGAACCAAATCAAACTAAACAATTTAAATTAATTTGCCTTTTTATTGTGTCACAGGAAAACCTTAGTCTCCTTAAAAGATATATGTACATGCACACTAGAATTTGAACACCATCTTTCATCCATAATGTTCACATTTTTAATACTTGCTCTGAATTATTAAAGTCAGGGAGCATTAGAAAAAGTCCCCTTTACTCAGTTTCAAAGCAGTGACATCCGCTGTGACATTCAGGAAGATTGAAATGCATTATCTGCCTGCACAATGTGTGTTGCTCTCCCAGGCAGCGAGCGAATCCGGAGCGCTGCTGAGCAGCCGAGTAAGAGACACACCGCGGAGAGTGAAAAGTGGAAGGGCCTTTTAGACCCGTTGACTCCCTAGATCTTCAATAACTGCTCTTGAATAGCCTGACTGACCTCCTGTCAGCCGGGCCGCCTTACTCCCAAAGACCCTGTCCGACACATCCTCTCAAATCCCCCATGTCTCCCACTCAATGGGCTAAAGGAATGAGGATGCAGACACACCTATGCTTTTTCTCCTTGGAGAATGTCACAGACAACAACAGCCCTCTGTGTGTGCGCTTCGAGGAGACAGAATATGTGAAATGGGCCTCGTAAAGAAATCAAAACACAAATATTGCAAAATATAGCTCATTTAACCATCAGAAGTGGTTTTGTAAGGGGTGCGGCTGCTTAAAGCGTCGTCTGAAAACAACAGCAGGACTGTTAATCGTGTGAACGTGTCACGCCTAATTGCTTCCTGTATCTCTAACATCAATGATGGCTATCTTTACCTAAGACAAGGTGGTATTAAGCCGAAGGATTGATTGCTTGTATACGGCTTTTTACAAATCAGAGAATCTGGTTTTTGTGCACACCCTCTATTTCCCTTCACTGCACAGAAGATCATTAAGTAATCAATACATTTGTTTTGCACGAATGGATATGGCCATTTGTCTCATCTTAAACAGCACTTATGGGTTCCAGACGTGCGTCTCTAACAGATACAGTTTTATAGAGGAGATGAAAGTGCTTCTGCTTTGCAAATAATACGCATTTTCTTAATCAGTATGTGTGCTATGTTTTCCAGTAAAAATATCTAAAATTCCTTAAACAAGATAAATTGACTTGAGGGTCAAAACTGCATAAGAGAATATGTCTTGAATTAAGTTTATTTCTCATTCCCCATAGCTTTTTTTCATGTTTTAAACATACAACTTAGTACATTTTATTAGATATATGCATTAAACATTTGCCAGTGGGGTATGAAAAATACACTTAATTTAATGTTCTTTGACAACAATGTTTGTTATTTTAAGCAATTGCTTCTAGAGTATTTTTTTTCTTGTTTTAAGGATATAAATATATAAAGTTTCTGAATAAGAAAATAGTTTTTTGGCAGCGTACTAATCAGTAAAGTGTACGAAGGCTGTGTCCTTGGAAGACGGCCCTCTTAATCTAATTAGAATTTATTAAACTCTGCACAAGTTGAAGGACATTAAAATGAGGCCAATTTTGTCTTTATTCTCTGGGTCCTAAGAAGTCAAATAGCCTCTCAAGATACACTGTCATAATTATTGATTTCTAAAATATATGAGCATGAATCTGATCGCCTGTGAATGGAGTTTAATCCGTTATGTTTTTGTTGACAGAAGTAGTTTCATTTTTAAACTATCTGGCCATAATTTCATCATATATGATGTTAGATGAATTCTGATTTGTGACCCTGTTTACAGTTATATTTGAGCCAAAAACACATTTGTATGGGTCCAAAAATCATGCTCCATGAAGATGTTTTGTAAATTTCCTACTCTAAATATATCAAAAAATTTTGATTAGCCATTTGCAAGGCTAAGAAATTCATTTGAACAACTTTAAAGGTGATTTCCTCAGTATTCTGATTTTTCTTGCACCCTCAGAATACAGATTTTTAAATAGTTGTATCTCAACCAAGTATTGTCCTATCCTAAAAAACCATACAAGCTTAGATTTCAGATGATGTATAAATATAAATTTCAAAATTGGACCCTTATGACTGGTTTTGTGGTCCAGGGTCACACACACACACACACACACACACACACACACACACACACACACACACACACATGTTGGGTTTACATGTTTTATGGGGACATTCCATAGGCGTAATGGTTTTTATACTGTACAAACCGTACTTTCTATCACCCTACACCTACCCTACACCTAAACCTAGCCCTCACAGGAGATTGTGCATACTTTTACTTCATCAAAAAAACTCATTGTGCATGATTTATAAGCCTGTTTCCTCATGGGGACCTGAGAAATGTCCCCACAAGGTCAAAATCTACTGGTATTCCTATCCTTGTGGGGACATTTGGTCCCCACAACGTGATGAATACCAGGTACACACATACACACACACACACACACACACACACACACACACACACACACACACATATATATAAAGATATTTAAATAAATAAAAAAAATTTAATTGGTTTAATTTAATTGATTGGCTTTAATTAGTTTCTCCACACCTGAATTTACAGTGCAGAAAATACACAGCAGTTAACCTGTATCTAGTACCTGCTTTCTTAGAATCAAAGTGAAAGCAGTACATTTGTAAAACCTGCATTATTTATTGAAGACAAATGATTTCCACTAGTATATGTGCAGCAGAGAGACACTTGTGCTGCAAGATCCCAAGAGGACGGGTCAAAACTAACACCACTAGTCTGGGCTTTTGTTTTCGGCATGCATTCTACAAGATGCAAAATACATCATAGCCTAACAGCTTTCACTCCATCTGTAACATACAAACTGTTTCCAACATGTGGATTGGGAGTTCTCAGTCTTGAGACTACCAACACTTATTCTGGTCCACTTCGAAGCCTCTTCTTGCCAAAAAATAAAAAACATCACCCATTTGCTGTAGACAAGTAGAGAGTGGCTGACAGTTATGTAAAACAACCACAAATAGGATTTTTAGACATTTAGGGCTGCATAAATCTGAAATCAATGATACCACTATACAAAAAAGAAGTAATTTGTTCAGATAATAATATGGAAGCTGTCTACACAAATGGTCAAAGCCTAAATCAAATAAACTGTGAATTCATGAACACAATTCTTCACTCATGCTTGAGGATTTCGTTTACTCGCTACTTTGAGCAAAAAACAAAACACTTTATCATTTTTAAACTTAGACTTTG
The DNA here is from genome assembly GCF_049309525.1 of Garra rufa. Taxonomy (NCBI): domain Eukaryota; kingdom Metazoa; phylum Chordata; class Actinopteri; order Cypriniformes; family Cyprinidae; genus Garra; species Garra rufa. Next base: position 14,175,716 of record NC_133362.1, read on the forward strand.
GTTTAATAAAGCGTAAATGATGTCTCTTACTGAGGTATGTAGTAGAAAACCCCGTTATTTCAAAAAATCCACATCGTTTTACATATTTTGGACTAAAGGGGTCGCCATTATTTCAATGACAATGGTTGCACTCCGTGCGACACTCGGAAAATAAAATACTGATACGATGACCACAGGTACTGAAAGAGCTTACAGGTGACGATGCATATAAGCGTATGCTTACACCAAATGCCGTACCATTGATTTTTCCCTACGAGTGGTCTAAACGTCCCAAAATATTGAGTGCAATCCGCACTGAGAAACACGCATTAACATGTTTACCCTGCCAGGATGGCATCTAGTGTTTCTTGTCTCTGCCGTTTGTAAGCTCTCTCAGTAGCTGTGGTCTTTTAAATCCTCAAAGGCATCAGGGCTAAAGTGGAGAGAACAAAGACGCTGGTCTTTACGAAACTTTATTTGCCCACAGGCATCTTCCCATTCTTTTCGGCTTTTCTTATCGCTAGGAAAGTAGTGAAGACTTACATCACTTTTCTGGTTGCCCTTCGACTGAAAATTACAAGCAAATGTGGCATCGCATCAGTATTTTATTATTTATTTTAGTTGTGTTGTGGTAAAAACAGCAACAGGTAGCACCAGTAGCTGTGGATTTTAAAATAACTTAAATCTTTCATGGGTTTCTACTACATATTTCAGTAAGAGACATCATTTATGTTAAATTTAAGCCTGGGAGAATTGAAGCCATGAATTCCACATACTTTGGCAAATCCAACATCCAGTTCGTTGAACGTTCTGATGCTTATGTTTGTCATAAACATATTTAAGCCAGCACAATAGTATCAAGCTCATTAAAACGGGTTAGAAGATCAAACAAAAGTGAGAAGTGACTGAATAACCCACAACATTAAAAAGTATTGTAGGAAATCAAAGGGATGTTTGGGAGTTACTGAAGCCTGACATATCAAATCAAAAGCAACTTGATGCTTGTTTTCAGTGTTATCATCTAAATAGAGGAAATCTTGCCGTAACAACAGTGACTACACTCTGTTGCTAGTTCTCGAAGTCGACAGCAGACCTATTTTAAGTAAGTAGGTCAAGCAGGAAGAGGGAATGAGTCCCGTAGTCGACTAGTTTTATAATTCAGTCACATCTAAACACATCAACTGGTTTAAGTAGGTCCCCTGGCAGAGGAGATCCGCTAAATGCAATTAGGTGAAGTCATTAGACAGTTCTCGATTCAGCCAGATGAACGGATATGAGTAATGCCACATAAACCTGATAGATTCACTTCAATAAACGTAAAAAAGAACTCTGGAAATGAAATAAACGAGGAGAATCATTTACGAACGGAGGAGGTAGCCGCATAAAAAAAGAACAATAAAAATTTCTGAATGGAAAATCCTTCAAGATGCAGCGAAAATACATTTTGAAAGGATAGCACACTGTGTTTCGCTTTTAAATATTAAAAAAGGATTAAGAAATGCTAACAGAGCCATCTAATGAGCCAAGACACACTCACATGGCATTTAATTCAAGTTAATGCAAAATCTCGTACTTTCATTTCAAGTCGGCACGGTCAGCATTTCTGCGGACCCCAGGCATCACACTGAGGAAATATTCATCATATATCTTATTAATAATTCATCCCGCACGACTTTGACCCTCTCAGATCTTAAAATGACTGCCCTCCCTTCGTTTTCCACAGCCACGCTCAGAAGGAGACACTCAAAGCCTTACGAAAGACGCAAACCCCAATGAACATGTCAACCATCCCCCCATATACACAACCACAAGCAACCATAACAGCTTTCATTCTCATCACACTAGAGACATTAAACATTTCCTTAGGGAACTGAAGATGTATCAATCAAAGTTTCTGTTTCTGTCTCACTCTCTCGGTGATCCTGTCTTTCTGCTCTTGTACTTCCTTCTCTCTTCTCTTTAGTGCTTTACAAAGTCCCCGTTGCCCAGTTCCTCTCTCTTCCATTTCCACGCCGGTTTAGTGGTTTGAATGATTAATAAGCAGCTGGGAGCAAGGATCAAGTCGCATCTGTTATGCCTTAATATCTGAAATTAAAGTTCTAATGGGAAAAAGAGCAAAACTGCGATCCATTCTGGAACATTTCTCCAAAATGAGCATCCCAGAAATCTGGCTATACTGTTTTCATAATTCTGTTTTCAATTCCCATAGTGTTCATAACATGTAAGTGTTTACTCTATGTGTCTACAGCCTTGTAGCTGTAATGTTACATTATGTGCACAGCATGAATACCATAGTACAAAAAATCTGACTGGATTGCTGTCATTAAACAAACATGGGCTTTAAAAGGTATTCGGACACTTAAATGTATGTCATTTTAATAAATTATAATAAAATTTATATGGTTTTAAGTGGTTAAAAAAATGGATGAAAATAAAGGTGTTGAAAATAAAGATTAAAAATAATCTTGAAATGTTGAAACATTTTTGTGTTTTTAATATTATCAACTACACCTATAATTTTCACATTTACCACAATAATCTTGACACTTGTTAAACGTTGTAAAATGCTCTTGCATTTGCAGAAAAAGTTTGGTTTGATATTTGATATTTATCTAATGCAATGACATTCATACATTTTTTTAAAGAGTGACTTTTAGGCCTGTATCTTCTTAAAAAGTGACAGACTTTTATATCAGATATTTGGCTATTTTTTTATTATTAAAATCATCAGATGGCATTGGTTCTCTTGGATAATTAACAAGTTTTAAAGTGTTTGTCGCCCTGTGTCAATACCAAAAATAAGAGACAGCTTAAATTTTTAATGAACACATGTAAAATATGTGTTTAGTGCTCATTATACTGTGAGCATTATATTTCCAATCGAAAATGTAAAACCCAATCATATCAGCTACTAATATCTTTCAAATATTGACAGTTTGAAAAAAGATAAAAAAAAATAAGGTAATGCGGTATAAATCATCTTCCAGTATGAGCGTTGTTGTACAATTTACGTTCTGATTTGCTTATCTAAATCAATTTATTACGCTTTTAAGAAAACCTTGGCATTAAAAAATAATGAAACAAATATAATAAGTAAATAAGATATGACACATTAAATTTAGCCCTTTTCTTCATGCTGGTACATTAGGTTTAGAAGCATTTAAATGCACTTGACAGTTTCAAAAAAACATAAATGAATGCATTTTAAAGCAAAAGATCAAATAAAGACTAAGTGAACAGATGGAAAAACGGAAAGTAAAGAAAAAACTATTTACCTAACATACACAAACACAGACGTTCAAATGCGAGTTAATAGAAGACTGACTTTTTTTCCCATCTCCCCACATTTTATCGTTACTAGGCAACCAGATTTGAGAATGCACATTCTGACCCGACAGTATTAAAGGCTGCTCTTAAAAGAAAGGAGATTCCTTGTCAATTTTGGCCCAAAAAAGCCAGTATATGAAGGGCAGTTGAGTGGGAACCGAAGCTGCAGATCAGAGCGTGAAAGAGACCTGTTTTTTTTCAGCCGCCTCTCTCTCTCTTTTTTTTTTTTTTGGAAGAGAGAGCTTATTCGTCTAAGAGGCGACATCCTACCACAGGAGGAGGGGTTGTGACCAGAATGGAGAGTAGCTGAATTGAATGGACCGGGCCATAAATGCTTTTGGGAGAGAGGGAGAAGCTACAGAAAGAGACAGAGAGGGGGAAAAATAATGAAAGGGGAGAGAATGCGATGTGGTGGAGGGCTGAAAAGGAGACAAAGCCGACCTGCGGAGTTTACTATAACGGTGTGACAGAGCATTGAGTCACTGCATAGTTGCCTGAACTGAGCAGTTATTGACTGAGTTTTAGACTCCCACCACTGCCAGTGGAGAAGCCTCTTTTAAAAACAGAACTTGTTAAGCCACAAGTTACATGATTTAAAATAGATGAACGACTGTCAAACAACGCTTTTGAATTATGTAGCTAGGCTAAAAGCTACTAACTAAATTTAGCTAACTATATCAGTGCTTTAATCAAAATTAATGATTTAATCAGGGCAGTATTTTCTGGCTCAATAACAGTGGGGGTTTTTGAGTAGGGTGAATCTTGAATAAGGTAACAAGCATTGAAATTGAACAGAAATTTATATTGAATACAACTAAAATAACATCAATTTAAAAACAAATCAATAATATTATATGTGACCCTGGAACACAAAACCAATCGTAAGAAGCATGGATATATTTTTAGCAATAGCCAACAATACATTGTAAGGGTCAAAATGATCAATTTGTCTTTTATGCCGAAAATCATTAGGATATTAAGTAAAGATCATGTCCCATGAAGATATTGTGTCAATGTCCTACCGTAAATATATCAAAACTTAATTTCTGATTAGTAATATGCATTGCTAAGAACTTCATTTGGACAACTTTCTAAAATTTTCGGCAATTTTCTCAATATTTAGATTTTTTTGCACCCTCAGATTCCAGATTTTCAAATAGTTGTATCTTGGCCAAATAGTAGTCCTATCCTAACAAGCCACACATCAATAGAAAGTTTATTTATTTGGCTTTCAGATGATCTATAAATCTCAATTTCTAAAAATCGACCTTCATAAATAGTTTTGTGGCCAAGGGTCACATATATAAAATTCAAATATGTTGCTATAATACAATTTAGATCTTATATGTGACCCTGGACCACAAAACCAGTCATAAGGTTAAATTTTACAAAACTGAGATGTATACATCATATGAAAGCTCAATAAATAAGCTTTCTATTGATGTATGGTTTGTTAGGATAGGACAATATTTGGCCGAGATACATCTATTTGAAAATCTGCAATCTGAGGGTGCAAAAAAATCAAAGTACTAAGAAAATCACCTTTAAAGTTGTCCAAATTAAGTTCTTAGCAATGCATATTACTAATCAAAAATTACATTTGGATATATTTATAGTAAGAATTTTACAAAAAATCTTCATGGAACATGACCTTTACTTAATTTCCTAATGATTTTTGGCATAAAAGAAAAATCGATAATTTTGACCCATACAATGTATTTTTGGCTATTGCTACAAATATACCCCAGCGACTTAAGACTGGTTTTGTGGTCCAGGGTCACATATGTTGACTAAGATCCTTCTATTATCTATTAAAACCCACAATAATATTTAAAATATCGGTTAGCATAATATAAATAAAATCATAATTTATTGCTTTTAACTGGGAGGTAGCTGTCCCGAACCTTAATCCCTAAAATGTAATCTTATGAAAACAATATAGAATTTTTATTTGTATTTTTATTTCATTGATTTTTTTTAAAATATATATAATTTAGAATTTTTTTTAAAAGTGAAGTTCATTTTTCATGTCACTACCGAAACAGTTTATGTTTTAGTCCATTGGCTGAACCTGAATTTAACCCCTAAATTTATGATCAGAAAACATTCCTGTGTCTCTTTCTTTCATAGCTACAAGGTTTAAGTAGATAGGTCCCATTATTTTGAGGTAAATTGCTTTCAAAAGTCTGAAATCTGTGTAACTTTAAGGAACATCACCACCAAACACCTTTTTTCAGCAATTAAGCACATTTTTTGGAGAGTTAACATTTGGGAGTTCTATAACATTTAGTTTTTATATGTGTACTACTGTTCTGAACAGTGCTAGCTAACTATGTGCTGATTAGCATCTTTGAGGTATAGGCTCAAAAGTATCTAAAATTGCCATTACCTAAACATTTGGTGAAGTTTCGATTGTAACATCCTTGTTTTTTTGGGTTTTATTCACTAAAATATTCACTACCGAAACAGTCACAAATGAAACATGTCATCATTGTTTCTGTAGTGATAAAGGGAAACACATAATCCTTTATTTCAAAGAAATAAACCATATTTTAGTACAGTATTTTAGCATGTGGGTTAAAATGATGTAATGTAATGTAGTTACCAAAACATTACTGTCACTACCGAAAAGTTGGATGTTTTGTCAAAAATAAAGTATACTGAATTATCATCCAAGATGTTATGATAGTGTTTGGTTTAATATATATATTCAAACTAATAAATCCTTAAGTTTGAAAGCAGCTTTTTGCCTTTTACAAAGAAAAATTGGATTCGAAATACAATGAATTTCATAAATCATTTTTGCAACAAAACAGTCTAATCTTTAAAGTCTGTTTTTTCGCAAGAGGAGGATATTCCTAAGCATACCTCCTACCTAAAACCGCTCACAGCTCTCTGCATGACAGATCACCTAGACACGAAACGCATCTAAATTATGCAGTCGCCGAGCGCAGCTCTACCCCAGTGCTCGCCATCCCACCACTGGGTAAACTTCTCGATGTGCAGGCACAAGCAGGAACTTTTAGCGTGCTTCTCGTCTCATGAGTTTTCACAGGGCTTTGTCTCCTTTTGGAGGCGCTCACTACTCTGCTGTGACGGCCTGTCAACGTCAGCCTGCAGATCGCCTGCAGCCCCTCTTCAAACCATTAATCTAAATTAGTGCTCTGACAAAGTGTCAAAACATTGAAGCTCAAATGTGATGTATGCTCCAGAGGACCCCATCCATTTTCACCCATCTTGTGACATTGACGTGTGTAAACGAGTAAAAGTACAAAGGATAATCAAAATGATTGCAGGAAAAACCCAAGAAATTGGTTGGAATGGGACTGCGAGCAATTTTAGTGACGAGGAGCGATCGGTGATCAAGCCCTTGAGATCTCAAACGCTCCCCAAGAGGAATGACAGGAGTGCTTCACTTTCAAACTGTATTAAGAAAAAATAATTATAAGTGGTGCGTTCAGCATGTCACAGATAACAAAAAAGAAGCTAATTCTAGTGTTGTACTGATAAGAAGCGAGTTTAGAAGAATAGTTCTATTTAAAATTAAAACTGTCATTTGCTCACCCTCATGCCATTTAAACCTGAATGACTTTTTTTTTTCCACTGTAAAACATTAATTCAGTGAGTCTGTTCAGTGAGCCTACAATTTAGTGAGCCTACAATGATTTTTATCATTGTAGGGTGGTTGTGTCCACACACTGCTAAGACACATTTCTATGCTAACACCATGTAAAAGTGAATTTTGCATTCGATGTCCCTTTAAAGCCTTCTTGTAGCTACAGCTGAGGTCAAAGGTTTACACCCCCCTTTTAGAATAATTAAAAATGTTTTTGTTTTTTTCAAAATAAGAGGGATCATACAAAATGCGTGTTATTGTTTATTTAGTACTGACCTGAATAAGATATTTCAAATAAAAGATGTCCACAAAAGAAAATAATACTTGAATTTGTAAAAATGACACCGTTTCAAAAGTTTACATCCCCTTGATTCTTAATACTGTGTTGTTACGTGAATGATCCACAGCTGTTTTTGTGTGTAGTGATAGTTGTTCATGAGTCCCTTGTTTGTCCTGAACAGTTAAACTGCCTGCTGTTCTTCAGAAAAAATCCTTCAGGTCTCCCAAATTCTTTGTTTTCCCAGCACAACCCTTTTTAACAATGACTGTATGATTTTTGGAACTCTTCACACTGAGGACAACTGAGTGGCTGAAAGAAATACGATGCATTAAGAGCTTGGGGGGGGGGGGGGGGGTCAAACTTTTTGAATTTGAAGATCAGGGTAAATTTAACTTATTTTGTCATCTAGAAAATGTGTAACTATCTACTGTAGCATCTGAATCATTAATTTCACAAATGAATCATTTTCACTGTAAAAAAAAAAAAAAAAAACACAATTTGTTGAGTAAACTTAAAATAATGTACCCTGTATGTTACCCTTAACATTTTAAGTTGAATCAACTCAAATATCTAAATTGTCACTTAGTACAACTTAACATTTTAAGTTGACTTAACTTTGAGTTGACTGAACTTAAAATTATAAGGCAGCCAGATAAATTATTTTAAGTTGATTCAACATATTGTTTTTTTACAGTGTGGCTATGTGAATCGTTGAGTCGTTTTCTGGAAAATATCGGACTCAGTGAAATGATTTGTTCACAAATTGCAGATATGATAGATTAGATAGATTAGATAGATAGATAGATAGATAGATAGATAGACAGACTGGAAACAGTAGGATACAACCTTGACATTTTTGAATGCATGTATAACTTCAATATTTTTTACATAACTATTAATCACACAACCTGTCAATTCCTTGAAAAATACTGTCACATTATGCAGAGCAAAACAGCTTGTGTTGCTTCTTACTTTACTTAGTTTTTTCTACCTTTGAACATATGACCTAAAAAGAGACATAAAAAACAACTCCATCAAAGTTTGTTATAAGCACATCTAGAGATATACGGGCAGATTTGCTTCCTTCTTTAAGTATGTCTCAAAAGATATAATGAGAGAAAAAACATCGGCAGTTACGAACCTCAAGCACAATCTCTAAAATATGGGCTTACACAATTATAAACCTATTGTGTTGTATCGCTCTGCTCTCTATGTGTGTCCTCTGAGTAAAATCAGTTTCAGTTGGCTCTTGGTAACCTAGATGTTTCAGCAAAATGATACATACTTCAAAGGACGAATATTTATTTATTTATATACTATATGTGCGTGCGACCACTGTGCTCTCTTTATATCATTAAAGATAGGTGTGAAAGAAAAATGGGAGCCATGGGTGCTGTTAAATCTAAACAGCATTAAAAAACAAATTATGAACTGGAGCATGCTTTTCTGTTTATTCAAAGCATGATGCGCTTTGAAGTTGTATCCACTCGTTATGTGGTGCATACGTATCAAATGAGAGTGTCTAACAGTCTATAAAATCTTCCAGAGTGGGGTAAAGCTGCGTTTTTTTTTTCTTCTTTTGTTTACCGACTGAGTTTCAGCTAGAACTGTTGGTAAGGCAGATATATTGTTACTAATGCAACTCGAGACACTCATTAATACTGTAACTGGGAGACGTTTGGAAAAATAAACCATTTAAAAGGTGATATAAGGTTCTACTATGGCAGCAAAACAAAAACAACATTAAAAATTCAATAAATAGATGGATATTTGCGCATGATCATGAAGAACATTCCCATCCTCACCAAAATAATCATTATTACACTACACAAATGTGTGGTTTGGACACAATATGGCCTTAAATTCTGAAAACTGCAAATTTAAAGAGGACATTAGATGCCCATTTTCCACAAGTTGGTATGATTCTTTAGGGTCTTCATTTAATGTCTGCAACATACTTAACCTTGTCAAAAACAGCTCTGTACACTGCGACACATTTTAGTGCATGGCTCTTTAAATGATAATGAGCTCTGTTCACCCCACGCCTCTCTTCCATTTTTAAGCATTTGGTGGCACGGTACCATCAAAAACAGAGCTAACCCACTGCGTCCTCACTGGCTAAGGGCAGACATATGCAAATATGTGACAGTCCATCAGTCTGGTGGGCGGAGCCAGAGCAAAATGACATCATCTGCTCAGAAAATCAAAACGGCTTGATAATTGAGGCTGTTGAGGTTTTTTGGGGATTAAAAAAATGAGTAAATGGATTTTTATCATTGTAGGGTGGTTGTGTCCGCACACTGCTAAGATACATTTCTATGCAAACACTATGTAAAAGTGAATTTTGCATCCAATGTCTCCTTTAAAGCCTTCCTGTAGCTACAGTTGAGGTCAAAGGTTTACATCCCCCTTTCAGAATGATTAAAAATGTTAATTATTTCATCAAAATAAGAGGGATAGTACAAAATGTGTGCTATTGTTTATTTAGTACTGACCTGAATAAGATATTTCACATAGAAGATGTTACATATAGTCCACAAATGAAAATAATACTAATTTATAAAAATGACCCTGTTCAAAAGTTTACATCCCCTTGATTCCTAATACCGTGTTGTTACCTAAATGATCCACAGATGGCTTAGTTTAGTGGTAATTGTTCATGAGTCCCTTGTTTGTCCTGAACAGTTAAACTGCCTGCTGTTCTTTAGAAAAATCCTTCAGATCCCACAAATTCTTTGGTTTTCCAGCATTTTTGTGTATTTGAACCCTTTCCAAAAATGACTGCATGATTTTGAGATCCATATTTTCACACTGTGGACAACTGAGGGACTTATATGCAACTATTACAGAAGGTTCAAATGCTCACTGATGCTTTAGAAAGAACATGATGCATTAAGAGCTGGGGGTGAAAACTTTTTGTATTTGAAGATCAGGGTACATTTAGCTTATTTTGTCTTCTGGAAAACATGTAACTATCTACTGTAGCCTATGAAAAAATATGATATTTAGGCAAAATAAGAAAAATCTCCATTCTGTTCAAAAGTTTACACCCCCTGGCTCTAAATGTTTTTTCCTTCTGGAGCATCAGTGAGCATTTGAACCTTCTGCAATAGGTGCACATGAGCCTCTCATATGTCCTCAGTGTGAAAAAAATGGATCTCAAAATCATACAGTGATTGCTGAAAAGGGTTCAACTACACAAAAAAGCTAAAAAACCAAAGAATTTTTGGGACCTGAAGTTTTTTTTTTCTTCTGAAGAACAGCGGGCAGTTTAACTGTTTAGGACAATTAAGGGACTCATTAACAAGTATCACTTAAAAAAAGCAAAAAAAAAAAAAAAGCGGATCATTCAGGTAACACAGTTTTAAGAATAAAGAGGATGTAAACTTTTGACCCCGGTCATTTTTATAAATTCAACTATTATTTTCTCTTGTGGACTATATATAAACCTCTTTTGTGTGAAATATCTTATTCAGGTCAGTACTAAATAAACAAAAACATGCATTTTGTATAATCCCTCTTATTTTGGTAAAATAATTAACATTTTTATTGATTCTAAAAGGGGGATGTAAACTTTTGACCTCAACTGTATAAACAGCAGACTATGGTACTATCAACTCCAAGGTCATGGGTTCAAGTCCCAGGGAAAGCAAAAACTGAAAAAGATGAACAACGTAAATACCAAGTGAGCTGCTTTGGATAAAAGCGTCTGTAAAATGTAAAGCGGTTTTAAAAGCTTTTAAAGGGTGTTTTTCCATCTGTTAAATAGTTGTGCTAATATTGTTTCTCACACATCACTGGTGCTAACAGGCCTCAAAGCTAAACTAATCTATCTAATTACTTCTTGCATACGTTTGCGTCGTGCTGAACACAGCCTTCGCACATAAACAGCTCTGGCGCGACCTACACCTCGTATGACATAAATGCTTCATTTCCAATTCACTACGCTCCTTCTTGCTATAAATAAACACCCCATGACCACAAATTGCTTTTCCATCTTGTATAAACGTCTGCGGTGCACTGTGCTTCCCCGTGGAGTGACACAAGGTCACTGTCCTGCAGGACCAGGTGGCACCTCTTGGCTGAGCTGGAGGCATCATCCTCTTCAAATATCTATGGTAATGAGGCGGAAGCCGTGCGACAGTCCAGCCAATGGGGAGTCAGAGCATGTCGGTGACTCAGGTGTGGGTATGAAAGAGTCAGAGAAGCAAAATTAAGGCTCTGAGATGTCAGGATGACTTCAACGACACGCCAGGGGACATGCTAATTATAGCAAATGGAAGTAACGCAGGAAATGTTGATGAATTATCATCCGGGGCTGTGCGAGATGGGAACTTTGGGAGGGGGATGCGATATCAAACACATATTGGAGTATATGAGGAACAGTTGTTTCATTTCCTGTATTGCACAGTGAAGCCAAGTTAGTTAAAGCAACAGGAATAGCTGAGTGGTTCAACAAAATGGATACTATTTGTGTCCAATACGTGTAAAAAATACTTCTCTAAACAAATCAAAATTCTTGGTCCCACTTTATTATGGGAGGGATACAAGGAAAGGGATGGGCCAGCAGTGTAATTATAAATTTATTTACAGAAATTAATTACAGAATTATTTTTTTTAAATAACAGTGCAATGTAAAAAGTATATTGTACCACACGATAAATTTCAATCTAAGTACACTGAAGTTATGGCCACTTAATATAAAGTGTGAATAAATTATTTTTTATCTTTTGTTATAAGTATGACACTTTGGCCTTAGCAAGTGAGCTCACTTTGATAAATCCAAAACACACAAAAAAAAGCTAGTATATTATCTTTAAAAGGATAAATATGAGTGCACTAAGGTTTATCCAAGCCTGTTAAGTAAGTGCAACTTTTTATCTCAAAATTGCGAGATATAAACACAAAATTGCAAACCTGAGAAAAAAGTCAAAATTGCGAAATGTTAACTCAAAGCTGAGAGTCTATAACTTGCAATTTCCGAGAAGAAAATTTTAAATTGTGACAAAAACTTATAAAAGTTTTTTATAGTTATGAAAGCAATATAAAATTCTGAATTCTACGGTAAAAAGACGCAATTACCTTTATTCCAGGATGGGGAAAACAAAAAACAGGATTCCAAGATGTTAGGTCAGAGAAAAAAAGTATTTTTTTCACATTTTGTTATGTTAAACTGCTTTAAATTACTTTTTTTTCTCCACATCAATCATTACAACTGCGTAAATTTATTAAAAATAAATAAAACTCAAATATGTACACTGCATAAGTATTCATACCCATAACTCAGTACTAAAGCTGAAGCACCTTTACAGCCTCAAGACTTTTTGGTTGGATGGGTGCAGACACACATTTTCAGGTTTCTCCAGAAATGTTTGATTGGGTTCAAGCACAGGCTCTGGGACATTTACAGAGTTGTCTATAAGCCACTCTTGCTGTGTGCTTAGGTTCATTGTTCTGGTGGAAGGGAAACCTTCTGCCCAGTCTGCGGTTCTGAATACTCTGGGCTGGGTTTTCATTAAGGCTATCTCAATATTTTTGGTGCATTGAGCTTTCCTTCTACTCTAGTCTTTGCCACTGAAAAACAGCCCCACAGCATGAGACTGCTACCAGCACACTTTACTTTTGGGATGGTACTGTGCAGGTGATGAACAGTGGCTGGTTTCCTTCAAACATGATGCTTGGAATTGAGGTTCATCAGAGCAGAGAATCTTGTTTCTCACAGTCTGAGGGTCCTTCAGGTGCTTTTTTGCAACCACAAGTGTTTTTATGTGTCTTTACTGAGGGGAGGATTGAGTCTTGCCACACCACCATAAAGCTCAGATTGGTAGAGTGTTGCAGTGATGTTTGTCCTTCTGTAAGGTTCATGGAGCTCAATATTGAGAGTAACTATCAGCTTCTTGCTCACCAGTCTAACCAAAGCCCTTCTCCATCAATTGCTCAGTTTGGTCAGGAGGCCAGCTCTAGGAAGAGTCCTGGTTGTTTTAAACTTCTTCCATTAAGGGTAACGGAGACTACATGCTGCTGTAAACCTTCAATGCAGCAAGAATTTTTTTCTGAACTCTCTCCCAGATGTGTGGCTTGATGCAATCCTGTTTCGGAGCTCTACAGGCAGTTTTTTGACATCAGGGCTTGGTTTTTGCTCTGATATGCATTTTCAGCTGTTAGACCTTTCATTAAGATGTATGTGCCTTTCCAAATCATACCAATTCAATTGAATTTGCCACAGGTTAAATTCTCTCGAAGTGTAGTAACATCTACTAGCAATATGAATGCTCCTGAGCTAAATTTTAACTGTCCCAGATAAGGGTATGAATACTTATGCAATAGAATCATTTACACTTTTTTTTATTTTTAATACATTTGCAAAGATGTTAAAACCTTTTTTTTTTGCTTTGCCATTATGGTGTATAGAGTGTAGATTCATGTGGGGAAAAAATGATTTAAAGCAGTTTAACATAAGGCAGCAACAACATAAGCCATCCAACCTGACAATGCTTATAAAATTATTTAAAGCAGTTTAACATAAGGCAGCAACATAACAAAATGTGAAAAAATTAAGAGGTATGAATACTTTCGCAAGGCACTGTAGACAGATAGATAGATAGACAGACAGATAGATAGATAGATAGATCTTTACTTACTATAAGTAATAATATTAAAAAACGGACACTGAAACTCCTTATTGATTCGAATGCTTAAAAATAAATGTTTAAAATCTAATTCTTAAACAGGAAAGAGCACTTTTCCGACCCGACTAATAGTAACTACAGATTATTATTGGTTTAAGTAATTTCAATAATTTTTTCTACTTTAAATGTCTTGAAAACCTCTTCCTGAAGGTCAGTCTTTGTCCATGATTTTAATTGCTCATTGGCTTAAACCAACATTTCCTCCAGCCCATCCTCCAGAGTCCTGCTGTTCTCAAACGCCACAACTTAAATGTCAGGATATCAACTGCTGATATTTGCACATACTTCCAATCAGTCAGCAAGAGAATCTCTAGCTCCATGTCAAAGCTCTGCTTTGCTAATAATGAATCATACATGCCTGCACCAACTGTTTCATTCCCACCTCACTGCATCCAGCCTCATCCTTCAAAAACAAATGAGCGTCTGCTAAAAAAAAATAAGACAGTACGGCTGATTACTTCCTTTTTCACACATCATAAGTAGTTTCAGTCCTCCTCATTCCATAATTAGGAACAATCATGTGTCTATTCCAAATGTTTTATGATAGGTCTACATTCCAGTACAATTAGTTTAGGATGAACAGAATGGCTCAACTCAGCCTCTTGATCTGAAGACTTCCTATAAGACATCATACAAATGGATTTATTGTAATAAAATACTGCACACTAATCTAGTTAGTATTTGTAAGTATTATTTTGTGAAGTGTGGTTCTAGAGGACACTTTTTAATGTTTGGATAGATTTTGATGCATAAAAAATACATATGGACATGAAAAGATTTACAAAATGTACAATTTTATAGTGCAAAGTAAAATTATACAATTTATAGGTTGATTTACTAGCATTTCTCATGAATGAGATTTTTTAGACTGGTAATAAGAATTGTGACACAAAATAATAAATACAGTGCCTTGCAAAAGTATTCACACCCCTTAATTTTTTCACATTTTGTTTTGTTGCAGCATTATGTTAAACTGCTTTAAATTAGTTTTTCCCCACATCAATTTACACTCCATACACCATAATATTGACAAAGCAAAAACCAGATGCACAAATTTTACGAATTTATTAAAAATAAAACACTGAAATAAGTACATTGCATAAGTATTCATACCCTTAACTCAGTACATAGTTGAGGCACCTTTACAGCCTCAAGTCTTTTTGGGTATGATGTGACAAGCTTTGCACATCTGCATTTGGCAATTATCTGCCATTCTTTGCCTCACCTTTTCACCTCTCAAGCTCTGTCAGCTTGGATGGGGGCTGGCAGACATTTTCTAGAGTCCTAGTTGTTCCAATCGTCTTCCATTATGGATAATAGAGGCTACATGCTTCTGTGAACCTTCAATGCAGCAGATTTTTTTCTGAACTCTTCCCTAGATCATTGCCTTAAAGCAAAGTCTGTCACTTAGCTCTACTGGCAGTTATCTTGACTTGGTTTTTGTTCTGATATGCATTTTCAGCTGTTAGACCTTTTCTGAGAGGTGTGTGCCTTTCTAAATCATACCACAGTTTAACTCCACTCGAAATGTAGTAACATCTAGAAGCAATATGAATGCTCCTGAGCTAAATTTCGAGTGTCCGAGAAAAGGGTATGAATACTTATGCAGCAGGATCTTTTCAGTTTTTTTTTATTTCAAATAAATTTGCAAAGTTGTTACAAACCTGTTTTGTGCTTTGTCATTATGGTGTATGAGATGTAGATTGATGTGGAAAAAAAGTAAATTTAAAGCAGTTTAACATAATGCTGCAACAAAACGTGAAAAAAAAATGAAGGGGTTTGAATACTTTTGCAAGGCACTGTAAGTGAACCTTATGTACCATAATGACATTTCACCTGTAATAATAATTACCATTCAGAAATTTTAGATTCAGTGATATTGCATGTTTCGGTGTCCATCCAAATGTACTAAAATACAACAGATACAATGTAAAAAAAAAACTCTGAAACATACTGTTTAAACAGCATATTACTTTCCGGTATTAAAAAACATATTTTTTGGGTGGATATGTCTCCACATTTTGGTGTTATTTTGGTCTGTTTGGCTCAGGTTCCTAAGGTGAATGAAATACTTTGCAGATCAATAACTCAATTTTCAAACAGCGACACACTCTAAATTAGGTACTAAAAGGAAGGACATTTATCTTTCATATCTGAGCCACTTCAATGTTAATTTGGTCTCGCCTAAAGACTTTCTCTCGGGCTCTAGTTTTTCAGCAAACCAAAGCAGTACATTTACACCGTCCATTCTTCCTTTGATTTTAACAAGATGCCTATTCCCTGCTAATGAAAAGCAGCATGATCTTATCACCGCCATACTTGACTGTAGGCATGGTGTTTGACTCATATGACTTTCGAAAATATTGCCTGAAAGGTTCCATCCTGCTCTCATCACGGGCACAAAATCATTTCCCACATTCCGACTGGGTCACTATTATGCTTTTTCCAATGCTCCAGACGTGCTTTCACATGGATCTTTTTGAGTAATGGCTTCTTTTGTACAACCCTCCCATACAAGCCAGTGTTATGTAGAGCTCTAGATTCAGCTGACACTTTTACTCTGTTCTCAGTTACTGAACTCCGTAGCCCCTTCAAAGTGATTGTTGAGCTCGCCGCGACTTCTCTCCCAACTCTCCATCATGTTCACGTAGGGAGTTACGAGAGATGACCTTTCCTAGACAATGTCTCTGTACTTTGATGTAGCTTCAACTTCCTGATAATAGAACTAACAGTGCCCACCAGGACAACCAAACACCCTGTGCTTAATTTATTTGTTTTACTTTGACTTTTTTGAAAAATTCTTTAATCCTTATTTTCACAGCAGTCATCCAGATTGATGAACTGTAGGGTTTTATCTAAAAATTGCGATAGTTATTTTAATGATTCACAGGTAGAAGCCAATTTCAGGCAATTGTGTTCCTATTAGGACTATTATTTTTTCACCTGTTAAATAACAGAGCTCATGCCAACATGATCTCATTAGTATTCTTAGGATTTGTTGTTGTTGTTTTTAAGTTCAGATAAAGACTAAGAGGCACAATATAAATAAACTGACAGCGTCTAAAATGCACTTTACATAGAGTGTATACAACTTTAGAAATGCACACCTGTTTAAAATCATTCGTCCCATCAATGAAGAGCTTGAATTGCCAGCTCTTTAAAAATGTACAAAAGTCCTTTGCTGCAGTTTACAATACTGAATTAAGAAAATAAGCTCATAATCATAATTTGTGACCACACACAACATTTTATACTTACGCTCTTCAAAATAAAAGTTTTTTTATTGGTATTGATGGCTCCATGAGGAACCTTAAACATCCGTGGGACCTTTTAAAAATTAGAAAAGATTTGATTTTTAAAATGTTCTTCAAAATGGTTCTTTGAAGAACTGTTGACTGAATGGTTCTTTGGAGAACCAAAAATTGTTCTTCTATGGCATCACTGTGAAAACACCCCTTTGGAACCTTTATTTTTAAGAGTGTAACCTAAATGACAAGTTATGCAATCAGATTACTTTTTCCAAATAACTAGTAATGTAACGCATTACTTTTTAATTTACCAGAAAATAATACATTTTCTTAAGTAAATATATAGAGTTACTTTTTCAAATAAATTCTGTCCCCATGTTGAAAGGACTTTATAGTGAGTAAGATGTTACTTCAGTTCTAGAATTAATGTGAACATGCATTAATTTATCTTACTCAAAAACAAAGAAACAAACAAAAAACATATTCAGTATTTCTTAAAATGAATAAACACAGTAAAATGCAACTCAGAACATGACACAAACCTGCAATAATTAAATATGTTAAATAAAACAAATATCCTTCATGTATTTAATCCCATATTATTAACCAGTCTCTTTGCTGCTCATCATCAATGATCCAATTCAAATTAAAGAGTGTTGAACTTCTTTGCATTCTACTGTACAGACGTGAATTTACTTTTCCTTCAGCTTGAGGCTTTTAGTGTGAAAGGGCTTTTACATTTGCCAAAAATAGAACTTTTTATATTACTTTAATATGTGCCTGCAAGGTATCAAAATGTAAATAAGGTAAAAAGATTGGACATTTTTGCTTTGTGCACCGCAGTGACAGCTTTGTACCTGTTTTTTCCTGAGAGTACAGCACACAAAGAACCCAAATTACTTTACTTTTGTTACAGGTCCCATATTGATTGATTTATAAATAAATTAGGCATTAAAAATGTATTATTCAAAGTTTCTCTGTAATTTAATGATAAATGAGTCCTGTTCTGGGATCGTTTCTGAATACTTAACTCAGTGAGCTGTAGCAGTGCCTTCACAAATTTCGGCAAATTCGGTAATTCAGTTCCTACCACATGATCTGTAAAAGTCTCTAAAGCTGTACATATGTAAAAGTGGTTATACAGGTGCATCTCAATAAATTAGAATGTTGTGGAAAAGTTCATTTATTTCAGTAATTCAACTCAAACTGTGAAACTCGTGTATTAAATCAATTCAATGCACACAGACTGAAGTAGTTTAAGCCTTTGGTTCTTTTAATTGTGATGATTTGGCTCACATTTAACAAAAACCCACCAATTCACTATCTCAACAAATTAGAATACTGTGAATTGTTGGCCTTCTCTATGGGGTTCAGGTCTGGTGAGTTTGCTGGCCAGTCAAGCACATCAACAACATGCTCGTTTAACCAACTTTTGTGCTTTTGGCAGTGTGGGCAGGTGCCAAATCCTGCTGGAAAATGAAATCAGCATCTTTAAAAAGCTGGTCAGCAGAAGGAAGCATCGAGTGCTCTAAAATTTCTTGGTAAACGGGTGCAGTGACCTTGGTTTTCAAAAAACACAGTGGACCAACACCAGCAGATGACATTGCACCCCAAATCATCACAGACTGTGGAAACTTAACACTGGACTTCAAGCAACTTGGGCTATGAGCTTCTCCACTCTTCCTCCAGACTATAGGACAGGAGGGCTTAACAAGAGAATTATGACAACTGTAGCCAAATTCCTTGACACATCTGTGTGTAGTGGCTCTTGATGCTTTGACCCCAGCCTCAGTCCATTC
This sequence comes from Garra rufa, assembly GCF_049309525.1. Lineage (NCBI taxonomy): Eukaryota > Metazoa > Chordata > Actinopteri > Cypriniformes > Cyprinidae > Garra > Garra rufa. The sequence goes on from NC_133362.1 coordinate 14,194,654, forward strand.
CTTGTCAAGTTCACCCAAATTCTTGAATCGATTTTGCTTGACAAGCCTCTCAAGGCTGCGGTTCTCTCGGTTGGTTGTGCATCTTTCAACTTTCTCAACTTTCTGTTAACATGCTTGGATACAGCACTCTGTGAACAGCCAGCTTCTTTGGCAATGAATGTTTGTGGCTTACGCTCCTTGTGAAGGGTGTCAATGATCGTCTTCTGGACAACTGTCAGATCAGCAGTCTTCCCCATGATTGTGTAGCCTAGTGAATCAAACTGAGAGACCATTTTGAGGGCTCAGGACACCTTTGGAGGTATTTTGAGTTGATTAGCTGATTGGCATGTTACCATAGTCTAATATGTTGAGATAGTGAATTGGTGGGTTTTCGTTAAATGTGAGCCAAATCATCACGATTAAAAGAGCCAAAGACTACTTCAGTCTGTGTGCACTGAATTTATTTAATACATGATTTTCACAACTTGATTTGAATTACTGAAACAAATGAACTTTTCCACAACTTTCTAATTTATTGAGATGCACCTGTATTTAATATTGTATGTTTCAGTGACTGTCATAAACAAGTATGAATATGTAAGAAAACGAATTACCCTAACAATGCAGTGAATGCAATATCACATACACAAATAATTAAATCAGAGTGTCTCTGCTTTGAAATAAAACCTTTCTTTCAGTACAATGAGAGCAGTAAAACAGTTAAGAACAGTTAAAATACATGTAACCCCTTAATTTGCTTTGCTTAGCTGAGGTCGTGTTTACATACGGTCCGCCATAACCAGTGGAAATCTTCGTTTGATGTTATAATGGGCAACATATGGCATTTGCTCTAATCAAGTGTGGACAAGTTAGTATGCATGCATCTGTTTGGACTGTTGGCAAGTTTACCAGGTCATGCACAATTACATGAAGCAGAACGAGATGCTGTTCATATCCCTCTGCACAAGAAAGATTTTCCTTTACCGCGAACTTAAAATGTTTTTACCCTACAAAGCGGTTCTGAACATAGCAACAACATGCATATCAAGACATTCATTCGCAGATGCATATTCATTTTTAGAATGGAATTTATAACAACCAAATCTAGGTCAAGATATATCTGTTACGTTTCTGAGTAATGAATATGTATAAGAGATCGCTTAATAAAAATCTACAATGCTGAAAAAGTCACTTTAGTATGTAAGCGTCTAGATATGACATTCAGAAGCGAATGCAATCGTGGGATATTAGACAATGATGTGCGAAACCTAAGATGACAGACTCTGCAGAGATGATTGTTTTCATATTCAGAATTGCCGTAAGGCAAGTACTCATATTTTATAATGTGCCCATTAATTCTCTTGCACTGTGATATTAGTTTAGCTTTATTAAGGAGTTCTGTTGCATCTCAGTGAGGACAAGAATAGTTCCTAGTACATATCCTAAATGATTCACAAGTCATCCGTTATGAACGACTCAGTTAAAACCAAGCCACAAACAAACAGATCAAGACCAATAGACTATACCTTCTGAGTGTATTACTTTGACGCAGTCTGGATATCAGGATGAAACCGCAAGCTTGTCAGTGTTTGTTTTAACAGTGGTTCTCAAGTGGTGCGTCAAGACCTAAAAATGGGCTGCAGGTCTGTTTTGCTATGATTGCAGATGGCATAGAAATATATACATATACAGTCTGATAGAAAAAACTATAGTGAATCAAATGGTAAATCAAGCAGTCAATTGAATAAATTCATTCAAAACACATTTAATGATTTGTTTGTCATGCCTCAGAACTATTCCAAGTAGTCTATACATTTCTCTGAAATACATATATGAAATATATATAGACTTTTGTGATAAATAGATGGAGATTCTATTAAATTAGATAAAAGGTAATTTGTGACCCTGGACCACAAAACCAGTCATAAGGTTAAATTTTACAAAACTGAGATGTATACATCATATGAAAGCTCAATAAACAAGCTTTCTATTTATATGGTTTGTTAGGATAGGACAATATTTGGCCGAGATACATCTATTTGAAAATCTGGAATCTAAGGGTGCAAAAAAATCTAAATACTGAGAAAATCACTTTTAAAGTTGTCCAAATTAAGTTCTTAACAATGCATATTACTAATCAAAAATTACATTTTGATATATTTATAGTAGGAATTTTACAAAAAAATCTTCATGGAACATGATCTTTACTTAATTTCCTAATGATTTTTGGCATAAAAGAATAATCAATAATTTTGACCCATACAATGTATTTTTGGCTATTGCTACAAATATACCCCAGCGACTTAAGACTTTAAGGTTTTGTGGTCCAGGGTCACATTTATAAGGTTAATTTAGAACTAAACAGTCACACTGATAAACAACACTTACTGTACCTATAACAATATTCAATATATGAACAATGCTACAAGGAGCGTTCTATGATTTGTTTTTAGTTCAATATTTTAGAAATATTGAATTGATTCTGACTTGATTCACTGAAACAGACATTTTAAGCAAATAAATCAAACTTGATTCTCTTTACTATTTTTGCTCGTTTACATGAGAGACACTATAACTAGTTATAAGACAAGCATAGATAGATAGATAGATAGATAGATAGATAAGATTTAAAGGTCTTGAAAACCTCTTACTGAAGGTCAGTGTTCGTCCATGATTTGATAGACAGAACGATAGAACGATAGAACGATAGAACGATAGAACGATAGATAGATAGATAGATAGATAGATAGATAGATAGATAGATAGATAGATAGATAGATAGATAGATAGATAGATAGATAGATAGATAGATAGATAGATAATAGTCATTTTTGCCACTTAATATTGAATGTAAAATCTGGGTTGATATAGTTTGACAAATATTGCTTTAAAATGCGTAAGTATAGTTATTATGCATTTAGACCTTATAAGATTTTGTTTTGTAACAATGGAAAAAATGGAGGCAGGAAAATGTGCCATGACACATTCAAAAAAAAAAAAAAAAAACATTCAGTTTGGGCTTCCTTCCATCGTCCATTAGTGTAACACACAATGAGGACAGGATGTTTTACTCTGATCTCAGAGCATAAACCAATGCAATGGTTTGCTGATGCAATCCAACCCACAGCTCTGCGAGTGCCAAAATTTCCACTGGTCACATGATCTGACTGCCGAAGTCTGCAAGTATCCTTTTTTTCGCATTATTGTCTCATAGATATTCTGATCCAGACCGTTTCACATGGCTGGAACAATTATCGTTAATGCATCATCATAACTAGGGGCACACAAAGCAGAAGGCGCTGCCAATATCGCTCGTCTGGCAGGGCGGAAACATGCCCTCACATTGCTTTCATCTCTGCATGCACCATGATTCATAATTCATTATTTGTAAGAATGAATGGGGGGGTGGGGGGTGGGGAACCAACAAGTTATCTCAGCTGTGCAATTCATCTGGGCATGAAAAGCGACTAAACATTAAGGTCTTGTGCATTAAGCAAAAAGGGGAGGGAGCGATCTTTGTGCACTAGCTCTTCTATATTCAAACACAAAAAACATAATTGATAACTCAGAAAACTCTTAAATATACTTGATTTTGTGCATAAATGATTAAGGTCTGAAAAAAGCATTCATGCTAATCGCTTTTGATTTATGGCTTATTTCTGAATGCCCTTTCATGCACACCAGCACTAATGAAAAACATGAAATGTCTTCAAACATTTATATGCCACTTCATAGGAAACTTTCACAGCGCTGAAACTATTGCAGAAAAACTGAAATTTCACTTCTTCAACTTAATTTCCCAGATATTATTAGCCTTAGCACAAATGGATTAACAATAAATAAAAATGAGTCTTAAACTACATATATGGCAGACTTAACTGTTAAATACAGCACACAATGTAAATATGGTGTGTAGTGTGGGTAATTTATGGTGTGTAGTGCTGGGCGATATATCTGTTGTAAACTGGTAAACCGGTTTGAATTACGCAAACGGCATACATACAAGTGCCTAATCAACGTACACAGCATTGTTAAATGAGAGGAGATTCCTGTTAACTGCATACACTTCTGACTAATGGTTGCACAACTTCTAGACTATTAATAACACACAACTAGTTCTTTATGGGCAAATAAACCAACTCTAAACGGCCGTTAACAGATACGCTGAAGAGGAATTCAAAGAGGAGAAAATGTAGCAGGCAGATTAAGCTCACTGTTCATGACGTGCAAAATATAGGAAGAAATTTCTAAATACTGAACTGGGGGTGAGGGATTTATGTGAACGTATCTCTGAACGCATCTCTATTTTTTTTTTTTTAATCTTACCTCTATATACACGCATATTGATATAGTATTTAAAAGCTTAATGCTTTTTTCTTTACAGCAGTAAGCAAGGAAACAATGTATCGCTGCTGTTCCATAAGCGCCACCTGCTGCCCGAGAGTAAATTCACGTCTTTTTCAGCCTAATTGCGGTTTTAGTTTTGTTCAGACGTTTTATGTAGCATAAGATGTCACAAAGCTATGGTCAGACGATGCTATCCATCTTTTTTCAATGCAGAAGTAAGCCTATGGGTGAGACTTGTGGTTCATTATCCACTATAGAGAAAAAATTAGAAGAATAACAATGTGCAGTAAATGGTAAATCTGTTTGCACTACAAACCAGTGTGTTCATAATTAAGATAATACATTAAAATAATATGGTGAGACACACCAATTCCAACATCAAGCAAAACAAGCTGTTTTGTACTGCTAAAAATTGCTGGACGTGAATGAGCCTGGAAGCCAGACCCATAAAATTTACAAATGGCTGGACCCACTCTTACGGAAAGAAAAACGTGGATATGTAGCATGTTTGTTTGGATCGTGATCAAAATGCAGTGGTTCTGCAATTATTTCATGCATTCTGATTAATATAAAGGCACAGTCAGGGAAAAATAAAAGAAATCAAACAAGAATCCTAAAAACAAAACAAAAACATGATTTTTTGCTCAAACCACCTAGCACTAATGGTGTGTTTCCATTTGTACTCGGAAGTCAGAAGTTCCCAGTTGGAACTTTTAATGAAAAATGTTGCTCAGAAACCCTCAAACCCGGAATCGAAACAACCCTGACTTCAGAATCCAAAATGGCTGCTAAACACATCAACAGTAAGTGAAACAACAGTAATATCGTTTTTAATCGACTGGTATTGCTAACAATGGACGAGTCCATCTTGGTTTATGGCCAATATGTGTACTGAACATGGTCTACTACTCAGTAAGGATGGGACGATAAATCGTTGCAATGCGAATCGAGAAATGATTCAGGATTGATTCTATGATTTCCGAACACAATAGTAGCACAGTAGCAGTAAGACACAATTTTGTACGTTGTTTCACTGTTGCCTTTACAGACCTTCTGAAATAGTACAGCATCTTTGGATCCAAAAGGAAGTGAAGAATAAGATCTGTGTAAACCAGAATGGGTAGAAATTGTTTACGCACAAGTGAACTAACATAATTTAACATTCAGTCTACATTCAACCTAGCGTTACCAAAAAAAAAAAAAGTCAAAACCCACACAGAGGCATATGATTCTGCAATCTTTGGAGGTGTTGATGGACTCTGACTAAGATTTTCTAAGGTTTTTGTTCAAAATGTTTTTTGTTAAAATACATTGTATGGGTCAAAATTACCGATTTTTCTTTTATGTAAAGAATCATTAGGATAATAAGATCATACTCCATGAAGATATTTTGTAAATTTCCTATTGTAAATATATCAAAACTTAATTTTTTATTAGTAATATGCATTGCTAAGAACTTCATTTTGGACAACTTTAAAGGCGATTTTCTGATCATTTTGATTTTTTTGGCACCCTCAGATTCCAGTTTTTCAAATAGTTGTATCTTGGCCAAACATGAGATGTGCATTAATCTCAATTTAAAAAAATTGACCCTTATGACTGGTTTTGTGGTCCAGGGTCACATATATGAAAACTGTCCGCATATTAGCACAACAAAATATTCTGTGTGAAAGATTTCTGAACAAAAAAAAAAATAAAACTGCTGGCGGTGACTGTCAACTTGAAGAATAATATTCTGGGTTGAAAAGCATTAATGTTAACAGTATATACTATAAACAAACTAAATAAATAATAAAAAGCAAACATGTTTAAAGTTAATTATTGTCCAATATGCTTTAAACCAGAAATCAATGAAATCTCAAATAGAAATAGAACCCAATTTATATTGGGACTAAAAATGAATGCATTCCTCTTGATTTCAGAAGGCCACTGCATTCCAACCCAACTCTGCCAAAACTAAATGCGGTGATTGGTTACAATGAATATGTTGCTCCAGGAACAACAATGCTGATCCAGGAATATGTCCTACTTTGTCTTTGTTATGTGAAATACAGTGATTATTTCACTTTGACCCTACATGGATAGAATGATGATGACAGAATGTCGATGTCCCTCGTCCCTACAGAATTTTAAAACTGAAATAACTTTCCGTTTTGGCCACTTTAAATGCTGACAGCAAACGCAAGACCTGAGTTGTTCAATAATTCAATGGAAACCTTTTTGTCTGCTTTGGAACAGACAGACAACATCCGAAGACAGACTTCACTTCGGCTGACACTCTCTATTCACTCACAGAAGGCCTACATTACTTTAATGGCACAAAATGATAGTTACAAAAGTTTTTGCAGAGCATCAGGTTGCAGAGCATTAAGCATCATTACTCTCTCCTTCTATAATGCAAGTCAATCAGACAGCTGATTGTTGAATATCGAGCCAAAGTTAGCGCAACCCTAAATTAAATATGGAGAAAGAGCAAAAGCTTTTTGAAAAAGCACTCAAAAAAGCCCTTTCTTCTGAAGCTGACACTAAAAACCATCACAAAAATGTTTATATTCCTTTAAAACATTTTCAGAGAAGACCCTAAAAAGCACTCATGTAAGTGAAGATTAATGGTCACAAAGGACAAACTGACTAAAAAAATCTATTTGATTATTATGTTCAAAACTTTATGAGAAGAATTGACGGCAATATATAAAATGGGGCATCTTGAAAGGTCCTAATCAAGCCTATGATGCCTGTCTAGATTCTGGAACAGAACTAGAGTACAATTAGCTACAATTCAGACTGGCCTGGAAATATAGCCGCTATAAGCTCTGATGGGCAAATCATACTGAAGAGAACTATTCAAACCGCAAGCATCTGCCAGGAACTGCTCGATCAAAACTGTTCTAGGAAAAGCTGACACAATATAATGATATATATTTATCACTAACAACCACACTGATGCACCGCTATCCAGCCCAACTGTTATTTGTGCTAATTGTTAATGTACTTTATACAGACAATGCATCTAAAATCTGTTTATTCGAAGTCTGTGAGCTGGAACAATCTGGATGTGAGATATTCTACTGGCACACTGAGTGTATGATGTACCCAGGCTGCAATTATCACTGTTTGAGAAGATTAAATAGGGATAATAGATATATGGTAGTAATTTGGTCTAAATGCTTATTAAATATACCTTACAAAAGATCAGATGGAACTATTTAATTAAATTAAATGTAAGAATTGCTGTTGAATTGGAAACAAATACAAGTGCTGAAAAAAACAAATGTTTTTAGACTCAACATAAAATTGAAGATGCTCTATGCATTTCTATGGCATCAAACGGAGTGGAAAAATAATGACTGTTTGCAAACCGCATTCAAGCTTCATGCACATGGTAAATCAGCTGATTTGGAATGAAACTTATTATATAAATCATAAATAAAGATTGAAAAAAAAAATTCAACACTTTTACAGTTTATCTGCCTGCTGTTCTTAAGAAATATCCTTCAGGTCTCACAAATTCTTTGATGTTCCAGCATTTTTGTCTTTTTGAACCCTTTCCAACAATGACTTTATGATTTTGAGATCCATCTTTTCACACTGAAGACAACTGAGGGACTCATATGCAACTATTACAGAAGGTTCAAACACTCACTGATGCTCCAGAAGGAAAAAACATGCATTAAGAACTGGGGGGTGCAAACTTTTTGAATT
>NC_133362.1:14203181-14322661 GCF_049309525.1 Garra rufa
TCACTAAATAAGAGGAATCATACAAAATGCATGTTATTGTTTATTTAGTACTGATCTGAATAAGATATTTCGCACAAAATATGTTTGCATATAGTCCATAATAATAATATTAATAACAGCATTCAAAAGTTTACACCCCCTTTGATTCTTAACACGGTGTTCTTTTCTGAATATTCCACAGCTGTGCTTTTGTTTAGTGATAATTGTTCATGAGTCCCTATTTTGTCCTGAACAGTTAAACTGCCTGCTGTTCTCCAAAAAAATCCTTTAGGTCTCACAAATTCTTTGGTTTTCCAGCATTTTTGTGTGTTTGAACCCTTTCCAACAATGGCTGTATGATTTTGAGATCCATCTTTTCACACTGACGACAACTGAGGGACTCATATGCAACTTTTACAGAAGGTTCAAATGCTCAATGATGCTTCAGAAGGAAAAACGGTGCATTAAGAGAATTTTAATTTGAAGATTAGGGTAAATTTATTATTATTAAACTTATTTTGTCTTCTGGGGAACTTGTAAGTATCTTCTGTAGCTTCTAAACGGCAGTACTAAATGAAAAAAAAAAAAAAATGATATTCAGGCAAAATAAGAAAAATGTAAACATTTCTATTATGTTCAAAATTTTTCACCCCCGGCTCTTAATGCATGGTTTTACTTTCTGGAGCATTAGTGAGCGTTTGAACCTTCTGTAATAGCTGCATATAAGTCCCTTGATTGCCCTCAGTATGATAAGATGGACAAAACAAAGGACTCATGAACAACTATCACTAAACAATAAAACAGCTGTAGATTATTCAGGTAAGAACACAGTATTAAGAATCAAGGGGATGTAAACTCCTAAACCTGTTGGTTTTTATAAATTCAACTATTATTTTCTCTTGTGGACTATATGTGAACATCTTTTATGTGAAATATCCTATTCAGGTCAGTACTAAATAAACAATAACATGCATTTTGTATGAGCCCTCTTATTTTGGTCAAATAATTAACATTTTGCAGATTCTGAAACTTTTGACCTCAACTGTAAAGTCTACATGGCAAATTTACACTGCAAAGGTGGCACAGAAGTGCTTCTAAAGTGGTATTTACAGTACATGTCTTTACACAAACTCTTTAATGCTGCTCAGAGGAGACGTAAATGCATTTTCGCAGAAATCACATCTATATACTTTGACACTAAGGGCTGAGGTGGCATAATTAAATCTGGCTTTTATACAACATTGCATCAGAATTTTAAGCAGGCACAGAGTAGCATTAACTCTAAGGCACCATAAGAGAAGTAAAGTCACAGCTGTGAGATATAACAATCACAGTTGCAAGATATAAAGTCACAGAATTAAAGTCAAAATTATGAGCAATAAAGTTACAGTTGTGAGATATAATTGCGACTTGCGAGTTGTATTTACCTTTTCATTTACATACATTATGCTAGTGGGTAAATGGAGAAACATGCAGGATTTCTGTTCATTTGTACACATGAAGACGTACTGGACAACTCAGAGTAAAATACAAATTAGTGTCTGAATGAGGCATGACATGTACCTGCTAAAAGTTAAATTGCCTCTATGGCCCAGTGGCGAAGGGGAGCAAGTAAATCCAGTGCATACCAATATTCAACCACACTAACGGAGAGCAGTGTGTGTGTGTGTGTGTGTGTGTGTGTGTGTGTGTGTGTGTGTGTGTGTATGTGTGTGTGCGTGAGCGATTTTTTGCTAGACACCAGCTGATGGGGTAACAGGCAGATTCAATCACAAGTAAATGTGCTGATTACTAAGATCACAGTCTTGCTCTCACACACTCATCCCCTTGAGAAAATCACTAAACTACATATCAGAGCAGTCGCTTAAATTCACAGAGCATGAGTACAGCCCCCTCTCCCCAGACGCATGCTGTGGGACAACGGTTACGTAATGGCCCTGGACTACACAGATTTAACTATGTTCCAAAACCTAGTGTCCTCCCATAAGAAAATGTATTATATGACGTTTAAGGCCCTATATCAAGAGTGTTATTGCCATATGTGTCCCTGTACCACAAGACCAGTCTTAAGTGAAACGGGTATGTTTGTAGCAATAGCCCAAAATACATTGTATTGGCCAAAATTGTCAATTTTTCCTTTTTGTTAAAAATCAATAGGATATTAAGTAAAGATCATGTTCCATGAAGATATTTTGTAAATTTCCTACCATAAATATATCAAAACGTCATTTTTAAGACTCAATATTTTGATTTGTTTGCACCCTCAGATTCCAGATTTTCAAATATTGTATCTCAGCCAATTATCATCCTATCCTAACAAACTATACATCAATGGAAAGCTTATTTCAATTTATGACTGGTTTTGTGGTCCAGGGACACATATGTTGCCTATATGGTCATATATACAATTTTTACACATACATTTTTTAACATAAATAAAATCCCCATGGTAAGTTGTATATGTACACATGCATTTTTTTATGGCAGTAACCACATGACAACAATATACAGTACATTTTATTCATATATGCCGTTTTATCAAAGCAACATATACAATAACTTATGTTTATATGTTTTTCATTCATTTTATTTAATAACAGTTTATTTTTAATATGGAAATACATTGCCATTCAAAAGTTTGAGATTAGTAAGATTTTTAATGTTTCTCATGCTCATCAAGGCTGTGTTTATTTGATTAAAAATACAGACAAAAAATGTAATATTATTACGATCTAAAATAACGATTTTCTATTTTAATATACACTAAAATCTAATTTATTCTTGTGATCAAAGCTGAATTTTCAGCATCATTACTCCAGTTTTCAGCATCACACAATCCTTCAAAAAAATCGTTCTAATATACTAATTTATTATCAGTGTTGGAAACAGTTATGCTGCTTAATATTTTTAACCTGCGTTTCTTTTTTCAGGATTCATTAATAAATAAAAAGTTTAAAAGAACAGCATTTATTTAAAATATAAATCTTTTCTAAAAATACACACTATAAAGTTTAGGGTCAGTAAATTTGTATTCTTTATTTATGTATTTATTTATTTATTGAAAGATTTATATTTTAAATGAATGCTGTTCTTTTTAACTTTTTATTTATTAAAAAATCCTGAAAAAAGAATCACGTTTTATTCAGAATGTGTTAAATTGATTAAAAAAGGTCATAGTAAAGACTTACATTGGCAGAAAATATTTATATTTTGAATAAATGCTGTTCTTTTCAACTTTTTATTCTTCAAAGAATCCTGAAAAAAGTATCACGACTGTTGCCAACATAGGCAACTATAGGTATTCTAATAATAAATCAGCATATTAGAGTGATTACTGAAGGTTCATGTGACACTTTATATATGTATATATACATTTGTGTCACTCTTCAATGGCACTCTTGGCAATGAGAGACACAAACCGTCACTCGATGCACAGAACACAGATTCTTACATTAAATATTTACATCGACAGACACCGACTAAATGAATTCCAGACTACAAAAGTCTTACATGAAAGACCTCGACCTAAACATCTTTAGATATGCATGAAAAGAGGAATTACGTTTCACTCATCACAAATACCAATTAAAGACTCTTTTGATCTCACATTTAAGCGCTATAAGGAGCAAATCCCATTTTCTCAACCACCCCTCAAGAAAATGAGCTCAGGCTGTGGTCCAAAACAAACAGCAAATCCTATACTACAAAAACCACTCGGCGTGAAATGCATAGAGAAACATGCTCAATTGCCAATTAATAAACCCACACAATGACCGTTTCTAATGGAAAACATTTTTTCTCGAACAGTTCCTGGGTGGATTTTTTAACTTAAAGTATCCTTGGAGATGTGCTGTCACCTCAACCCTGCTTTTTGTTACAAAAAAGAAAAAAAAAATGATATTTGGGAAATTGTCTTGAGCTTCCTGTCGTCTAAAAGAATGAGGTAGCGAGATAGAGGGCAGGGGAGGAGAAAGGCTGCTCAGGTGGGGTGTTGCTATTGATTCCTTACGTGGGGACAATTTCCTGAGTGCCTCTGATTTGTCTGTCACATCCCATTATGACTAGTGTGCTTTGAGTTCCACTTTCCTCTGTGATACTGCATGAGGTGTCGCAGCTTTTTATGTGGCACCGGTATTGAGGGAATGTATTGAATTCTCTGCAGTTTGGTTATTATTGTCTGCGAACTTGATTTACCCATCTGGGCGAATTTCAGAAAGCAATACTGAAATGCTGTAATCAAGTTACCCATTGTAAAAGTGTTTCAGTCAATGTGTGGGCATGGTGGGAGGGGGCTTGTCTGGCTTTTAGACGCCTTGCTGTGCTTTGGTCTGGAAGTTCTGGCAGTCATGATAAGGGAAAATTGTCATGTATGAAATACTGCATCTAGCCAATAGAAATTCTTTTATCGGCGCCTTTAAAGGCTTCAATGCATGTGTAAATCCAATAAGCCTCATTACTATGGAGGTAAAAAGATCAAATGACTTTCTTTGCATAAATTACGTCCATGCTAGCTAATGTCTATGCATGGAAACAGTGATCGTGCCAAAGTGGATGTCTATTATAATGCAACAGTAATGTCAAACTTTGAATTCAGCTGTATCCTACCACAGAATAACCTCATACATTTAGATGTACATGTAGCGATTTCAGCAACACATATTTTATAAATGTTGAATGCAAATTTGGCATTTAAGATCTTTGTTTTAGGAGACTTTAAAAAAAGAGACCTTGGTGGGAACTTAAAAAAACAAACAAACAAACAAAAAAACCAATAAGATAAAAATTAAGCAGTTCCTGATTGATTTGTTTTATAGCAGATTTTAAGATATAAGACTTTGGTGGTAAACTAAACTAAACTAAACTAAACTAAAACAAAACTAAATCAAACTAAATAAAATAAAATAAAATAAAATAAAAAAATAGTTCTGGACTAATTTTGTCATTAAAACTTTTGTTTTATGGCAGATTTTAAAATATGAGTCTTAAAAAAAAAAAAAAAAAAATTAGTAGTTCTGGACTGATCTGGCATTTAAGACCTTTGTTTTATAGCAGATTTTAAAATATGAGTCTTAAAATAAAATAAAATAAATAAATAAATAAATTAGTAGTTCTGGACTGATCTGGCATTTAAGACCTTTGTTTTATAGCAGATTTTAAATTAATTTTAATTTTTGTACAGATTTAAATAAAATAAAAATTTTGTAGTTCTGGACTGATCTGGCATTTAAGACCTTTGCTTTACGGCAGATTTTAAAATATGAGTCTTAAAAAAAAAAAGAAAAAAAAAATTAGTAGTTCTCGACTGATCTGGCATTTAAGACCTTTGTTTTATAGCAGATTTTAAATTATGAGACTTTGATGGGAAAAAAATAAATAAATATATAAAAAAATAAAAAATAAAAAAAAAACAGTTCTGGACTAATTTTGTCATTTTGTCTCTTTGTTTTATTGCAGATTTAAATAAAATTAAAATAAAATAAAAATTTAGTAGTTCTGGACTGATCTGGCATTTAAGACCTTTGCTTTATGGCAGTTTTAAAATATGAGTCTTAAAATAAAATAAAATAAATTAAAATAAAAAATTAGTAGTTCTGGACTGATCTGGCATTTAAGACCTTTGTTTTATAGCAGATTTTAAATTATGAGACTTTGGTGGGAAAAAATAAATAAATAAAATAAAATAAAATAAAAATAAAAACAGTTCGGGACTAATTTTGTCATTTTGTCTCTTTGTTTTATTGCAGATTTAAATAAAATTAAAATTAAATAAAAATTTTGTAGTTCTGGACTGATCTGGCATTTAAGACCTTTGTTATATAGCAGATTTTAAAATATGAGACTTTGGTGGGAAAATAAAATAAAATAAAAATACAATAAAATAAAATAAAAACTGAGCTAATTTTGTTAATTAAAACCTTTGTTTTATTGCAGATTTAAATAAAAACTGGACTCATTTTGTTAATTAAAACCTTTGTTTTATTGCAGATTTAAATAAAATAAAATAAAAAAAATGTAGTAGTTTGTTCTGGAGCAGACCAGACCTTTGTTCTGGAGCAGAATTTTTAATATGAGACTTTGGTGGGGAAAAAAAAGAATAAAATAAATAAAATAAAATTAAATTAAATTAAATAAAAAACAGTTCTGGACTAATTTTGTCATTTAAACCTTTGTTTTATCACAGATTTAAAATAAAATAAAATAAACACTGAGTAGTTCTGGACTGATTTGGCATTTAAGACCTTTGTTTTATTGCAGATTTTAAGATATGACATTTTGTTGGGAAATAAAATAAAATAAAAAATATACATAATTTGTAGTTCTGGACTGAATTTGGAATTTAAGACATTTGTTTTATTGCAGATTTTAAGATATAAGACTTTGGTTGGAAATAAAATAAAATAAAAATTGAGTAGTTCTGGACTTGGCATTTAAGACCTTAATTTTATAGCAGATTTTAAAATATGATACTATGGTGGGAAAATCAAATAAAACTAAATAAAATAAAATAAAATACATAAAAATTGAGTAGTTCTGGACTGACTTGGCATTTAAGACCTTTGGTGGTAAAACAAAATAAAATAATATGAATTGAATAAATGGCAAATTAGTCCAGACCTGCTCAATTTTTATTTTATTTTATTCTATTTTTATTTTATTTTTATTTTTTCTATCAACAAAGTCTTATTTTTTAAAATCTGCAATAAAACAAAGGTCTTAAGTAGTTCTGGATTGATTTGGCATTTAAGACCTTTGGTGGTAAAACAAAATAAAATAATATGAATTGAATAAATGGCAAATTAGTCCAGACCTGCTCAATTTTTATTTTATTTTATTCTATTTTTATTTTATTTTTATTTTTTCTATCAACAAAGTCTTATTTTTTAAAATCTGCAATAAAACAAAGGTCTTAAGTAGTTCTGGATTGATTTGGCATTTAAGACCTTGTTTTATTGCAGATTTTAAGATATGAGACTTTGATTAAAAATAAAATAAAATAAAATAAAATAAAAGGACAGCCTTTTTTTAACAACGAACCAACTACCTTAAAAGACACCTGCCACTTTTTCTGCTGTGTAAGAAACCTTTTGACACATTTAATTCAATCTGCTTAGTGAGCCCTACAGGCAAATCAAATTAGCCAGACTTTTGCTGAGATATCTCAACCTGCTTGCTTACACCACAATGCACATGTAACACAGACCGCGGGTGATTTCCTGTCTTTCCCTGTAATTGAATGTGATCAGCCTTGAAAAATCCACAGCTGAACATTTATCCAAGGCGTTTGGAAAAATAAATGGATTAAACAAAGTTGACAACTTCCTGCAAGAGTGTCATTGCAACATTTGCATTTCACAGGAGAACGCCACCGAATGAGGATACTTTTCATAAACATTGATGACATTTCTTTCATGTTCCAGTTTCCATTGCATCAAAGATGATTCTAATAGATAATGCCAAGGTTACTTGTGATAGTAATCAAAGGAATAGTAATTGTAAAAGCGGGCAGAGACTGCTTATGCGTCGGGTGGAAATGGAATTAGCATTCGTTAGCATAATCACGTGGGAACAAAGAGAAATCATCATTTCCTTTAAGGATGATGCGTCAGAGAATAACGCCTTGAGAAATGATCTAAAAAATAACTCAGAGCAAGGTCAGTCTGTGTACTTGTTTTTGGAGGTAAAATCATCTCCGCTCTAATTGTTTTTATCTCTTATTTATCTCCCAAGTGGGGATAAAGAACCCGATTCAAACTCTGGTTAAAAGTTGTGCCACTTTAGCACACGAATCTGAGTTCTAACCACCTGCAATCCAGTTTAACAAGGAGTTAAATGGATTGACACAGCATTGCACTTTATTTGAAATCGTCATCTGCATTTTTGTAGCCCAAACACGCCTTGTTTCTATGCAAATTAAGCTCATTATATCTCGTCCCTTTATATTTATGGGGTCAGACTGCAAAAGTCTGCTGCATCCTTCCACAACGTAGCACTCAGAAGCAACACAGCAAGAGCAGGAATTGCAGTGTGCAAATTGCCTTCAGATTTTGTGGGTACGTTTGCACCATTACCTGATTTGCATAACTCATTTAGCGAGCCTGAAAACAACACAGACAGTGCATGAAAAACGGTGCGGGAAAATCAGTGGACTAGCGAATTCCCTCTCTGCATGCGAAACTCATATAAAGTGGCTTCCAAATTCTACGGCCAAGTCGAAACTAAGCTCTGCCCTGTATGTCATGTTTTAACAGATAGAGCAAAATGAGACAGACCGTCTAGGAAGTCAATTAAAATGAAGTAATTAAAATGTATTCAGGGCAAACATGTCTGAAACCGCAGCGAGCATTGACCTTAAAAGAAATGTGCAAAACTTCTGTAAATGAAAGTGTCCTGAAAAGCCTTTTCTGACATTTTGATGGGTTCTTTTAAGAACTAAATTTACAAACTTGTCAAAATACAGGGCTTGGCATGTTTTAAAGGAGACCTATTATGTCCAGTTTTATTATAAGTCTCAGATGTCCCCAGAATGTGTCTGTGAAGTTTCAGCTCAAAATACCCCACAGATAATTTATATTCTTTTGAAAATGCCTATTTTGAGTGGAAGCAGAAACATGCTATTTTCGTGCATGGCTCTTTAAATGCAAATGAGCTGCTGCTTCCCGCCCACTTTCCAGAATTAAGGCGCGGGCACACTACACTTTTCGTTCCATTGACTTCTATTCATACGCATGCGCTAGAACGGAAACGCAAGCCCATGCGAAATATTTTCGCATTTCGCTGCGTTTGAAAGTTCAAGCTTGGTGAACTCTGACCAACGAATTCGCATCACATGACTCTGTGTGACCAATAGGAGATCGATAAGTCACAGCATGACCTCTAGCTGAATTAAAAGAACCTTAAATTTAAACATTTAAAACTGCAGCACTGTGGTAAAGTGTATAGTAGATTGTATGTTTTTTACATTTTAAATGTATTATAAGTTGTCATGTGCTGAATTTAAATTTTTAAAAAGACTGCAAAACATGACGTCATATCACGACCGTTGCAGCAGTATCCGAAGGAATTTCGCATGCTCAAAGTCTAGCCACATAACCAGCCATAAGGATCCATTTTTTGAAATTGACATGTCTAAACCATCTGAAAGCTTAAAAAAGCTTTCCATTTGATGTATGGTTTGTTAGGATAGGACAATATTTGGCCAAGATACAACTATTTGAAAATCTGCAATCTCAGGGTGCAAAAAAATTTAAATCACCTTTAAAGTTGTCCAAATGAAGTTCTTGGCAAAGCATATTACTAATCAAAAATTAAGTTTTGGTATATTCACCATAGGAAATTTACAAAAGATCTTCATGGAACATGATCTTTACTTAATTCCCTAATGATTTTTGGCATAAAAGAAAAATCGATCATTTTGACTCGCAATGTATTTTTGTCTATTGCTACAAATATACCCGTGCTACTTAAGACTGGTTTTGTGGTCCAGGGTCACATATATGGTTTTCACATCTGAAGCACATGCACAGAAAGCGGCTGTCACACAGCATGTGAGTATTAAACAAACTAATTCTCTTTCATGTCTTCTTGCGCTTAAACTGTCAAAAACACATTTATGTTAAAAAAAGACATAAGGTACAAAAACAGTCGGTTGTGTCTGTGAAGGTAAAGAGCTGGGAAATAAATTACATGTTTATATTAGATCTGTGTGGCAGCAGCCTAATATACAGTAAATCAATTTTTTTTCACATGCTTGCAGAGAAAGGCTTACCAAAACTAAGTTACTGGTTTGTCTTTTTCACATTTTCTAGGTTGGTGGATGCACCGGGGACCCGATTATAGCACTTAATTAAGAAGTTCACTTCCAAAACAAAAATGTACAGATCATTTACTCACCCCCTTGTCATTCAAGATGTTCATGTCTTTCTTTCTTCAATCGTATAGAGATTATGTTTTTGAGGAAAACATTTCAGGATTTCTCTCCATATAGTGAACTTCTATGGTGCCCCTGAGTTTGAACTTCCAAAATGCAGTTTAAATGCAGCTTCAAAGAGCTCTAAACGATTTTAGCCGAGAAAGAAAGGTTTTCTTTAGCGAAGTGATCTGTCAATTTCTAAAAAAAAATTACAATTTATATACTTTTTAACCTTAAATGCTCGTCTTGTCTAGCTCCGTGTGAACTATGTGTATTCCGGTTCAAGACAGTTAGGGTATGTCAAAAAAACTCCCATCTCATTTTCTCCAATCAGTGCAGATGAACCGACCCAGTGTTTACAAAGTAGGACGATTTTGGAGTTGGAGAAGAAAATAAGATGGAAGTTTTTTGACATACCCTAACTGCCTTGAACCGGAATACATAGAGATCACGCAGAGCTAGACAAGATGAGACAAGTCTAGTATAAATAATTTTAGAAAACAACCGATCTTTTTGCCAGATAAGACCCTTCTTGCTCGGCTGGGATCGTCTAGAGCCCTTTGAATCTGCATTTAAACTGCATTTTGGAAGTTCAAACTCGGGGGCACCATAGAAGTCCACTATATGGAGGGAAAGAATGTTTTCCTCAAAAAAACAATTTCTTTATGACTAAAGAAAGAAAGATATGAACATTTTGGATGACAAGGGGGTGAGTAAGTTATCTTAAAATTTTTGTTCTGGAAGTAAACTTCTCCTTTAAACATGGAAGAAGTTAGATTTTAATAATATGTCCCTTTAAAACACACACACACACACACACACACACACACACACACACACACACACACACACACGTTGGGTTTATATGTTTTATGGGGACATTCCATAGGCGTAATGGTTTTCATACTGTACAAACCGTATTTTCTATCGCCCTACACCTACCCTACACCTAAACCTAGCCCTCACAGGAGATTGTGCACACTTTTACTTCCTCAAAAAAACTCATTGTGCATGATTTATAAGCCTGTTTCCTCATGGGGACCTAAGAAATGTCCCCACATGGTCAAAATCTACTGGTATTCCTATCCTTGTGGGGACATTTGGTCCCCACAACGTGATGAATACCAGGTACACACACACACACACACACACACACACAATTATAAATTTCTATAACAGGAAACTAACTGGCTTTCTACTGTGCAACACCCTATTATAAAAATATATGGTTTGATAACAGCTTGTGTGACATGAACATTTAAAAGTGGCAATTTTATTGCTAAGTACTTTTATTCTAACTCACCGAGAGTTGTACTACACTTGCAGCGACTGTAGCAAACCTATAATTGCTTTTTCAATTGCACTATCAGCATATGACAGATGCGACAACGATTTCAATTCGATTTTCAAGTGAAACGCAATCGCTTTTTAATTTCAATATGGCATAGCATGAAAGGAAACACATTATCTCTGTTCTCATTACGCAGCTGCTAAACAAACTCTGCCCTCACATAACCCAGCTTTAGAAAATAATCACTTTTGAAACACACGTCTTGACCCCCGTCGACTATTCGGAGGCTTCCACGTGGCGGCCCAGGGTGACTTTAAAGTGCAGCCTTGCTCGACTAAGGTTGTGTCAGTCTGTGTGTTCGTCAGCTCTCCCCGGACGCCCAACCCTCCATCGACTCGTCCTTGAGAAGCACTCTCATCTCTGTGGTTTGTCCTATCACATCACTGTTTTATGGCTGTAACATTAATAATAGGCCAGTTAATCTCATTGCCCATTTCTGAAAGTTCTCCCTCTTGGTGACTGAATTTTATTTGTGCATGCATCCTACATGATAATGAGGGGGGAAATAAGCCTGTTTCCATTCTAATGCTTTATTAGACTAATGAAATCTTTTTAACTTGTTTATTTTCGGTCTTTCAAAACAGCGTGCAGTTGAACACTGTGAAATTTCCAAAGTTAATTATTCATGCCCTTGTTGTATCTGAAGTATTGCACTTCCTGATGAGCAAAATAAGTTTTCTTGATTTTGATCTTTTTTTATCCTAAAAATGTTTTTAGTTTGAGCAGTTTTCACTATTTCATCAATTTACTATTAGAAGACTTAAAGGGATAGTTCACCCAAAAATACAAATTCTGTCATTAATTACTAACTGTCACGTCTTTCCAAACTCGTAAGACCTTCGTTCATCTTCAGAACACAAATTAAGTTTTTTTTTAATGAAACCCAAGAGTTTTCTGACCCTGCATTGAGAGCAACGGACAGTTCATTCTCTTAAACGTGCGTCAAAGACTAACAGGGAAGAGAAGGAATTGTCAAATTCTATTTGGACTATTTTAATGTCCTTACTACCTTTCTGACCCTTGAATATTTCAGTTGTGTTGCAGTCTATGCAGGGTCAGAAAGCATTTGGATTTCATCAAAAATATCTTAATTTGTGTTCTGAACATGAACGAAGGTCGTATGGTTTTGGAACGACATGTGGGTGAATAATTAATGACCGAATTTTCATTTTGGGGTAACCTATCCCTTTAAGCAACAAAAATAGCCCCATGAGATCTTCCTTTTATTCATGTGGGCAAATAATCATCAACATAACTTGGCTTATCTATAACTATGTATATTTCTAAACCCATATGGCTAATCTGAAAGGAATATCTATAAAGCATATGTCCAAAAACGCATGATGTACTTCTCAAAAGTAGTTGCCCACTGACACTGACTTCTTTCGACCAATGCTAAATTATCTCCCAATGGATGCTTCCTTCTGCTCTGTTAGGATATTACAGATAGTAGAGCAGTTTTTGTGACTGACAGTCTCATTTGGTTTGAATACAGGTTAGATGTTAATGGGAAAGCCTCTTTTATGCTCACTGTAATTGCTATGCTATGATGAGCAATTGTGACAGTGGAACACTAGATGATCTGAAAGTATAATATATGCTGGAGTATTGTTCCACAGAGGAAAGTTAAAATCTTTGAATATGCATAGTTTTATCGGATGAGTGACAACATTATATGGATGAGGCTGAAGAAAACTACTGTGAAAAGATATTTTAAAACAAGGCATAAAACGAGAATTCTATGACATGCTGTGAGTATTTTTGTTCGTTTCTCTCCAAAATGGCACAGGTGTTAAAATATCATGGTGAATTCAAGTGCATGTGCACTGCATTCACTACAAACAATAATTTCAGGATAAAGCAAATCACTGTATTTTCAGAAGCACATTACTTGCAGCACACATTCATATGACACCGTGTTTGAAGTATGTGAAGTATGCCATTATATATGTAAATATACACATATTTATCAACCACTTAACATATCCACAAAGAAACACACACACACGCGCACACGCGCGCACACGCGCGCGCACACACACGCACACACACGCACACACACACACACACACACACACACACACACGCACACACACACACACACACACACACACACACACACACACACACACACACACCAACAGGATAATTCTTTGGTTTGAAGGGAGTAAGACAATGCTAGTTTAGTAATCATATTTCTACAGAGAAAATGTCTTCAACTTTAAGCAGGAAGCATAGCCGCATTCCATAAATCCTCTTGTTGGAGTTATTTTCTCGGTGCATGACAAAAACTTTCCTTCAGAATGATATCAGCACCCGGCGGATGTCACTATTATCATTACAAAGTGTCTGAGGCGGCCATGAATTATCCAGCTAAAGGCTCAAACCCATCCACTGTCCGTACAAATCAGTTCAGCTCATTTCACACTTGGAACGACTTATTGTAAGCCATTCACATAAAATCGGAATCAAATGCTTGTTGGACTGGCTCGGGCGACCAAATATTTTTTGATCAGCTAAATAACCTTGCATTGTATCACACTTTAAAAGTGCATGAACAGAATCAACGCCTCGAGCGGTTCATTGTTAGCTGCAAAGACAAATTTGAGCATTACTTGCCGTATATCTGTGCCAAATAGATGCAGAGCGGCCTCCCAAGAGATGCCAAAGAACAAAAATCCCCAGTAATGTGAAATGGAGGATGTGCTCATTATTTCTGCTTCAGATAAACAGAGGTAAATGAATATTAATGGAGGATTTATCATCAGGCTTTAATAATACGAGCTTAATTTCTGTCATGCTGAGAGGCCCCAAAAAGTCTAAATAATTGAAATAACACAAAACTTGAAGTGCGATTATTGTCAGGAATTTTGCTCCACCGACTTCCTACTAAAATCAGATGTCAATAAACTGCCAATGCTGTTTTTTTCAGACATAGATAATTATTCATTATTTTTTTTATCATTTTCAGAAATATCACTGGCCATTGTGTTTGTACACCTCAGCAGGGGTAGCATCATAATTTCTGTGACTAAATTGTAATTTGTGACAAATGAGTAATTTCACACCTGCCTTCCACTGCACCAACAAACAATCCCTACTCTTTAAATGACTGAATTTGCATAAACTGCAACATCATATTACAGCAACCATTAATGTGAGTTTGGGACGGGACTATCTATTTGCCTGACCAACAACAGACAGAAAGGAGTGTCTGGGAAAAATAATTTAAAAACAGGGCTCGAAATTAAATTTTTTACTTGGTAGCACTTCAAAAACTTAAAGTTAGGAGCACTAAAAAAAAATTTAGGTGCACCACAACTGCCAATTGTGCAGAACAGTTGCCAGCGCTCGTCCAGACATTTCTTTTTAGTAATGCACTGATCTTGATTCTTCATGGCCAGTTCTGATTGCCAATGTTTTACAAGCAAATGGGCTGATTCTGAAAGCCTTTTTTAAAATATTTATTTTACACCTTAAGCAAGGGACGAGAATGAATAAAAATATGAGTACATGAACAAGATGTTTATTTTCTCTATTACAGGTAGAGCCATTTAAAGGGGTCATCGAATGCCCATTTTCCACAAGTTCATATGATTCTTTAGGGTCTTAATGAAAAGTCTCTAATATACTTTGGTTAAAAATTCTCAATAGTAGTGTAAAAAAAACACCCTTTTACCCAGTGTTGTTTTCGTCAACGAAGACGATGACGAAATCATTTCGTTGACGCCACTTTTTTTCATGACGATAACGAGACGATGACGAGATAAAAATGGCTCGTTGATGACTAAAACATGACGAGACGTGTGTGAGTTTTCGTTGACGAGACGAGAATAGACGAAAATGTTAGTGGGTGGTCCGTCAGACGTTTAAAATGCATGACATTTCCGCTTATTGTGCATGCCAATTAAAACTTAAAAAGTATCTGACGCTATGGCAAGCCGTTTTAGCATTAAATACTCTTTGCTATACTAGTATGGCAAGCCGTTTTAGCATTCCATCCTTGTTTGTCTTTTATGTTCTAAAACATTCCTTCATTATTGTAATTATTGGTGAAAATAGTCGATCCGGAAGCTCACATTGTGTTGAACTATAGATCTGCTATTTTCAGAACTTATAAGTGACACTACCCAACAGCAAAATATTTACTGACCTACATTAATTTGTTAAAAGACTACTTTTTTCCCTTTTTTTGACTAAAACTAGACTAAAACCTTTTTGACTTTTCGTCGACTAAAATTGGACTAAAACTATCACATATAGAAGTGACTAAAATTTGACTAAAACTAAGAAGCATTTTAGTCCAAAAGACTAAGACTAAGACTAAATCTAAGATGGTTGTCAAAAACAACACTGCTTTTACCTTGTATTATATTTCTTCACTGTAGAGACATTTTAATTGTCCACGATCAAAAATCGTCATATCACACACCCCTAATTGCAAAGCAGTTTGTGCAAATCCAAAAAAAGAAAAAGAAAAAAAAACGTCTGGTTCCGAGTTTCTGTGGAGCGCAATGTCATTGACAGGGAGTGTTTGACGGCTTATATCTAAAATCTGCAGGCGAGACACTGCAGGTGAATAGGGTAAAAAACAAAAAACAAAATAACTAATAGTTACCACCTTACTTAGTTGATTGATTACATTGATAATTGCAAACATTTTTCGTATTACAAGTTTTCTAAAATGTTAGGTTTAAATATGCAAATGAGGCATTATTTAATGAATGATGCGCTAATTTGCATACATTTCTAGTACAAAAATCTAAACACGGGATGAAGTCAGTTTCAAAATTCTTGCTTAATTTTTTTGACATATAAAGAGTCAAAAGTTTTTACAGAGGGAGTTTTGGGTATCTCATTTCGTCATGCCATAATTCAGAAAAAACTTAGAACAGACAGGAAACACTATATTTTTTATCTTTTTTTTTTTTTTTTTTAAATCAAGCTAATTATACATGCACAAATCCCTCTGTAAAAACCTTCAGAATATAGACAGGAATAAAAATTTAAAGTTTGGTGTGTGTAAGTGCTAATGAATGGAGATTTATGGCTCAATGGAGGAGAAAAAACTCATTTTGAGAAAACAGCCTTTAAAAATAAGGATTGTAATTGAAATCTATTGACACAAATAGATAAAGTGCTATAAATTAAACACTTAACAGTGTTTTTTTGGATGTTTTCTTTCCACTAGTCTGAATTAAAAAAACTTTTTGAAAAACCCAAAAGCCTGCAGTGTCTCCCCTTAAAGTTAAGAATGTAAAGATCAAGTTTAATTAGTTATGTAATGTTGGAAAGAACGGTGAAGCTGTCACTGTATCAGCTCACAGCAGTCTGTGCAGTAGTAAGGCTAGCGAACGTTTGGTAAAGAAATAAAACAAGTCGCACCACAACAATTTCTCGTACTCGCACAAATGCTCCCAAATATTTTGAGGTCGCGCAGATGAAATTTTGGGAGCATAATGCGACCAAAACGGTCGCAATTTCGAGCCCTGAAAAACAGCCATTGCAATTCCATCTTGCGCCACTAGTAGTGCAGAAATTGTACACTGCATTAAATACAGAGCTGTAATTGGATATGATCTCACAGGTTCCAAAGAGGGAATACTTTAATTAAGCGCATTTATGCAATGTTTATTTCAGAGCTTGTTCTTATCTGCAATCCCTTCTAATCAGACAGTGACAAACGGTAGGTCAGCATGGCCACTGAACAGGGTCAGCCCAAAGCATAATGAATCAATGAGTGTTTTAAAACATTTCAGCACAGGAGAAAGACTCTTCACAAATACTCCACAGAGAGCCATTCTGTCAGACTATTGATGTGAAAATGAGCAGTTAATGCTCATTTCACTCACTATACAGTTATCACATATACAATGGGGTCTGAAAGTCTAGTGAATTTTTTTTAATTTACTCTGGCTTTGTAATGAAAATGATCGTGTTAGTAAGAAACTAAAAGTTTTATTAAAATTTATTTATAATCAAAAAGGCATTTTTTTAATGAAATGTGGGTGTGGGTGTAGAGAGAGGGGGAGAGAGTCATTTATATACAGCTAAAATCCCAAAACCTGGTGATTTTCGGTTTGAAAATTATGTTTTTTAAAGTTGTCTCAGACTTTTGGAGACCATATGTATAATAATTTTCACTAGGCAGTCAATTCAGAGTAAAATAATCCTAAGAGATAAAAGTCCCTGCATAATCACAGGCTAACAATAATCTTATATCAATGTTTTGACAACCAACATAATCTTCCTTAAACTAGAAAAAATCGGATATCATTTTGATCTGAACTACTTTTGAATAATCAGGAAAGCCAAAATATTTTGGAGAACATGATAAGACTATAAAAGCTGTTGGAAATTTATGTCCGAAAGACCAAAATGAAGGGTAAAATACACATACACTACAAGTCAAAAGTTTTTAAACAGTAAGATTTTGAATGTTTTTTTAAAGAAGTCTCTTCTGTAATATTTTAAAAATAACTGTTTTCTGTTTAAATCCATTTTAAAATGTAAATTATTCATGTGATTTCAAAGATAAGGTCACATGATCCTTCAGAAATCATTCTAATATGATGATTTGCTGTTCAAGAAACATTTTTTTTATTATTATTATCAATATTTAAAACATTTGATGAATAGAAAGATACAAGCCTTACTAGATCAGCCTTTATCTGAAATAAAAAGCTTTTGTAACATTATACATTTTACCTTTAAAATGCTTAAGCAAGGATACTTTAACTTGATCAAAATTGACGATAAAGACATTTATAATGTTACAAAAGATTTCTATGTCAGATAAATGCTGTTCTTCTGAACTTTCTATTCATCAAAGAAACCCGAAAAAATCTACTCAGTTATTTTCAAAATTATAATAATGATAATAAATGCCTTTTTGAGCAGCAAATTAGAATATTAGAATGATTTCTGAAGGATCATGTGACCTTATCTTTCAAACCACAGGAATAATTTACATTTTAAAATGGATTTAAACAGAAAGCAGTTATTTTAAATAAAATATTACAGAAGAGACTTCTTTAAAAAACATTACAAATCTTACTGTTCAAAAACTTTTGACTGGTAGTGTATGCCACTATTTTACCCTTCATTTTGGTCTTTCGGACATAACTTTCCAACAGCTTTTGTAGTCTTATCATGTTCTCCAAAATATTTTGGAGTCACTGAAGACTGGCGTAATGATGCTGAAAATGTAGCTTTGATCTCAGGAATAAATTACATTTAAAAAAATATTCAAATAGAAAACAGTTAATTTAAATAGTAAAAAAAAAATCAGATAAATGCAGGCTTGATGAGCAGAGGAGACTTTCTTCAAAAAAACATTAAAAATCTTACAATTCAAAAACGATGATAAACATTTTGCTTAGTCTAAAAAATGATCATTTGCAGTTCTCAGCATTTTTGATGCCCTAGTCACTGTGTTGGAAAGCGGATTGGATGACCCTTTCAAAGAGGAATCCTCCAATCAGAAGCCATCAATTTTCCTATGCAGCATGAGAGCGTAATTTTGATGATGATGCTAGTAACAGGACCATATGGTCATTCAGCAGTCAGGGACCTCCCAGGAAATTCAAGCAACTATGCACTTGCCAAACATTTGTGGGATGTAACTGACTGGCAGAGAAAGGATTCAAGCCTACCAACGAAGAGAAAGAAATGATTTGGGAAATGCAAATTGGGTCATTTGCATAAATATTACTCCATGCCAATCAATATTAATTAAAAATGGTGATGAAAGAAGAGATGCATTTAGAATGAAACCCATTTGATTTGTCGGTAGCTATTCTGAAACTTTTTCAATATTCTCAAATCACGTAATTAATCTGAACCGCGTTATACGGGCCAAACCGGCCTCCCAGCGTTCTGAATATGCAAATGTGAATTTCTGTGCTCACTTATTTATATACACAAAACATTTGAGATCACAAGTGGAGCCTTGGGAATTCTTGTTTGTCCACGTGATCAATTACAGCTATCCACCTGATTTGACTCTGTACACACGGTGGAATGTACGACCCAAATAATTACAACAGTTTTGCTCTGGGCTACTTTTTCCTTCATGTTTTTTTTTAAAGTGACACGTAGGAGCTCGGTAGATTAAAACTGAATTCAATATGCACCCATTTATGGCTCTTCTGTCCAACAGGAAAATATGCAGGATAGAACATTTTTGCTAGCATAAGGCAATCTGACAATATATTGAGCGTTTTATTGTTTGAAAGAGAGATGGCAGCTGCATAGCTGGAAACATTTATAGACTTTGGGTGCTGAAGCCACTATTCTGAAACAGTAAGATGTGCAGTTGATGTATTAAATTGTGTTGTAAAAAACTGTTTAAGGGATATTCTGGAGTCAGGCTGAGTAAAGCTCAGAGGACAGTGTTGATTACCAAAATTTAATTTCCCTTTGTCCCTCCTTTACTTTAAAAAAATAATATTTGGGTTATAATGAAAGACTAACTTTGGAACGAGGCCCATTAGTTTCAAAAATATGGATGCTAACATGATTTTCGTGAGGGAAAAAAGCTCACTGACCTTTTCTGTGTAAATTTAATGCAAATTTTACAACTTTTGTCACCAGAGCAACCTAAAACCTGAAAATAACTGTAAAACGATTCGATTAAAAAAAGGATGGGAGACACTGCAGGTGAATAGGGTAAAAATAAATAAATAAATAAATAGTTATTACCTTACTTACACAGTTGATTGATTACACTCATAATTGCAAATTACAAGTTTTCTAAAATGTTAGTGTTAATAATGCAAATGAGGTATTATTTAATGAAATACTGTATGTGGAAATTTGCATGAATTTCTAGTACAAAAATCTAAACTGGATGAAGTCAGTTTTAAAATTCTTGTTCAATTTTTTTTGACATATTAGAGTCACGTTTTTACAGAGGGGATTTTGGGTATCTCATTGTATACATAGACAGGAATAAAAATGTAAAGTTTGATGTGTGTGAGTGCCACTGAAATGTAGATTTATGGCTCAGTGTAGGAGAAAAAACACATTTTGAGAAAAGGGCCTTTAAAAATATGGATTGTAATTGAAATCTATTTACACAAATAGATAAAGCGCTATAAAAGAAACACTTAATGGTGTATTTTGGATGTTTTCGTTCCACTAGTCTGAAAAAACACTTTAGAAAAACCAAAAAGGCCAAAATCTTGAACTTGACAGGTGCATAAAAAACTGTTTTTGCCTGCAGTGTCTCCCCTTAAATACACAATTTAACAGAATTCATAAATCTAGGCACTTTATTAAAACAATACGATTTACACACTTTAAATTTCTACAAATAATACACCCATTTATTTCCATTTTAAGTGCCTTAATGTTACCTCTGTTTTTTACTTCTCTTTTAGGAAAAGCATGATTCAAAACATTTTTGGTGTTTTTTTTTTTTTGCATGCCACCTTAAAAGTAAAGAGACCATCCAATATGATCTCATTAGCAATTATAAATCTTTATATGCAAACATGTAATATTTTCAATATTCACAGCGCTAAAAAGGTAAGCATTGTATATATGAACAACATCCAGGATGTACAAATGTTTATAAACCCTTGATTTCATGGAAGTAAGTTGATTTATTTAAATTAAATCTATGAAATATAAAACTATAAGACAACAAATAGACAACTTTAACTGAAAAACCGTGCAGCATATTTAACTATTTTTAAATGTTAGAAATATTCAATTTATTTGGCTAAACTGCACTTGAAAAAATGCTGGGTGAAATATGGACAAACCCAGCTTTCTGGGTAGTTTGCTTAACAGTTACTATATTTCTATATTAAAATAAACCCAAAATTGGTTGGAAATGAGCATTTATTAATATGTTAAATAAAGAAACATTTTAGTTGAATAAATAATAATATATAGCATTTTACGCCAACCATGTAGTAATTTTTAAACAATAGTTGAGTTAAATAAAACTACCCAGAAGGCTGGATTAAACATTTAACCCAATGGCTGGGTCAAAACAACCCATTTGCTGCATTTGTCCATATTTCACCCAGCATTCGGTTGTTTTTAACTCAGCATTTTTTTCAGCGTAAACACATGCAAATACTTGCTATTTTTTGATGCTGTCAATGCATCCATATTGTATGGGTATATGAAAAATGTACACGTAAATGTTACAAACAAATACCCTACAAATACCAATGAGATCAGACTTATGATTCCTACTGTATATGTAAGTACATTCCTGCTACATCTGTGTATAAAAACAGCCATTTTTGTGATATACTACATGGAATTTCCCCACATCCACTCTGAAGCACAAAAGAGTAACTCCATCTATAATAAAGCAGTTTTTGTTGTTGCCATTGTCTGATGCTGCATACCTGTGATATCCAGAAATTGCACAAATACATCACATTTAAAGGTTGAACACACTAGAGAGTTAGCAGCGCCTATTACTTTTTTTTCCTGCTGGCCTTGCAAAAACTAACACGGGCATCATTATAAAAGGCTTTAGAAGTAGTTTTACTTATATGAATTTGATTGATATGAGCTGTACAGTAATCCGTGTACCACAGAAGTTTTGCATCCTATTGGTAAATACAATTTTCATGAATGTATGCAAAACACTTCCTCCTACCTAAATCAGAGTCTGGATCTTGAAGTCAGTAAATAAATCAAAAGGATCCTATTTACTACATAAATGCACAATCCTGGTGCCTTGGTAATCTTCAAAATGCGATAACTCGCTCTGCCTCTGAAACAACTGAATTTCTTCTGAATATTACTAATCCCTTTTATTTTTTTTAACCATTCTCCTCTTTTACTCAGGTAATAAATACTATATATACAGTATAATAATTTATTGAAAACGTAAAATAGGTTGTGAACTGATTTTACGTTGACTTTAAAAACTGTTTTTCATACAGCAAGACAGCTCAAGCACAACCATAACATTTGACATTTAAAAAGAATGAGAAAAAGACTAGAACAGAGATGGATGCACGCATTCTCTCTTCAAGAAGTGCCTAGAATTCAAGATGGCCTCCAAGTTAAGGGAACAATGGTGACGAACATGATGCGCTGTGACTACTGATCCAAAGTGAATAAAAGGCTGCACTATGTAGTGGAGATGCAGAGCCTTCTCATGGCCCACGGGCATCTATAAAAGGGGCCTCGCTCTTCTAAACTACCAACAAGCAAGCGGTGTTATCTTCAATATCTTCTTTAGATTGTAACAACAAACCCAAAGGGTTTAAGATGATATTCTCTGCAAATGCAACAATAAGAATGCTTACAAATAATTCATCCCTGCAGTGATGCAATCCACCAAACATTTAGAGGTCAGAGAATACTAAATAAATCATCTCGCTCTTTATTCTCATTTGTAACCATTCACGTTTCCCTGAAATCTGACATTTTAAATTCCAGTGGGTGTATATTATCACATGTGCATGACTCAGCACAAACTGACACACTGTGGACGTGCACTTCATTAGCATCAGCCGAATTCCCCTTTCTTGCTCCGCAACACGCTCTGGAGCCCTGGGCCTGACAAGGGTCGTTTGCACAAAGTGACAGTTCAGTTCCCCCACAGATCGGAGAGCAAGGGGCCCGGACCCTGCAGTGCAGTCAGGCAAGTTTCTTCTCCAGAAATGGTCAGGCAAAAGAGCAAGCGGCCACCGCTGTCTGAGGGCAGACCAGTGGTGGAGAGAAAGAGAGACAGAGAGTAATGAGAAACAGCCTCGAGACGTTGCTCATCTTCTCCAGCAGGGCTTCATTTGTGACTAATTTAGGAGACACAATTCGGAGCGTTTGACTTTGAGCCATCACATCAAGTGTCACTGTGCCTGGAGAGGAGATGATACAGGAATAAAGAGAAGAAATGCCACTTGCTGATAATAAGAAAGCGGGACTGCCCGCGTGTCCCATATATGGCCACCACACAAAAGCAAGGAGCCCTATGGGGACCATTGCTTAAAAAGATCATCCATAACAAGACTGTGGTACAAAAATAGCTCCATACCAAGTAAAATATGAGTTACATTGGTGCATCAACAATAGAAAAGGACTTGGGAGTTGGAAATGGTCAGCATTTCAGTAGAACTTTGTTCAAAGCCATTTAATCTGTTATTGTTTTCACCCACAAGCCACAATGTCACATCAGACAACCAGGGGTGTGTGATATGACGATTTTTGATCATGAACGATTAACATGTCTCCATGATCTGCTTTTGAACAAATATCGTAGTATTGTAATATAGGCTACTGTATACACAACATGCATTCACTCACGGGACACTGCACTTGTCTGCAATCACAAAAGTACATTATTTGCATATGCTTTAAAGTTTAAAGCCTTGCCTGTTAAAGAGCATTATCTCATCCGAGCGCTGTTCTGTCATGCGCTTAATGAGCGCGTAAACCTGAAGCGTGCACGCTAAAAGCTTGTCAAACTGATTACTGGACTAAGCTATCTTTCGTGTCTTGTTTTGCTGGAATGCTACTGCTAAATACACCTACTGTACCTGAAAATTAAAGCACTGTTTGTGTTATTTGTATGTCTTGTGTATTTGTAAAATGTAGCCTATCTTTGTTCTTATTTTTTAATAACAAAGATAAAATATAGTCAATTTTTTCGTCTTCGTCCACTTTGTCCTAAACATCTGCCATTCTTTTTAGTTGATATTTTCTTACCTTGTAAGGCTTTGGTTTTAAAAGAAATGAGTTTGTCTGTTTTGCTCAGACAACTTGCAAAATAGTAAAACCAACCAACATGACGAAGAATCTAAGAAAATATGGTATTTTTGCCATATCGCCAACCCCTACAGACAACCATGTCATATCAAGTTGAATGCTGGAGCTGTGAATAAAATGTGGCAGCTTATTTTATAGACTACCTTGCTGTGCAAACTAGCCTTGGCATCCCATTTTTTCCTAGCATGGTTTCATGGCCAAGGTTGACATTTCTACAGAAATCACGAGTTTGAATGTATGAAGGCTGATGAGATGGATTTCACTAGGTTATGCGTGGGAGACGTTCTCATCAAACTTTAGTCAAAAAGTGCCACATTGAAAATGGCTTCCAACTCCAAATGTAAATTTCAAACGTTGCAAAAAGGTATTTAAAAGCTCTCAAACAAATGGCTACAGATTCAGATCTGTTAACGCTTAGTTATAGTCAAATACATCAAGCTGTTTGAGGCCATGTTCAACAAACCTAACGTGTTAATACACCAACAAAACCATAAATCCGTCACTGCGATATTCCTGCAATCAGCTAATGCCTGCTCAAGTGCATTTAATGTGCACCAGCATCATAATTATCCATTATGCAAGTCTAATATGTTTTTACATTTCAAAACACTTTACTTTCATCCTTGGCGAGGCAGCATTTCAAACACTGATGTTATCATAAAGTATAATCAAGCTCATGTTTTTGCTGGCTTGCTGGATATCATCCTGCAGAGTGCAATGAACCAGAAAACCAGTTTTTAGTGATCCTCTCATCGGCCCATTCAAAGGCCACACTTTGTTACCATGCACACAACCAGGCGTGAGGGATATCAAAGACAACCATTTATTTTGGACCCACTCGGTACAGATCTTTTTTTGTCGTGGCTGTTTGAAGGCGTGCACGCTGCTGAACGCTCATCCGGGAGGGCAGAAGCTTCATTCTGACACTATAGCGCAGGCTGTGTGCTCTTTTAAACCTGTGATAGCAATCCACTAAAGCCTCCGTCCGCTCTATAAATAGAAGCTTTCAGTGTAATCTTCGAGAAAAAAGAGAAAAAATAAGCTGATGCATTTAAGCTTCTCTAAACATGCAGATAGCTGAAAGTTGCTGAAACATTACTTTTTAATGGTAAAGCTATATTTGAAGTGCCTGTAATGATGACTGAAATGCTTTGAGATGAGACGTCTGTTTAAGAATTCATAGATACAGAAGGATTGATATTAATTATAGAGTCTGCGACATAATAAAACGCTCACACAATAACTGGGGAACAAAATAATCAATGACTTAATCTTCATTTCCAGCTTGATTCATATTTAAAACATTACCAAATGAAAATCTCTCGCAGTTACAAGATCGTAAATGGAATATGACACAGTTTGGAATGGAATATAAAGCTAATTTGAAAAGGGGGATGAAAAACGAAATTGGGGGCCTACTTAACTCAGCTGAACCTTGATAATTCCAAAGCACCGTGTTCCGCTTGATCGGGAAAGCTGCCACCTTCTCCCTAGGGGGTTATTATTTTCAGCTAGTGAAACCAGAATGCCATAGGACGGTTACTCCCTCCCTCTCTCTCGCTCTTTTTCTCTCTCTCTCTATCGCCACCTCATTATTCATTATTTTTGAATCACAGTGCTGGGATTGAAGTGAGACTGTCAGCATCCGTTCTCAGCCAACCATCTCTGTGAGCTGTTGTCCTTTCACAGTATGCTGGGTCATCCCTGCCTCCAGTTGATCTCTATCGTGTGCCAGTTGTGAAATGTTACAGATGCTAATTAGCTGTAATATCGGTGACCCCGATATGAGTCCATTATGCATCATCCCCCCATCAGAAATGTTTAATGCTAGCAAATTCCTTCAAAGGCATTTGTGGCAATCTGTTGCTGCCATGCCAGCGTCCGTGGCAAGAGACAAAGCTGGACAGCAGAGGGACGACTGATCGCTTGTCATTGATGGAGGCTGACAGCAGCATAACAATTACGTTTAGGCCAAAAGGCTAAGTATTGTGTCAGGTGCTTTGACCTTCTTAGTTTTCAAAAACAGTATTCAGGAATATTTTTATTTTTACATTTTTATACTATATTAAATAGATAAAAGAGATGACATGATGTAAAAACACATTAGACTTAGCACCCCTGTTCCGAAAAGAAATGAATTAGTTAATTAATTAATCACCATCCAGGTTGTTACACCTCTGACATAACATAAAAAACATAAAACACATCAAGAGAACACATTCCTGTTTGGTACGCCCAGAAATTGTTGTAAAACTAAACAAAAAAGTCAGCAGCAGAGCAGAGTGAGCTGTTTTTGGTATGCTTTTATGTGGAATGGGGGAGGAATACAAAGGGGCATCATAAAGACACAGTATAATTAGCTGTGAAATGATCTCCAGCGTTAAAGGCCTGCAGCTGTCTGGTTCATACTCACCCTCCTTGGATGGGCGCCGCACCTCCGCGCTCAGATTGCACACCTGCGCCGTGCGCACCTGAGGAGTCAGGCATCCTTCGGTTTGGGGATTTAAAGGCAACACCACGTTACTGAGCATCAGCACGCTTTCTGATTCCCCATCGCCTAAATGTTGAGGGCAGGTGCACTTAGCGTAGACTATTCCACACGATTCGGCCTTCTCTCCTTTCAAGCAGTTTTCCAACCACGTGCATAACACCTGACATCCAAACTGACTCGGGCTCGCCTTGTTTAAAACCACAAACTCCACCACAGACCTTTCCTCCTCCTCTGTCTTCTTCGTCGTCAATCCGTTGTAGTCGTAGGGAAACACTCGCCGGAGCTGCACGAAATTCTTGTCGTAATGCAAAAACACATAAATATTCTTGGTGTCATCACACAGGTGCACGATGGACTCGTTGATCCTCAACAGCTCGTTGATCTTCTCGTGAGAGAAGTGATCGAACTGGTAAGCCAGCAGAGAGAATTCAGAACAGCTAATTTCTCGCTTGTAAAGTTTTAGGTAGATGCTGTATTTGGTAGGATCTGGGTTCTCCAACGTCCAAGTGCAGTTTGTGAAGTTCTTGGGAAACATTTCATTCATCGAGTAAGATCCATAGATAACTCCTTTTACCAGCGTGGAACACCAGAAATCTTGGGCACCAGTATATCCAAACATAACCAGGAGATAGGTGGAAAATATATAAATCAACAGATTACGAACAGCCTTCATCCTATGTCATTTGGCCTGAAAAAGAAACAGAGATGCACTACGTTTACTTTCAGCCTATATGGTGTGTAAGATCTCCTAACTATTCAATTTAGCTTTGTGTTAAACACACACTTACCTATATTGTTCGTTTGAACCGCCTATTTTCAATCATAAACTACCATCTCGTTTTATAGAGATTCAAATGATCCTTTCCATGGGAATGTAACACATTTCGGATAAACATTGCCACCTTGTGGTGTTTAATAAATTGGGGGTAATAACTTTGGGCATCTGCTGTGGCAGGATAAAACTACATCATATTTAGCGATCAAACGATCGTTTAATACGATCATTACACACTGAATGATCTTTAGCGCGTTTGAATGACTGACAGCGTCGGACACAATGATCATTGACATTCAATAGCTTTATAGTCGTTATATTAAGTCGCGACTCGATCGGGGAAAGATAAAAACGGCTGGCATTACATGCCACCAACAAAAAGACATTTTGACACAATAAAACGTTTTGTTCTTTTTATTCATTCGAGGGTAATGTGTCGCAATTCTGCAGTGATCTACATGTCTGACCGCATAATAATCATCTACATATCTGTCTGCTCAGGCACTGTTGGGATTTCTATTCAACTAAAAGAAAACCCCATGTGCATTTAGTAAATATTGTCTTTTATATAATTTAAATAGATCATATCTGATTAAGTGTACATGTATGGACTCTAACGTCGTGATCTATGTAAGGATTAAAGCAGCGTTACTTTCAGCATCAAATTCCCCTATTGAACGCAATCTATGCTTTTCATGAGGCAAAAAACTTTGATTTCGATGTAACGCTTTTGTCTCCGCGACGATCTGTTACCTATATTTTATCATAACGTGTGCAAATGTGTTGAATTCCCAAATATTCTAGAAGTCTGAAAGAAAGGCGGCGGAGAGGGAGAGAGAAAGAGAGAGGGAGATCCAGCAGAAGAGAAAAGCTATTCGATGTTCTGTTTGCATGAATCCTGCAGGCATTGCAGCTGTGTGCAGTGTCACATCATTCCCAAACCGAGCCTTTATTTTCATTCTTTAATCACCTTAAATGCGGCACTACTTGTACGACATAGCAAAACGCGAACGATGCAATATACAAAGAGGTTATACACGACTATATAGGACGAGACAGTATTGGCGCACATTGCATCCATCGCCCGCTACTTTTCCTTTACATCGATGTCGCGTCGCGCACTTGCACTTTTCATTGATCATTACAGGAGCGTTCCAGTTTGTCGCGTCGCGTCACGATCAGTAATATGAACGGATTAGAAAACTGTGGCGACAAAAATTTATGAATAAAAACTGCAGCGACGTCTTTTCATATTCACACTCTCTTACAAAACCCAAGAAGTCTAGGGTGATTGTCAGTCGTCAGTTTTTAGGGGTTCAAACCTGAATGTGGTCACCAAAACGGATTTTCGGATATACAGTCAGCGCCAAACTCGATTCTATGTCATTTTCCTGCGAAACTCGTCGATCATCGTTTAACTTCACACTGGCCCTGGTGTAACATTCGAGTCCTTTGAAATATTGACGTAGTTTGTATTGCATTAATCAGAATGAACTATGGAACTCAGATCTTTACGTCGTTTATGCATTAAAGAGAATAAACTTGGGCGAGGGCCATCTCATTATCGTTCACAGCTATCCATATACTTATTTAGATGAATAATAATTATGATAATTATAATAATACAAATAATAAATATGTCTTACCTTGCACTCTGAAAGCTATGGCTATTTTTCCCACATACTTGGAAACATCCTTTAGAAATGAAACGTGTCGCTCCCCTGCGAATCGATATCTCCCATTGCCGATGATAGAAGTCTAGAGCAACAAGATGGTCAGTGAGCAAAAATGCATTAGACTCCAGGCTGGATCATCATCTCGCTCCTTTTTTTTTTCTTCCACCTCAACGCAACCAAGTGATGAGAGCGCAACAGAAGTGAGCAGACACTAGAACGAGGGCTAAAAATGTTGTGAATCTCGACTGATCATTAGTCGCTGTCTGCCCGTCCCTCAAGAGATGCCCAGGTCGGGTAGCAGGTAGAGCGCAATCCCTGACGGATGGAGGATGCTGCTGACTCGCTGTGGAGTGAGATGGAAAGCGCTTTCTCGCCGAGCCTCAGGACTGGAGCTGCAATATCACGTCACTGCCACTAAGATAAGGCACGTATGGACGTCTCGAGCTGCGTCTCTCACCATCTCGCCCCCCTTCCCCTGGATAACATAGAAACTCTTTTTTATGGGAAAATCAAGGCAGAGGAATGTCCCTCGGACTGGAACTAACGACACGGCGACTTTTCTCCGACCGCCTGGACTATTTTATCAGAAGCCAATGGAATAATAATTCATAAGAGGCTTGTTTCCAAGGGAATTATGTTTTTGCATGAGATTTTTTTGTTTTGTTTGAGAGATGTGTACAGGAACTCGTGAAGTTGCTTCATCTTTTTCTTCATTGTACCATCATAAAGATTTGATTTCTTCGTATTCAGAAAGAAAATACAGCATTAATTATTTGTGTGAACTGAAAAACTTGTAGCCACTGAGAATATTCTATTAATCTAAGGACAACGAAAGTTGCTGAACTTGGGAGATACATCGACATATAATGACTTTTGGGATTGAATTCAAACGGTACTAGCGTGGATTTTTTTTCTAGATATAAATGTTGATTTAGATGTTGAGAGAATTTCTTTGTTTGTAGTTCCAGTGAGCTGTGCTGTCCGTACAAGAATTCACCAGGAGACCTAGTTTCCAACAAAATATCATAGGTACAGTACAGTTATTTCATTCTCATACAATAAACTGATATTTGCAGCTCTTATCTTGTCAAATAAATTGGATAAATAAAATAAAGCTACAAAGAAATTCCGAAGAGCACCGTTTTAATCTATTAGCCTATATTAACAATAACCTTAGTAAGCTATTTTGGAGACAGTAGTTAAATGGTGTGTACAAGGGTGATCTTAGTCAATTATCCCTTGATAAACCGCTAAAAACCACATGGGAAACCTAGGTTACTTTAGATAAAACGTTTACATACGAGTCACAATGACGGAATTTCGGATTTTTTGAAAGAACTGTAAACCTTGTGTAAACTTACATTAGCCTACTAAAAGGTAACGTATATCAATTATTCAACACAAACGTTAAAACAAAGTTTAAAACAAATATACCCTATTTGTGACATACAAACGTTATAATACAGTGCCTAATCGCAATGTGATTCTTTAACGATTTACAGCCAGAAAAGGATCACAACGCAAAGCGCATGAGCAGCGTACTGTTGTTATGGTTACCTAGGTCTACTTTAAGAGCAAATATGCGGTCTGACTGACATGTAATCTAATACTGCCTAAACTGTTTGGAAAACGCTGGAAACTGAATAATTGTATTTTAAAAAACACTTTCTTCTTTTAATAACATTTCGAATTGGGGAAAAATAGCAAATAGCTGTGTTGGATGATCCCTGTGCACACAAAATAAAAAAGGTGATAATTAATAATAAAAGAAAAAGGACCTCACCAATGGTCACTGATTCCTCTTTGGATCTGATGCCCCAGTTTCACAGAGGACAAATAAGTTGGAGATGGATGAAGGTCCCTCAACAGATGTTCCTCCTGGAGTTGGATTAATTGGGCCGGAATACAGTACAACTTGCATTACCATATATGTTTAAATTTACAAAAATTTACCTAATTTATTTATTTATTTTAAAAAAGTTATTGTGATGTTATTGTAAAATATATTTTTCCACCTTTTTAACGTGAAAGTAAACCAATGGGTGTCACCAATTTGAAATATCAAGCAGCAAAACGAGCTGTTTTGTACAGCTAAAAATACCTGGACACGGATGAGACCAGAAGCCAGATCCATAAAATTTACAAATGGCCACGCCCACTCTTACGGGAAGAAAAAGGTGGATATAACTGAGCAGACAGATGGTGCTAGTTGCTATAATGCTATGGCTACCATATCATCACTGGAGTGTTTACAGTTAAGTACCGGTAACCAGTCTTGGGGAGTAGTTACAACGGAATTAGTTAGTTTAATTACAAAATAAATGTAATCTGCTATTGAGAAAAAAAAAATGCGTAGCTAAATTACAATTGAAAATTTTAGCAATTAAAATGGGGGTTACATCTCAATATTTTCACACACACACACACACACACACACACACACACACACACACACACACACACACACACACACACACACACACACGCACACACACACACGCACACACGCACACGCACACACGCACACACACACGCACACACACACGCGCGCACACACACACGCACACACACACGCACACACACGCACGCACGCACACGCACGCACACACAAATTTGATTTATTTTCAAAATTGCATTGACTGCTCTAAAATACGAAACCCCAATGTTTCAGGAGTTTAGGACTAGGGTTGCCAAAAGGTGAACAATTTCCAGTAAATTTTGGAAACATTCCAGAAATTTTGGAAACTTTTCAGGATTTTTTTTTAATTTTCCAGGGATTTTTGGAAATTTTCCAGACATTTTCCACCCCTTTCCAACCTTAGTTAGAAAAGTAAACGTTTATTTGATATACATAAGACCAAATAGGAAATAAAATGGTTATGTATTTTTTTATTTATTTTTTAGGATTAACAGTTTTTTTCCAAAGCACTGTTAGATGCCTGTGTTTCCTGCTATGCAAAGATTTTATTAAAAAAATAATAATAATAGTAATAATTGGCATTATAGCTATTAATCTGTATCTTGTTATGATTCAAAATCGTTTCCCCAGAATGATCTCAAAGTAAAAAGAGGTGCTAAAATCAGATTTTTTGGTGTTTGTGCTTTAAAAGTAAATTATAATCTTAATTCAAGTGATGAAAGTCTGACAATAATCAATGTTGAGTACTACTGTAAGGTTAACCCTGCAATGTAGTCAGTTACATTACTGTAATAAAGTAATTGAAATAGTTACACTACTTATTACAATTTAAATAGGGTAACTTGTAATCCGTAACCTATTACATTTCCAAAATAACCTTCCCAACACTGCTAGTAACCAAAGCTGCCATAGAATTATATACACAAAAACGAATACCACGGATATTTCCAATGTTCTCAGTTATGAATATAAATACCAAACAATCAAAACAATAACAAAAAAGTACATAATCACATTTTAGACCTAGTGATCAAACACTGTACTGTATGTCCAGTTTAGTAAGCAAATGCTAGAACTTTTTAATTCACACCTGAATTTTAATGTAGATCTACAGTATATAAATAATGGATACGACTAACCCACAGTAATATTTTCACAGCATACAGATGAAATGATTCACATAATTACTAAGTTATGGCTGTGGTTCACTCCATGGCCAGCGGTACAATACTCATGAACACTAATCAAGTCTTTGTGTGTTTAGCCTGTGACAAGGTCGTTACGACATCAAACTAACCTGATCAGAAGAAAGCCACAGCCAGAGCCACAGCCTAGAGCTTTATGTCTTAGAGGCTTTAGTCTTTATTCAACCCGATAAACTAAGTATCATGGTGTCAATGTAAGATGGCTTGGATAAGGAACTGGCACTGCCATTGAGACTTTGACCTCTGAGAGGATATCTTACATTATTGTGTGCTTTATAGGTTCAGCCTTGGGAACTGTCCTCATGTTGTTGTATAAATTTGATTGATTTTTGACAGAAAGTGCCTAAAGAGCTGCTTTATTTATGCCAACACAATGAGTGAATAAAACTAATAGGCCACAGGGTCAGCCCACTTGGGAGTGGTTTTGTATTTGTGTAATTCTCCTGACATCCTTTATTCTTTGACATGTTTAATGCATCTTTCTCAGGTTTAATGTGTCACAGATGCGTTTACACAAGTAGGGCATTATACATTAAAGAAAAAAATACCAATAATGGCAGAATTTTCATTTTTGGGTATACTATCTCTTTAAGACAAACACACGTGCTGGGTGCAGATGTTCATGTCTTTCTTTCTTCAGTCATGGATTCTATGGTGCTCCTGAGTTTGAACTTCCAAAATACAGTTTAAATGCAGCTTCAAAGGGCTCTAAATGATTACAGCTGAGGAAAAAGGGTCTTATTTAGCAAAACGATTTTTCAAAAAAAAATTGACATTACTTTTTAACCTCAAATGCTTGTCTTGTCTAGCTCTGCGTAAACTCTGTGTATTCCTGTTCAAGACAGTAAGGGTATGTCAAAAAAAATACCCTAATTGTCATGAACCGGAATACACAGAGTTCACACAGAGCTAGACAAGACAAGCATTTGGGGTTAAAAAGTATATCAATTGTATTTTTGTTTTAGAAAATAACCGATCGTTTTGCTAAATAAGACTCTTATTCCTTAGCTGGGATCGTTTAGGGCCCTTTGAAGCTGCATTTAAACTGCATTTTGGAAGTTCAAACTCGGGGGCACCATAGAAGTCCACTATATTGATTTTTTTTATGACTGAAGAAAGAAAAACATGAACATCTTGGATGACAAGGGGGTGAGTAAATTGTAATTTTTTGTTCTGGAAGTGAACTTCTCCTTTAAGCAATTCTTTGAAAAGCAGGTTATTTGCAGTTGAATATTTATACAGCATGAAAGATGGCAAAAGATCTTA
Source organism: Garra rufa (assembly GCF_049309525.1). Classification (NCBI taxonomy): domain Eukaryota; kingdom Metazoa; phylum Chordata; class Actinopteri; order Cypriniformes; family Cyprinidae; genus Garra; species Garra rufa. The sequence continues at coordinate 14,236,998 of NC_133362.1, forward strand.
AATTATTGAATAATCGCATTATGCTTTTAAAGTCTTTAATTTGACATTCATGCAAGCAAGTCATTGTATAGAGTCAACAGGAAGAATCTTTTATTGAAAAACATAAGTAATTGATTTAAATGTCAGTGATGAGCGACACGTAAAAGCCTATTAACAAAAGAGAAAAAAGCTGGAAAAATAATTAGTTACACAAACATTTCAATGACAGGGTGTCATTTTTTTTCTGTTAACTAGGAAGAGTTTTCCACAATGCGCCTGCAACAGTCATTTCATAAGCACCAAGCTGGATAATTGACAGTATGAAGTGTTTTAAAAACCACCGGGAGGTGTACCACACATTTACAGAGAGGACACAATTATTGCTGTCATCTATAAAGTCCATACAAAGATTTTTATCAGTAGCAATCTGTCAAAGCATCCGCGCTAAGAATCAGGACTGATATAAAACTGTAGACAAAACAGACTTACACACAACCCTTCACAGCAACAACTCTGTCAATAAAAATCTATATTCTCTGTAAACTCTAACTGTACTTCTGATATGCATATCATTATGGTTTGCAAGTAATTAATCTATCATCTTTTTACATTTTTGTACAGCAAATGCATAGTTTGATAATTAATATCCATAATTTCTTTCTCAAAAAAGAAAAAAAACTCCATCGCATTCTGAATTAATACAGATAATGTGCCAAAAATTTATAATCAGAACATATCACACCTGTTCTGAAATCTGTGCATTGAAAATTGCTGTTGAATTAGACAAATAAACAAAGCTGCTGAAGGATGCCATTCAATTATGAAAAAACATTCAGGCAGTTGTGCTATGTCAAGGTTGTTATGAAATAATTGTCTACCTTTCAGATAATGAATCTGAATTTGAACTGAATAAGTATTCATGCAATGAAGCGCTCTATGCTAATTATTACATATGACTAAATATATAAGAATGCAAATAGATTCACCATAGATTCTGTAATGACCTGTAAATCATATACCCTGTAAATATAGGTGCATCTCAATAAATTATAATGACGTGGAAAAGTTTATTCCAGTAATTTAATCAAATTGTGAAACTCGTGTATTCAATAAATTCAATGCACACGGACTGAAATAGTTTGAAGAAGACTTTGGTTTTTATAAATGTGATGATTTTGGCTCACATTTAATAAAAACCCACCAAATCTCAACAAATTAGAATATGGTGACATGCCAATCAGCTAATCAACTCAAAACACCTCCAACGGTTTCCTGAGCCTTCAAAATGGTCTCTCAGTTTGGTTCACTAGGCTGCACAATCATGGGGAAGACTGCTGATCTGACAGTTGTCCAGAAGACAATCATTGACACCCTTCATAAGGAGGATAAGCCACAAACATTCATTGCCAAAGAAGCTGGCTGTTCACAGAGTGCTGTATCCAAGCATGTTAACAGAAAGTTGAGTGGAAGGAAAAAGTGTGGAAAAAAAAGATGCACAACCAACCGAGAGAACCGCAGCCTTGAGAGGCTTGTCAAGCAAAATCGATTCAAGAATTTGGGTGAACTTCACAAGGAATGTACTGAGGCTGGGGTCAAGGCATCAAGAGCCACCACACATAGACATGTCAAGGAATTTGGCTACAGCTGTCATATTCCTCTTATTAAGCCACTCCTGAACCACAGACAACGTTAGAGGTGTTTTACATGGGCTAAGGAGAAGAAATGGACTGTTGCCCAGTGGTCCAAAGTCCTCTTTTCAGACGAGAGCAAGTTTTGCATTTCATTTGGAAACCAAGGTTCTAGAGTCTGGAGGAAGGGTGGAGAAGCTCATAGCCCAAGTTGCTTTAAGTCCAGTGTTTACTTTCCACAGTATGTGATGATTTGGGGTGTAATGTCATCTGCTGGTGTTGGTCCACTGTGTTTTTTGAAAACCAAAGTCACTGCACCCGTTTACCAAGAAATTTTAGAGCACTTACTGCTTTCTTCTGCTGACCAGCTTTTTAAAGATGCCGATTTCATTTTCCAGCAGGATTTGGCACCTGCCCAGACTGCCAATCCAACCAAAAGTTGGTTAAATGACCATGGTGTTGGTGTGCTTGACTGGCCAGCAAACTCATCAGACCTGAACGTATTGTCAAGAGGAAAATGAGAAACAAGAGACCAAAAATGCAGATGAGCTGAAGGCCACTGTCAAAGAAACCTGGGCTTCCATACCACCTCAGCAGTGCCACAGACTGATCACCTCCATGCCATGCTGAATTGAGGCAGGAATTAAAGAAAAAGGAGCCCCTATGAGGTATTGTAAACATATACAGTAAAGAACATCCTTTCCAGAAGGCCAACAATTCACTAAATAAGTTTTTTTATTGGACTTATAATGTATTCTAATTTGTTGAGATAGTGAATAGTGGGTTTTTGTTAGATGTGAGCCAAATCATCGCAATTTAAAAAAAACAAAGACTTAAACTTCTTCGGTCTGCATTCTAATTCAGTTCAGTGCATTGAATTTATTTAATGCACCTGTATATTTCATATATTTCAATTGTACTTTGTTACATCCAAATTCTGCATCCTGTTCGCAACCTCAATTAAAATAACATTTGAATTAGATTGGATTGTAATCAAAAAGCCTTTCTGGTTTGTAGCTTTGTTGAATTCTGTATGTCAAGTGTTTACCTATGTGCTTACCTTGTTGACAACATATAATAAACGATGACCACAGCTAACAACAACTCAGCTCATCACAACAGCATTAGAAACCCTCTATAATTGCGAAGGAGGTTATATTGTTTCAGCAACTCACATACAGTGTAGATTGCAAGTTGATGAGCCTTAAGAGTCAATCATAATGCAATAACCCAGCGCAACCAATTGTGTTCTACTGTAACTCCATTACACCGACCTAGAGAAAATTAAATAAAAATAAGGTCTGAGTTGCAGCCAAAGGGACCCATAACGAAAACTCTATTTATACTATTATCACACAATGTTTTACAGTGTCTATTTATCTTTACTGCTTATTCATTTTTGCATGTTCCATTTACGTATTCTACTGTATGTATAGTATATATACAATGTTTTCAATGCACAATATAAAGAATGTATATATAATTATAGTGCTGGCTTCTTTAGCCAGCTACAGAGTTTTTTCATGAAGTGTCATCAGTGGGCCATATTGGCAGCACTGAACATAAACAATGCCACTGAACCGAACAAAGATCACATATTTTGCTGATTACCGCTGCTGAAAATGGGCAATTATTGTCATGTTTTGGGCTATACTAACATTTGGAGTACAACAGACTGCCCAAACTTATAACAAATCAAGGAGAACAGTGCAAAAAACTGTCTGAAGAACAAAAGGCATTTGTGGTTGGCCAAACTGAACCAGGATTTCATAAGCAAGAATCTTGACAACATTCATGTTTGTTCTTATCATTTCCAGTCAGGTAGATTAAATATTAGGCTAATATCTCAATTAATACTGTTTGTACGTATCTTTACCACCTATTAACATTAGTTTGTCAAAATATTGCGCCCTTTCCTGCATACTAAGTCCTACTCTATATGATTTAGCAGCTTCCACACATTTTTGTCTGTGGTTTAGACTGCATAAATGAGCAGAAAAACATATTCTGTAGTACATTAACCATGCAATCCATGCTGTTCTTTACATCCGAGTATCGCCAATATGGCCGCTCATCCAGGTAACTGACCTAATCGTGACGTAAGTGCAAACCCTCTATGGTAACCCAAGTCCTGACCTCTGTAAAATGTTCATATTCAAAAACTAAAATTGTTCGTTGAGTGACCAATTTGCTGAGTGTCTGCATGTATAATTAAGTTTAGACAGTTTGCAAAAATGTTTAGCATCCGTGGTATGAAAATTATGACTACGAGAGCCGAGCCTCCGTGTTGCCAGATCCAGCTAGAATAATCCTCTATGGACTTGTCTTTTCCACTTTGTTTGACACTTTAGAAAGTTTAGGGTTAGCGATATCTTTATCTTATCCTATTTGTAAGATATTCTGCCTTATTTTTATTTTTCAGTTTTTATTTTTTATCATAGCAATATCTGGCAACACTGCTTCGCAGACATTTAAACTGAGACTAAATAAAAAAAGCCCACGGACAGGTTATTGCTGAAAGGATACCTCATTCGGTAAGGCAAACACAAAAACATCATGAAATGTGACCCTGGACCACAGAACCAGCCATAAGGGTCAATTTTTTGAAAGTGATTTATGGTTAATTAAAATTTATGGTAGGAAATTTACAAAATATCTTCCTGGAACATGATCTTTACTTAATATCAGAATGATTTTTGGCATAAAAGAAAAATCTATATATTTGGGCCAATAGCATGTATTTTTGGCTATTGCTACAAATATACCTATGCTCCTTAAGACTGGTTTTGTGCTCCAGGATTACATATTATCGGTAGAGGCAAAATCAGTAGCATTTAACACTAGCAGAACAAGTAGGTAACATAATTCCATGAAATACACAAACACTAGCCATGAAGAACTCTATCCTACTGTATTTTATTCAGTATAATAGTTACATTTTCACAATGTCTGATCATGCTAAAACCTTTTAAAAGAGCACTAGACAATGATATGATCTGTATAGCAATGAAAACGATAACAGTAATGTGTATTGTTGCATGACTAATAAAAACATAGTAACAAATTTTAATGCAATAAATATGGTATAATTTAATTATTTCAACATTTTAATTAAATGTTCATCCCTCCAGAACAGAGTAAACATCTTTCACAATCTACCACAATCTGTCTCTTTTAAAGTATTTAGTGTATATAATGAGTTGTATTTGTTGGGGTTATTATAGCACAATTCTTAACCCAACTTCAGAACTCACCAATTTTTAAACCTTGGTTATGGCCATGGACACATGGTGCCTAGTAATTTCTTTCTTCTCATCTTCATAATTGCAGCAAAAACATTTAACCTTAAAGCATTTTTAAGTCCTTAAGCACCATGCATGATGCCTCATCTTCAGCCCATACTTTCATCAGCTGAATGTCACATTGTACGCAAGGACCTTTAAGTTCAACAAAAGAATCTCTGTTTTGTTACCAGTAGTCTTTTTACATTCAGATCAGCAAAATAAATCAAAATATTAATTGCTCAAGGAAATAGGAGGAAGCACCAACTGTATCCAGCAAACAACTGCAAATGTAACAGACCCCCCAAAAATTCCCCAATCTCAAATCACCACTTCTTGTTCATTAAAAATCAGTGATCTCTTGCTTCACAGATTGCGTTCCCCTGCCTTTGGTTGTTCTGGCACGGCTTGTGAGTGCTGCATCGCAAATCCTCCTCAGGCGGCCAGAGGAACATCAGGAGTGACCCGGAGGCGTCCCACATACAGCGGCCATAATGAAGAGCGGGGAGCTTTGGGAGCTTTCAGCTCAGTGAGCTGTGATGGTGGGGGAGAACTATTCAAAGCCTTATTGAAACATGAATACACTGAGAAGGGTGTCTCCTGTGAGGAACAGGGGCCAAATATCAGGCTGCAGGAGCCGCTGCATCTTTCTCTGCCATGTCACGACCGTGCCCTTTTTTCCCCCCACGGCTACATTTGCCCTTGGATTTAGACTGTTGCTAAAACTACTGAAAGTAATATTGTGTTTTAGACAAATAGTGTCTGAGCATCCAAATGCATTACTTTCAAGATCTCCAACCTACACTTCTCTAACCAGATAAACACACACACACACAAACAAACGGAAATACAGTGCCTCTGAATATTGTTGACATGAGACATGAGATTCCTCCCACTAGACATCTTGAACCAAATGAGTCAGGGGAAAAATTGAGATGAAAGGAAAGTCAGAAACAGAACTGAGTCTAGAGGAGAAAAAAACTTTACTCTTTATTTGCTGATTTTAGTACATAAATATTATAAACAAGTTTAAGAGCATGTCTGGATTAAAATTGCGGTAAACAAACAGGATTTTAATGGACGTTACATCCCTCCTCCACTGAAATCCCCAACCACGGAGCATGCAAACAAAAACAACCATGAGTGATTCGCAACAATATGGAAATCATTGGGCAAAGTGCTACAACCAAAGCTTGGAATCAACCACAGTTTCTGTCGGAAACGTTGAACTCTTAAAGTTCCCCTATTATGCCATTTTGAATACTGCCTTTCATACAGTGTGCAATGTAGCTGTATGTGAATATAAACAATCTATAAAGTTGTAAAGTTATTGTCTCTTAAAAGAAAGAATCGAAACAGCCTGAATTCAAATTCCACTTGGGTAACACATTTGCATAATGCCTTCCTATATTCTACATTGGCTGGCCCGTGAACAACTTGACCCGCCCTCAAACACATTTTACTGACAACTGCTTCTCTAAACACGGGACTCACAAAACGCTTGCTTTTGAAAGATGGATTGGTACCCAGTTTATTTGGAACAGCTGGCTTTACTGAATCACAACATGTAAGTATGATAAATAATAGATGTTTATATTTTCTATTGAGCGTTCAAAATGCAAAATTATGACAATGGCTGTATTGTTTCTGACATGTATTGTATGCAGTAGACCAATCACAACAGACTGGACCATCTGGCCAATCAGAGCAGAGTAGGCTCACAAAAAGGAGGTGACTTAATCTTTTAACGGCTTTAAATAAATTGTTTGAGAATTGCTGGAAAATGAGGTGATATTAAATGCATATTTTGAGAAAACAAAAGCGTTGTTTGACGCTTGCATGCATGTTAGAGTCTCTTTTGTAGGAGACTCCCAAAACAGCATAAGGGGTTTTCACAGCAATGCTGTAGAACCACCATTCTTAAATCTCCAAAGAACCTTTCAGTGAACAGAACCATTCTAGTGTTTCTTCTAAAGAATGTTTTTTCCTCTTTAAAGAACCTTTTATGGAATGGAAAGGATCCATGAACCATAGATGTCCATAAAGAACCTTTATTTTTAAGTTTATATATTGTATTTTGCAAAAAAAAAAAAAAAAAAAAACAAACAAACAAAAAAAAAAACCATAGGATCTTCTCTGGCAAATCCAAGACAACTCAAGTAGCATTCTGTCACGCAAACAACCTCGCTTGCAACCCTTGCCAGACATGAGTTCAGATATTTTAGTCGTAATACCTTTCTTAGTCTAATAATAGATGTTTATATTTTCTATCAAGCTTTCAAAATATGGAATTATAACAATGGGCGCATCATTTCTAATGCAGGCTGTACGCATCAGAAAATCGAAAAAAAAAAAAAAAAGCGATGTATGCAGTAGACCAATCACAACAGACTGAACCATTTGACCAATCAGAGCAGAGTAGGCTCACAGAAAGGAGGTGTTCGAACAAATTGTTTAACAATTGCTGGAAAATGAGATGATATCAAATGCATATTTTGAGAAAACTAAAGCGTTGACCGGGCAGGCATGTCAACCTATTATAGGAGACTCCTAAAAGAACTTTACAAACCTTAAAAATATTATAAAAATTATAAGGTTCCAAAAAGAGGTTTGCACAGCAATGCTGTAGAGTAGACAACCCAGGCTCTTTGGAAATATGTGCATCTACATACATTTCTGCAACACCATAATTACGTACCTTACTGCATGTTTCGAAGCAGTTTCAAAGTGAAATGTCCAGAGAGTGGCGCTAAAACACGTTCAGTACGTGACCATGGCACGTTTTTATTACACTGATACTTGAGATACATGGGATTCGTACCGGAGCTCTTCATCATCCAAGTGCAACACTGTGTCACGTGAGCTACCGGGCAAACTGACTGCATTTGAAAACTCATGCATATGAATGCTGTATGTGACAACAATGTTCAAAAGTATCAATTTTCAAATCGCACAGGAGGTTAAAATTGTCTTGAAGCCATAATATAATATTCTGCAGTAGTAATTGTCTGAAAATTAGGCTTTATTAATCAATAAATCGTAAATCATGTGTAATGTGTAAATCATACTATGTGTGAAAAGGAATAAAAGTGTTTGTGCTCTGTTACTCCAGTGTTCATTTCAACTGGAAACTGCAGTGATTCGTACATATAGGTACGTTTTTTCAGGTTTGCAGAAATGTCTATAGAGGCACGTATTTCCAATGAGCCTATGTTGAAAGTAGAACCACCATTCTTGGATCCCCAAAGAACCTTTCAGTGAACAGAACCATTTTTGTGTTTCTTCTAAAGAATGTTTTTCCTCTTTAAAAAACCTTTAAGGATGTACCAATAGATGTCAATAAAAAAATAAAAAAAAATAAAAAAAAACCTTTATTTTACGTTTATGTACTGTATATTGCTTCTCTGGTAAATCCATGACAACTCAAGGAGCATTCTGTTACACAAATAACCTCACTAGCAACCTGTGAGAGACATGAGTTCAGATATTTTAGTCATAATACCTTTCTTAGTGTAATAATAGATATAAATTTTTCTATCAAGCTTTCAAAATACAGAATTATAACAATAGACGAATTGTTTCTGACATGTGCTGTATGCCATAGACCAATCACAATGTTTCTGATGCACGCTGTATGCAGTAGACCAATCACAACAGACTGGTCCATTTGACCAATCAGAGCATTGAGGGGTTTAAAGAGACTGAATCTTTCAGCTGCTTTGAACTAATCGTTTGAGAATCACTGGAAAAAGGGGTGATATTAAATACATATTGTATTTAATATCTTGTAAGCATGTAAACCTATTGTAGAAGACTCCTAAAACAATATTAGGAACCTTAAAAATGCCATAATAAGGTTAAAAAAATCCACCATTCTTGGATCTCCAAAGAACCTCTCAGTGAACAAAACAATTTTTGTGTTTCTTTGAAACAATGTTTTTCTTCTTTAAAGAAACTTTTATGGAATGAAAATGATGTACCATAGATGCCAATAAAAAACCTTTATTTTTAAGTTTATGTACTGTATATTGCTTCTCTGGCAAATCCAAGACAACTCAAGTAGCATTCTGTCACACAAACAGCCTCCCTTGCAACCTTTGACAGGCATGAGTTCAGATATTGTAGCCGTAATACCTTTCTTAGTGTTTGAAGGGTGAAAAATGGCTCCCCTGAAGCAAGACTTGGTATTTTCCAATGACGTGTCAGCCGTCCCCCTGAAGTCCAACTTCTTATTACTTTGCTTCTTATTTGCCAACGTTATTGTTTCAGCCCACTGCTTTCCCCGAGATGAACCAGCAGCTATTATTCAGAGCGGTGGAATTAATTGGTGAATCTCTCACATGCTTTGAGAAATGAATAGATCTACATAATCAATTACACAGTGTGGGATGCTGCCAACAAAACTTTGGAGAAATGTCTGCTTCATGACAAAAGAAGAACTGTAGGGAGCGCCGGAAGAGAACGAAACCAAGCCTGACAGGGTTGTATCGGAATTTCATATGAGGCAAAAAATACGTTACGGACTAGTCTGACTTTTTGCCCTCTTCTACAAAACGACTGCTTCACATTTCTGGAGGCCCAGTGTGGAAGCTGTTGAGCATCAGTGCAATGATTTTCTTCTGGCTGCTGATGAAACATCATGACTTGTAATGTTCTGGCAGATGGTTGGGTTTTCATCACGTGGATGAATCTTACTGTGCCAATTAGTGTTTAGAAGACTCTGAAAGTGATAATCAAGCTTTGTTTCAGCTGTTTCCCATTTTAGATGTTATGATATTGCGTTCCTACTTTGAAATGTTATTGGCAATTTTATTGGCTCTCTCAGGAGTGAAACTGTAATTTAACTTAAGCTTGGTTACAAAGGATATGACTCGCATACATCCGAGATATATTCTATGATGAAAATCACATATAATGAGACATTTAAAAGGAGGTTAATTATTGAGGCCATTTTATACAACTGAACTGCAATTATAAATGTCCTATAAAGGAAGGAAACGTACTCAAGCAATTATTCCCCTTAACGTACACTTGCGTTGCTCATTTTTATTTTTACACTTCATTTCCTTCATTTGAAAACATGATGCACAGCGAACTCATAGCACGTTTTTCTTTATCACAGTTATTTATTTTCCCCTGCTGTGGCACATAAACATCATACATGTGAACATGTGAATGTTTTACGGATTTGTAGCTTTCCATTCAGCCGTTCTTGAATCCTACCCTGGAAAAAAAAATTGACAGGATCTATTTCACATGTATGTCTATTAAAGAGCTGACATTTACATGTTTGTCTTCAGGCTCTAGCATTAGGCCAGCACTGATGCAGCTTAATTTCCTCTGTCAAGATGCCATGGTGCCTACGAGCGATTCTGGCGTGTGGCGTCTCTGTTCCGCTTCATCCCCTCACACCTGAGGCATTGCAGTCCCTTCAAGCATATCAAGGACCGTTTCACAGCCCACAAAAATCTAAGCCAGATCTATTTATAGTATAAAATAGCATCAAAGTTATATATTATGCCGACTAGAGATGCACTTTGTTTAGACAAAACGAATCTTTTTGAGGCTGAATAGTCACAGTTGACCTTTTATTACACATGTTAAGACTGAGGGCCAGATAGAGTCGAATAAAGCGGCAAAAGCAAGACTGAAGGGTTTTTGTGTGAAAAAGAAAAAGATTCTCAGTTAAAGTTCCCATGAAATCAAAGTATGAATGTGTTAGCCTTAAGTCCCATTTACACCAAGAGCGATAACGACATCGTTCATCAGCTGTAAAAAAAAAAAAAAAAACGTTCTGAAAGTGATCACAACCATATCGTTTCCCTGTATCGTAGAAACTATAGTATTTCAAAAATAAAAACTCTTTCATTGTTTCTTCACCATAAAATTCTTCCAAATCCGTTTGACATTCTTCTTCATATGATTATTTAGAATAATGCCCAAGCTGTTTTTTTTTTTCTATTCAGTGGAAGCAAACAATGACCGTGGTTGTCTGTGATCCCCGTCAACTATCACCATGTGGGGTTTGGACAACCCAGGCTCATTGGAAATCCGTGCCTCTACATACATTTCTGCAACACCGTAATTATGATACTGCACATTTTGCGGCAATTTCAAAGTGAAATGTTCAGAGCGTGGCACTAAAACACACGTTCAATACGTGACCTTGGCATGTTTTTATTATGTTGGTTCAGGCACGTATTGCTGCGTTTTTATTACGCAGCTTGAGGTAGGGCTGCTCGATTTTGGCAAAAATCATAATCATAATTTTGGTCAATAATGTAATCACGATTATTTAACACGATTATGACTGGGTCCAAAACTTTATATTAGTTTAATTAATTTAAAGATAGAAACACAACAGGGAAAAAAAGATACAAATGAAGAAAAAAAAAAACAGTGCTTTTTTGGAAAGTCTTTTATGCAAGTCTAAAGTAGTCTAACAATACTACAGAAATGTAATGTAATTATTTGAATGTAAAATAAAACAGAGTCTACACTGTAATAATCAAACATGCCTTGTTTCTTATTAAAACTACAAAAGTCCTTCATTCAAGAGCAGCGAGTGATTTTTCTCTTTGTATTTTTATGTTTTATTATGTTGGTTCAGGCACGTATTGCTGCGTTTTTATTACGCAGCTTGAGGTAGGGCTGCTCGATTTTGGCAAAAATCATAATCATAATTTTGGTCAATATTGTAATCACGATTATTTAACACGATTATGACTGGGTCCAAAACTTTATATTAGTAATTAATTTAAAGATAGAAATACAACAGAAAAAAAAAGATACTAATGAAGAAAAAAAAAACAGTGCTTTTTTGGAAAGTCTTTTATGCAAGTCTAAAGTAGTCTAACAATACTACAGAAATTTAATGTAATTATTTGAATGTAAAATAAAACAGCGTCTACACTGTAATAATCAAACATGCCTTGTTTCTTATTAAAACTACAAAAGTCCTTCATTCAAGAGCAGCGAGTGATTTTTCTCTTTGTATTTTTACGTTTTATTAATATTAAGCACAGAGATGGCAGAAGGAATATTATTTGTTGCCGCTTTAAGAGCCACACGGATCCAATATACTGTTACGCACGTATTTTCATTCTCAACTGTTTATGATCATTTAAGACATAACTGACATGGGTTTACATTTGAAATATTTGTGTGTATATTTGACCGTTTAGACGCGCACCTTGAGCTAAGAGATAACTCTACATGTCCGTGTTCTGCTCCATCTCTGAGCGTATACACAGAACAGCGCAAGTTTTCTTTCTCGCTTTTAAAAACACAACAAAGAAACATTAATAAATCAAGCACGTCCCGTTTTATAAAAGTCAGGTTATATGATTTTGCTTATTTGCATGTGAAATTAGGCTTTTATGGAGGAGCAATAATCGTTTCATCTCCATTACTGTATTTTCATGATTGTTTGAAGCCGAAATCGAAAACTGAAGTTTGATTAATTGCACAGCCCTAGCTTGAGGTATGTATTGCAGCTGTTCAGAATTCAAATATCCGGGGCGTGTCGCTAAAGGTTAATGCTCTATCGTGTTGGAAATATCCCCAAACACCAAATCCAACCCTAAACCTAACCGATAGTGGTAACAAATGCAAAGGTGATTAAAAAAGCGTATATAACAGCCGTGCTATTTTACTTCCTCAAGCTGACTTGAGGTGTTTTGTTGAAGCATAGTTTCAAACCGGAGCTCTATATCACCCAAGTCCAACGCTGTATCGCAAGAGCTACCGAGCAAACTGTCTGCATCAGAAAACTCATGCATATGAAGCTGTATATGTGACGACACTTTATTTTATATTTTATATTTTTTATTTTATATATTTTATATTTAGCATTTGTAAGGCTGATTCAATTATTGAACTGGTTTGACTCAAGTGAACCAGTTCAAAATGTCTTATCTTCTAGTGCAGCTAACTACTTTTCAAATGGATAGCCTGACTGTGGTTTAGTTACTTTAAAATATGATTAGCTGGCAGCTTCAAAAGATATTTCAAAATAGTTTCCCTACTACTCATCTATCAATAGGCATCGTTTTTTCTTGTCCTTGCTTAATATAATCATTATATTAGCTCTTCATCCTGAATAAGGCTAAGGTCGCTTACAAATTTGAGTTTTTATTCAGAATGCCAGCATATCCCCTTAACACAGGGCTTACATTATTTAATTTTTAATTATTAGTGAGCGTAAACAGCACCTTCCCTTGTACTTATCTCTTTTTATAAATTATAATAAGCTTTTTACTGAGAAGAGGTTTCTTTGTGTTCGACGCTTTCACGAAATGTGGTTTCAAGCCAAATAGGTCAATTTCTGAGTGAGAATAATCTCCGGAGCACACAGAGTTTATTCACAGCCTCTTAATCTGTCAGCAATGATTATGCAACACAGACATAGTTGATCTAATCGTAGAATTTTATTCTCTGTGATGTATTGTGAAACATATTTAAATGCAATAGGAACCTAAAACACTTATATGTGTGACTACGTATATGCTATCGTTTGTTGTATTCTATAGAAAGTTAGTCCCAAACACCCAGAGCAAATAACATGTGCCTATAATTATCACACAATGTCGTCTCAAGGCATCTTTGTTGTTTACCCCTCCCATCTCTTACCTAGCATCATCATACCAAACTTAGCACTATTAAACTGAAACCTATGCTGAGAAACTGACCTTAAATGAGATTTTGAGAGCATGTTTCATTTTATTCACCCCCTCTGCTTCTCATTCTGCACACTTGTGGTGTTCGCCCGAGCCATGGCTGGATTTGTAAGCGAATTTTAAATCAAGGCGCTTCTTCCCCAGCAGTGCTCCTGTTTTTCAGAGACAATGCTCCAGCGCCACACGAATCCTCTGGGTCTTTTGTCTTTTTCCTTTGAACACTACACCAACCACTGAGCCCTCGGCTGCCCCAGACCTCCAACACGGTCTATGCAAATATCCTACCAGAAGCTGCCCTCGCCGTACGGATGAGAGACCAGATGCATCTGAAAGTATCAGCGTTTCTCACGAGAGGCTGAAACGGTCCCTTGAACGGGCATATGGCGGCAACAGATGTGGCTGTTTGGAGGTCAGTTTTCGAGAGGGATGAATATGCTTTGGATTCAGTTGTTGCACAAGTCTCTGTATTCTCTCAAAAGAGTAAAATTTCACAGAATTTTCACAGCCAATTAGAAGAAAGTGAAAGCGTTCTCACTGCCACCTGACTGAGACTGTCTCTCCTCCAGAGTGGATGTGTTTGGAATTTGACGACAGGCAATACTGGACCATTACCATGACACACACTTTCTAGAACTACAATTCCCATCATGCTCATGAATTCTAAACTTTTATGCTTTTGCACCTAAAATATCCCCCTATTTTGCCAACAATTTGAGATTGCATTTCTCAGTAAATAAACGATATAGAAAATCAACATTATTCAAATGGCAAACATAACTAGGATATTATGGTATGGTATGTCACTGTGTTTCAGCTACAAGCAGCTCTACAGAAGAAAATCATTTGGTTATTTAGCTCAAGTCCGTTCTGTGTTGATTCACTGCCAATATCAAAAAATCTGTTAATTATAAAAACTAACTGGATTTAGCTATAAAGCAGCTCTACAGAAGACAATAGTGTTATCATCCAGCTCAACTAAAGTTTTTTTTCCCCATCTATTTAGTTTCAGTGCCATCAATTTGATAATATTATTTAGTATTATGTGTCTTTTAAGCAAGCAAAAGGTGGCATTGGCAAGAAACCCAAACTCCATCAGGTGACAGAAATGGAGAAAAAACTTGGAGAGAAACCAGGCTTAGTCAGGGGGTCACTTCTAAGGTCTAAACACAAAATATATAAAGATAATTGCATCAAAGACAACGTAAATCACAATTTATCCATTCTAAGTCCAATTTTGTCCACCATCAATCTGGTCAATTGAAAATAAACAGCATGGACCTCTGAAACCAGCTCTGTAACTTCAAACAGCAGGGATAGTTTACCCAAAAATGAAAATTACCCTCACTCTCAAGCCATACTAGGTGTATATGACATTTCCTCTTTCAGATGAATACAATCAAAGATTTGTTTAAAAATATCCTGGCTTTTCCAAGCATTATAATGGCAGTAAATGGGTGTTGTTTTACAATAGAGTGTCATTATAAAGCTGGGAAGAGCCAGAATATTTATCTATTTATTATTAGTATTACTATTATTAATATTATTATTATATGCATACGTAATCCTAATGCTGAACAGTTCAAAACTCAGAATGTAAAGAAAAATATTCTAACATAGAAATGGAATTTACAAATAGAAATGGAATTTATATATATATACACATACATACATACATGCAGAATGTTATGGATTTTTTCAAATTTTGGATGAATAAATCAAAAGTAGGTCAGTACACTTAAATCAAAACGTAATATGGACTAGTGTCTGTACATATTAAGCCACATAAAGAACATTTAAATATGACTTCTCTATGTTCTGCAAGTCTCTGTCTGAATGAATGGCACAAACGAGCAGTTTTGTTTACTACACAGTACACATACTGAAGCTTCTGGTATTTTTAGCTTCTGCCGCTTTAATATATAAGTACATGAACACATAATTTCTAGAACTGCTTGGAAAAAAAAAAATGTCGTGTCATATACAAACAGAAACTTACAGGTCTTCACAGCAATCCATCAAAACAAAAGTTTGGTTTAATTTGAAGAAACTGTGACAGAAATATGTTACTTAATGTAATGATAGCACTACTACTATTACTACTAATAAAATTATTATTAAAACATTACTTTTATGGAATTTTCACTGCCTTCACAAAGCTTGGAAGAGCCAGGATATTTTTTTTATATAACTTTGATTGTATTCGTCTGAAAGAAGAAAGTCATATACACCTAGAATGGGTTGAGGGTGAGTAAATCATGGGGTAATTTTCATTTTTGGGTGAACTATCCCATGAAATACATGCATAATACAATATATGCAAACAGAATCCTAATACTGAACAGGTAAAAACAGAATATAAAGCAAAATAAGGTAATCATGAACCAAAGACAATGCAAATCATTGTCCTTCATTTCTAGCTTTCTGCAAAAACTCCTACCTTGCATTTTACTTTCTCCAACTGAATGGAGCCAATTAAGAGTTACTTCTAATCTACATATCTGATGACTCACAATGAAACTGATTTCTCACCATGTTGATAACACAAAAACTGACTCACTTTAACAAATGAACGTTACATTAACAGCCAATTTCTTTTAGTCGTAAGCCTTAACGCATTGTAGATAAAGGAGAACATCATCTCCTAAAGTCAAATCTAGAAGCAGAGAACAATTCCATGGTGAGCAGTAACATTTATTTAGCCATCTGCACAGGTTGTCAGAGTTCGCTCACAAGGCATCTGTTCAAGGTTGGGAAACTTCTTTCACTCACAGCTAACCTACGGGTAATGAATAAATGATTCTGAGTATGTCACATGTGACATCCATCAACACTTGTGTAAGAGACTTTCAGCGCTAAGCGCTGCTCTAGATGCAGCTAATTAAAATTTTTGTGATAAAATAATTAGCCTCACTTGCAGACAATGGGCTGGAAAATTCCTCTTCCTAATAATTAAAATAAGATGATAAGAAAGTGGGAAATAGTCTTTGTGAAGAGTGTGGCAGCAATCCATTGCAGCTTTTTGTGCAAAGCATCCTGGGTACATGTTTGACAATTATTTTGTAACAATATGCGCCATTGAGAATGCATCAATACATGAATAACGCCAGTATATAATCCTCAGAAACTGATTAAAGTGGTGGCATTTACTACTGGAACACTTTCATAATCATTTTAAATGCATTATTGGGTTCCCCACTAAGGTGAAACCTGTGCTCTCTCAAACGGAATATTCTTATGAGAACAAAAGCAGGGTTCCCTGTTGAATAAGAGCTTTTCTTTTGTTATGAAATAAATGACATTTTGTCAAACCTGAAGCTCAATTATCTTAGGAAAAGGGCTCTGCGGGGGTTCTTGAGCAAAACTTTGCAGCAAACCCTGACAAATGTGTATAAAAAAAAAATCTGTCACAACAAGAAATATGAACGCACATCAAAAATGACTATAGTGACAGCTGTGAAAATATTGCACTTTAACACATTGCAATACAATATTGTTAATCAAAAAACTAGCGTTTAGCATCAGCCTTCTTACAATGCCAGTTTGGGTAGCGTTCAAATCCAAGCCGGATCCAACACCCACTAAACATCGCTGCGTGTTTCCATGCTGTGAAATTTTATGACCCATGCAGGCAGTCTTAGAATGATGTACTATCTGCCAAAGATGGTCATGATCTAATGCAAAATGTTCCTTTAATGATCCAGCACCTTATATACTGTCTCCTGTTGACATATTATTGTATTTAGGCTGCTTGAAGCTTCACTCCTTCTAACACTGCAATATAATTTTCTCTTGTATTGTATTGCTTAAATCTATCAAGACCAAGAAAATAGGGGGAAACGGAATGTTATGATAAGAACGAGCTTATTGCGGAAGCTCTGATAACTACTTGTGGATTATTCTTCCGCTATTGAAGGGAAGCATTGTTGCAATCACATCAGTTAACGCAGAAATTTGAGACATAAGACAAAGAAATCATGTAGGATAAAAGCAAAAGGCTTTTTCATTACTCTCTTTTCTCTCTCTTTTGGGAAATCCTTGGAGACTTCTCTGTTCTTTTAATCTCCCAAAGTCTGAATGAACAGAAAGTTTATTTAATTTTTTTGCAAAGTAATTTATAAAAAAGCCCATGCTCTCAGGCCTTATCTTCACAACTTAGGAGACAATTTCCTCCAAGAAGTATGTTTTAAAGCGATGGTTCTGAAGTAGATTTGACTACATTGCTATGCACTCCGAAGCCCATCTAAATGCCCCATCCGAAGTTTTTTTTTTTTTTACCTTAGTCGAATGGCTTGCTACAGCCGTACATGGTACATGTGATGTATCTCGTAAATTGCACCACTAAACGTGCAAGTAATCTTACCAAACTTCTACAGTAATGTAAATAGAGTATGTACTCACAAAACGCTGCATTGGAAAATTTGTAAGTCCACCATGAGTGTATTAAAAACAACTGTTACCCGATCCCTACTAGTCTCAAAAACTACAAATGGCGACACGTCGACGTCACTTCCCTGGTTTGGGAAAAGCACGTAAAAGTCCACCTACTACGTTGACATGCACACAGACGTAGTAGGTGGACTTTTACAAATTTTCCAATGCAGCGTTTTGTGAGTACATACTCTATTTACACTACTGTAGAAGTTTGGTAAGATTACTTGCACGTTTAGTGGTGCAATTTACGAGATACATCACATGTACCATGTACGGCTGTAGCAAGCCACTCGACAAGCTCGAATATCTCCGTCAATGTTCGACTAAGGTAAAAAAAAACTTCGGATGGGGCATTTAGATGGGCTTCAGAGTGCATAGCAATGTAGTCAAATCTACTCCGAACCATTGCTTTAAGTCATTAAAGTCGACTGCTTAGACATCAGTGGACAATTTACCCATTCAGAGCCAAGTTAAGGTCTGACCAATGGAAATAAAATCAGCTGTGTAACTACAAATGGACATTAAATATACAGAATCAGAATATAAACATATGTGTGCTCATTCATTATCAAAGAATAATGGTCATATTTAGAGCCATCAGTCATAAAAATACTGGAATGTCACAGAATTTGCCAAATTTTGGATGAATAAATCAAAAGTAGGTCAGTAAACTTAAATGAAAATGTGATATGGATTAGTCTGTGAATATTAAGCCACAAAAATTCTCTTTAAATATGAATCCAATGTTCTGTGTGTCTCTGTGTGAAAGAAAAACGCAGATGCACGGTTTTGTTTACTACACATGCTGAAATGGCGCTTGCAGTGTTTTTAGCCTCTGCTACCTTAAAATATCAGTACATGAACACATAAACAACATTTCTAGAACTGTTCTGAGGGTCACTTCATGAGCATTTTACCATTTCTTTTGAGAAAAACTATTGTAAATATACAAATGTTAAAAGTTTGGTTTAACTTGAAGAAATGGTGACAAAAATACATTACTTCATGTAATGATAGTACTACTACAACTAATTAAAAAAAATATTATTAAAAGTCATTTTCAAGGAATATTTACCAGAAAAAAATCAAAAAAATTAATGGAAAACACAATTTGGTAAAAAATAAAAATGAATTTGAAAATAAACATTTCATAGTGCATAAAAAGTAGTTTTTATTAAGGTTTTAATACATTGCTTTTAAATTGTGTACGTTTCATAATTTTGATTAATTAGACATCCTTTTTGATTAATATTTCTTCTAGATTGTAGAAAAATTTAAATGGAAAAACTGAATTTGGAAAATATAAAACGTCCCTACATATTCAGTCAGTTATACATTAAAATATGTTAACATTACCCTCAGAATGAAGTTTTTTCATTTGAATCTTCATGCCCCAGCAAACTACCAGGCTCTTGTTTCATTTAATGGAATGAATGTTTTTAAAAAAAAATCTTATTCTACTCTTGTCCTATAATGACCCTGTTAGGTACCAATTATTCACTGAAAGCATTGAAAAAGATATCTGGATCGCCTCCATATGCTCCTGCGAGTTTTCTTTTACGATACCTCACAATCATTTTAGACTGCAATGATTTTAAAGCGTATTAAACAAAGAGATTGTTAGGTGAGACTGTGGGAATACGGCTTAATTTAGCTTATCTAATTAACAAAGCTGAACTTTAAAGGGAAATGCGAGTACATCCATGCCGCTCGTGTTTATTTTCTTCGGGGGATTCGTAAAAAAGTAGCTACAAAGTTTTCCAAGCCTCCTACTGAGTCTTCATTCCTGTGCATGAAGATATGAGAGGAGTTTGGCTTGATTTTGTGTAATTTCTCAAGTCCAGGGGGTTTCAGGCTTTATTCACGCTTATTGATACAAAGGGAGTGTTTTCAAATGGATTGTGATTATGCTAATGAAATACATTGGGCAAGAGGCTAACGGCTACAAATGAGCAGATTTCATCTCCAATTATTCAAACCGTGGACCACAACGTGGCAACCTCTGAGGTCCCTCAGATGTGCTTTTTAGTCCAATCTTGCAAACAAATTGGATAAACATAAAAGCAGTGCGATTAAAATAATAATAATAAAAAAACAACATACTGCTCAACTCAAAGCATAATGGCTACTTTGCTAACGTCGTATTCAGTCTAATGCACTGTTATTGGGCAAACACAAATCTTCTCGGCATGGGGTATGCGCGTGTAATTGATCAAGAGAGGGAACGAGAGAGAGATCTCCCATTCACAAACGCTCTGAGTCACTCCATGCCAGCCTCATATTTACCAAACTCCTTTTCAGTGGGGCTGCTTGTTGTGTAAGCTCGAGGCAGGCAGCTGCATGTAAATGAAGCAGCGTGTCTTTGTACGCCTTTGTTAACGCCAGGTTTTGCGAGATATTTTAAGATCTGGAGCAGTGCTGAGAAGGTCTGCCGGTGCTGTCTGACTCTTAAAAACGTATAGCTTTTCTGCAGGTCATGATTTAAAGGTGGTTACGTCTGTAACTCGCAGATGCACACACACACACGCTACTCTGACATCTGTGCTGGTGTGTGTGTGTGTGTGTGTGTGTGTTTACAAGAGGTTGAGGGCTCACTAAAAGCACAAACCTTCACAATTCACAATATAAAACCATATATTTACAGTCATATTACCTGCTAGTGCCACTCATTAATCACTTAATACCATCTAATTTCTAGTGTCTTAATAGCTTTCATAAAACACAGCTACATCTCAAAACAATGCAAGGTTTTTATCTGTATTTATGAACGGCATCAAGCTCCATAAAGTTAGCAGGAGACTTCTGATGAATGGTAGTGCCATATGAGGAGGCAAATAAGATACAGGTTACGCATTAGAGATCAGTATAGCAGAATATGTATGTGCTAAGAATTGCTAACTAGTATTTATACTGCAATAAAGAAACGTCTTAAAGGTGAAGTGTCATTTCTGACTACTACCGGCATCATATTAACTGCAAATAATAAATGTTATCTAACAGGTTTCCCAAACATTCTGCTCACCTGCTACTAAACAAACAAGCGAACAAAGGAATTTTAAAGGAGAAGTTCACTTAAGAGAATTTAAAAAAGAATATAACCACCCCGATGTTGTAAAAGGTGTTCTTTCTTTCTTCAGTCGAAAAGAAATTAAGGTTTTTGAGGAAAACATTCCAGGATTTTTCTCCATATAGTGGACTTCAATGGTGGCCAAATGGTTGAAAGTCTAAATTGCAGTTTCAGTGCAGCTCTACATGATCCCAGCCAAAGAAAAGGGTCCTATCTAGCAAAACGATCGGCCATTTTCTAAGAAAAAATTTTATGTATATACTTTTTAACCACAAATGCTCGTCTTGCAGTAGCTCGACTTCACGCATTACGTAATCACACACATTTGAAGTTTTTCGCCCTTCCCTCCCTTTCTGAAGCGAAGTACACAGGCAAAGAACTTACTGCGTGTGACATTTTCCAACATGAAAACTCACATGTGCATCTCAGAGCTAGATGAGCATTTGTGGTTAAAAAGTATATAATTTTTTTTTTTAATAACTGATCGTTTCACTAAATAAGACCCTTATTCCTTAACTGGAATCATGTAGACCCCTTTAAAGCGGTATTGAAAGCGCAATTTGGACCATCAACTTCATTGGCCACCACTGAAGTCCATTAAATGGAGAAAATTCCTGAAATGTTTTCCTCAAAAAACGTAATTTCTTTGTGAAAAAACATGAACATCTTGGATGACATGGAGGTGAGTATATTATCAGAACATTTTCATTCTGGAAGTGAACTTCTCCTTTAAGTCACAATGTTGCACTAAAGTTGCTGACTGATATTCTCTAATGTTTTGTCATTAATAAAAAATATTTAGTCATACTTATATGTCCTTGCTCGCATTACAATACATAAAAAAAAAAGTCTTCCCGGCAAAAATGATTTCCAAGAACAGTCACCTTCAACTGCAAATTCAATAGTATGTCTCATTGATTCTCATATTAAACTCATGAAAATATTGTCTACTCCTGATAAAATTAAACCAAGGCATCTTTTACTATTTCTCCTTTAACTCTTAGTACACATTATAAACATGTACACAATATATACCCACTTTTTCCCAAAAGTTTGGTGTAAAAGACCTGGGGCCTCATGTATCAACGCTGCGTACGCACAAAAACTTTGCGTACGCCAGATTTCACGCTCACGTTTGGATTTACTAACGATGAAATTAACGTGAGAATGTGCGTTGATCCACGCCAACTCCATGTCTGGCGTACGTGTATTTTTTGTGCGTGTGTTTGTTTTATTTCCCTTGGCGACTCCTAGAGGCAATTATTTTAAATTGCACACTACAAAGTATCGCACCAACACATGTGGAAAACATTGCTATTAATTTATAATTGATAAAATGGGTTAATTGAGACAATATTTTTCTACCAATTATGTGATTTAGAACATATAAAAGCATTTGCAAATGTATACATCCCTTAGTCTATGGCAATGGCAGTGATGCCCATTCTCGCACTTGTAGAGCGGGCGATTGGGCAGCTGAAATGCCGGTGGCACCAGAGCCGTGCACAGACCTTTTGAGGGGCATGTGCTGAAACTGAAAAAAGTTTTTATAAATGAGGCCCCTGGTCTCATGGCAAAAATTTCTCCCCTGAGATGTGAAATATGTACCAATAAATACATATCACTGCAGTTTCCAACAGAAATGTCCACTGAGTGGCACTAAAAGAGTGTTCGTTTTATGGTAAAGACTAGATGGTATACAGATGTACTATTTAATATTTACTGTTTTTGCATTATTGTTAGAGTAGGTTTAGGTTTACACAATCTAATATGTAACTCTAATGCTCTGTGACATTTTAAAATATGTATTAAATGTATTATCTGCACTACACCTAAACCTACCCCATAGTATAAACAAAAGTGAATGTGACGTAAAAACGCAATTGCAAGCATGCCGTTTTAGCTTGTTTTCCGTGCTCTCATCTTTCAGCTCTTTCATCGTGAGTCTTGTTTCTCACGGGATTCACACCCACGGACTCCGCATCCTAAGTCCAACTTGGTTCCAGCTGAGCTACTTGTTTTCAGTGTTGTGTCCATTTGTGCTACCCTGTCGTTTACACCTACCCCAACCCTAAACCTACTCTTACAGTAATAAAAACACAGTGTTGGTAGCATAATCTGATAGGTAGCATTATTTGTCAGAACACCGAAACATATGACTTTAATCATAAAACACTGTAAAAAAAAAAAAAAAAAAAAACACAATTTGTTGAGTAAACTTAAAATAATTTGTTACCCTGCTGCCTTAAAATTTTAAGTTGAATCAATTCAAATACCTAAGTTGTCACTTAGTACATATTAACATTTTACGTTGACTAAACTTTTTTGAGTTGACTGAACATAAAATGATAAGGCAGCCAGATTCAAAGTTCAACAAATTGTTTTTACAGTGTATTAATCATATCATATAATAAAATATAATAATTTGCTGTTACTACTGTAAATACTGTAATACTGTAAAATTACCATGGGATCTGCTTCAATGTATTCAGAATCTATACATTTTAAAGTTATTTTTTGTTTTATTTTAACATTTTAATGACAGTATATTTACTAAACAAAAAGCAATTCTTTCATTTATCAAAACAAGCAGAAAATAGTACAAACTTTGCTTAAGTGATGTTCTGAACAAGTTTTAACTCCGACATTACATTTTTTTAGCTAAAGTATTTAAATCAATACTATGTGGCTTTTGCCCCATGCTGGGCCCCCTTGCCACCTCATACATTTATTCGATTTTTAAACACTTGTATGATTTATTTTCACACAAAATCTGTTGCTCCATAAATCTTCAATACAAACATACATATTTTTCTGCAATCATACACTTTGGGCACAGTAAAAAGCTATTTTTTTCTTAGGGTGTGCCTTTAGCCCCGCTGTACCCTACGTTTTTGCCATGAGACCAGGTTATAAAAGACAGTTATAGCTTTTCAAAAGATTTCAATTTCAAATAAATGTTTCCTATTTATCAAAAAAATCCTAAAAAAAAACAAATATCATAGCTTCCACAAAAATACTAAACAGTGCATCTTTTTCCAACATTACTAATAATAAATGTTTCTTAAGTATCATGTGACACTGAAGACTAGAGTAACGGCTCTTGAAAATTCCGATTTGCCATCACGGAAATACCATAGATTTTAAAATATATATTTTGAAATAGAACAATTATTTGAAATTATAGTATTACTGATAATTTCTGATCAAATTTAACAGTCTCTCTATAAATTAATAATCACTGATTAATACTGTGGCATTTCAAAAGAATCATCCATATGTCGGCTTGACTAAAACCCAAACCAGTTCCTTCTTTAGCAAGCAATGTTTTGTTTCGTTTTAGCTCAGCTTAATGTCTGTTTACTGATGCCATCCAGTTCAGCAGCCAGTACACAAGCAGGACTAATTAGTGTGTCAAAGTATGTGAACACATCCAGGTCCTGCCTTGAACAATGGCTATTTACGGACTCTTAGCTGAATAATAAATAACGAAAGAAATAGAGCAGGGTTGCTCTCAGGAAGCTGCCTGCCACACATCTAGTTGTCTGAGCTTTTTAATATAGCGCAGATAATAACCTCACTTTAGAAATCACACTCACATCCTGAAATATATGTCTTATAGTTCCACTATTTATTAAACTGCACTTCATTGCCTAGTATATTCTGTAACTTGATGCCTTTTTAATGCATTGTCAGTGCAATTGACGCAAAAGCCATTTTTGTGTGGCCTTTATGTTAATGGCAACTAATTAATGTTATTAGTATTATAATTATTAGCAAGAAAGAGACACTTGTCTTATGATTAGTGTCACACTTCACATTTACATTGTTATTAGCCATGACTGTTTCAGACTGAATTATCATCTAGTAACAAGTGGATCCACATTGACAATAATATAAGCCACTTTGCTGGTTGGCTGGTAGCGTAAGTGTAATATATATATATATATATATAGTTTAAGTAGCACAATAGATGGCAAACATTTTTCAGTCTGGCAGCAGTGACTCGAAGGAGTTTGGAAATTCTGGATCACCGCTCATTATAACATACATAAACAAAATGAAATCGGCTGCTTGACAATTGGAGGCCCTTTCACATTGTATTAGACACATACCTGTCACAAGCGGCGGGGACAAAAACAGCTCTGGCAACAAGTGGAAACATGTCCTTAACCCACCACAAATTACTATGGTCAGAGACTTGAGTCGTAATGTTACAGGAACGAACTGCAAATGTTAAGAGGGGAAAAAAAGTAATAAAATTAGGAAATGGGAAAGTCTTGTTGTCACACACAGAAGGAGGCAGAGACAGAGGTGAGTGTAATACCAGAAATGTAGGTTTATTAACAATGTTGATATGGCAGATATAGAATATGAGGATGTAGAGTAGTCTTATCTGAACTGTCCTTGTAAATATCAGGTGGCCGAATCCAGGAGAGCTGACAGGCAAAACAGATTTCATGGGAGAGCGAGGTGGGTCTGGAAGGAATGCGGGGCATGTGAACCGTAGACCAGACGAAGTGCAAATGAAAAGTCAAGGTATATATAGGGTGTGGCTGATTGGAGTCAGGTGAGTAATTAGAAATCTAGTGAGTTGGAACGGATGGGTGGAGTTTCAGGAGGTGTGGTTTGAAGGGGTGACTGAGGTAAATGCCTGACACTTGTGTAAATAATGTAGCAATATTTTGAGGTGAAAACAAAATATTACCAAAAAAAAAAAAAAAATCTCAATAAAATTGGCTACCAAGGCTGCAGCTTCATCAATGCAAGGAATGAATAAACGTGAAGGATTTATTTAAATCAAAATTTTGAATAGGAAGTACCAAGAAATAACTTGTGGTTTTGAGGTAAATCTGACAGTACCATTCAAATGTTTGAGGTTGGTATGTTTTTTATGCTAAAAAAAACTCTTATGCTTGCCAAGGCTGCTTTCTGAATGAAAAATAAAGTAAAATTGTGACATTATTACAATTATGTTAACATATTTAAAAAAAGTAATTTATTTAGCTACTTTTCAGCAGCCATTACTCCAGTTTTCAGTATTATATGATCCTTCAAAAATCATTTTTATATACTGATTTGGCACTTAAAAAACATGTCTTATATCATCAATGTTGAAAACAGTTGTGCTACTTAATAGTTCATGCTTTGATGAATAGAAATATCAAAAGAACAGCATTTATTTGAAATAGAAATGTCTTTACTCTCACTTAAATTTAATGTATTGATAAATAAAACTAATAATTAATAAAAAACAGTTAGTTAATGTGTTGGTGAACATAAACTAACAATAAACAATGTGTTTATTATACATTTACAGCATTTATTATTCTTTGCTAATGTTAGTTAATAAACATGTTCATGCTCACGTTAGTTCACAGTACATTAATGTAAACCGATACAACTTTAATAATGTATTAGTAAATTTTGAATTTAATAATAACTCAAATTAATAAATGCTATATAAATATTGGGAAACACTTTATTTTATGGTGTCCTTGTTACGGATGTTACATATACTTATTCAAAAAACAAAATGTAATCAGACACCTTCAACATTTAAGGATAATTAAGGATAAAACAATTAAGCTAAACATGGTCAGGTCAAAGTGTCTGAATAATTTTTGGTCCCAAATTATTATCAGTTTCACTGGTAGTCCACTGTATGAAAAAGTTTTAGGTATATCACAAAGTTTACTTTATATTGCTATCCTCACTTACATAAATGAACTACAGTGTCCTGCAACCACTATAAAAAAATATAAAAAATTATAGCTGGTGGCTGAATAATTTTTGGTTTGACTGTATTATAGTAATAGCAATAAATGATGCACAATGCAACTAACCCTATTTAATATTACTCAGTAATTAAAAGTATAATTATGCTGCAAAAAGGGCACCATAAAATAAAGTGTAACCAAATATTCTTTATGTTAACTAACATCATTAATTAATGTTAAAAAATTAAAACGTATTGTAAAGTGTTATTAAAAAAGGTAACACTTTACAATAAGGTAAAAAAGTTATTTAGCTACATTTTCAGCAACCATTACTCCAGTCTTTAGTGTCACATGATCCTTTTTGAAAAAAAATATTTTAATATGCTGATTTGACAGTCAAGAAACATTTCTTATTATAATCAGTTAAAAACAGTTGTGCTACCTAATAGTTCATGCTTTGATTAGCAGAAATATCAAAAAAACAACATTTGTTTTAATGTTTGTAATAACATAAATGTCTTTATTCTCACTTCAATTCAATGTATTGATGAATAAGACTAATAATTAAAAAAAAATGTATTAATGTATTAACTAACATAAACGAACAATGAACATAACATGTATTACACTATTTATCAATCTTTGTTAATGTTAGTTAATAAAAATGTTAACAAATGAAACCACTATTGTATAAAATAATTAAATAATACTGACACTTGAGTAATATGCTCATTGCCTACACTCCAGATTACTGTTCTGGTGGATATCACAGTCATGCTACTTACCTTGTGACTTTATTCACATAATATTATGACTCATGATGTGTCATTTTAAAAGTTTTTGAAGTGATTCTCAAAATAGCTGAATGTCGTAATGATACTTTATTCTTTAAATCGTACATTTGCTTTTAATATAGCACTAAAACGCTGTTATACTGTAGAGCAGTTAACATCAGTGTCACTAGAGCATTTCAACCCTGATGTCACTGTCAATGACATTCTGGCATTCTTCGATAGATTCAGAACACTTTTCTTCTCAATACCACATTTTGACTCATTCGTTAAGCAATCGCCGAGCGTAATAACGTTGTGTTTTCAACTCGTCTCTTCTACCGAAAGATAAAGTCGTCATAAAGGGCATAAATGGAAAGAGCAAATGGGCTTGTAGGCTTTTTTCTATTTGTTTTCCATTTGTAAGTTCCCTCCACCAGCAGAGGTAAGGCACTCTGCATCTTTGAGATGAAAACAGGGGAGGCACAGAAAAAAAGGGCCAGGCTTGTGAATAAATACTCACAATGTTGTTGTTCCTGTCAGCACTTCAACAGTAACTCTCTAATGATCACCAGGAGACCAGTGCACAGAGTCAAGTGGCAACGGTGTGCAGCATAATGATGCTAATTCTATGAATATTAATGATTTTCACAGAATTTAGTTTATTTATTTATTTGTGATCGATACTCATTAAATGAGCCGAGGTAACATTGGCATGTTTCTTTTTCTCTCCTTGTACAGTGTTCTGACAGAGCACATCGAACCCCATCATCCCCTGGAGAGGGCAGATCAATTGCCCGGTCTTTATTGACAAAATGACATGGTTCTCCCTCCCCACATACAGCCCTGCGGTGGCTGCGCACGAAAGGTAATGGAACTAGATGGGGGAACATATAAATGCCCCGTACTGCTCACCTGGGGGTGAATTTATACTCTCAAAAGGATTATTTCCTTCCGATCCCTCTGCGAATAGTTTGGAGATATTAATGGGGTAATTTGAGCTGTGCATCTCCCGGGGAGCTTCATGGGAGAACTCCAGGAGGATTCATTCCTCACTTTTGGAGGAACTTATGCAGCTGGACTCAAACCGGACTCATTAAATGTTGAAATGAAATTAGAGCCACTAGGCTCAAAAAAAAAAGGGGGATCGCCACATGTCTGGTCCTGGTCGCCGGTGGTTCGGGGTCGCATCCAGCCCACAATCGCAGCGTGAGAAACCACATCAGTCAGCGGCATGTCGCGTCCTCTCGTTTAGAGGTTGATGAATGCCACCTAGGACCTGAAAGATGAAAACTTCGAGCTGTCGGGGAACATTTTGGATGGCACGCTTGACAGGGTAAACGTGGCAGAGTCATATCACATGCTGCTCTCAGCAGAGGGTCCAGAGACATGCTCGCCACCACCAATTAAATGCAGCCTGCGATCACCTTGAATGGGCACAGGGCAGTGGTCTGTACAAGCGTGCTGTGTTCTGACAAATAATAATTAGCTTCGGTCTATGAGAGCATGAGACCAAGGAGAACAGATGTAAGCAATATACAAGCACACTGATGGTAATGGTCAAGTGCATTTACATGCACTTAAAGAGTTCGATTTTGATGATTTGGCCCTGCCAATGGCTTTTTGTTTTTAACTGAATGCACTACACTGAAAAAAATAATCAGTGACTCACCAAATTAAACAGGAAATTCTGAACTAGAAAAACTGAAATAGTATTTTAGGAACTAATTCTCACTATAGTGTTAAATCTGTCTGTCACGGTACATACATCTGTTGTGTTTTTCTCTGTCTCGTTATCATGTGGTATGTGTGTGTATGCGTGTGACGTCATGCTCCCCAGCACGCTGCCAATCAGTCCTCCACAGGTGCATCTCATCATCCCCGGCTATATATACTCACCTCGCTTTCATCTCCTCTGTCGATAGTTCATTCTGGATTTGGGTTCGTGTCAGGATTGTTGGTCGTGTCTTCGTCTCGCTGGATGTGTATTTCGTCAGTGTTCTGGATTTACTCACCTTCACGGGATCATCACGCCACATCACCGCAGCCATCAAGCCCCTGTGTCACACCAGCCGAGGGATCTCACCACTTTGCAGTTTGTTCTTTGTTTGTCTCAATAAACGTTCATTGCACTGCATTTGCTTCCTCGTCTCTGTTTGCACCGTCACACTGTCAGCCATTTTTTTTTAAATTTAGTATTTAGCTATCAAATGTGACCCTGGACCACAAAACCAGTCTTAAGTAGGACGGGTATATTTGTAGCAACAGCCAAAAATACATTGTATAGGTCAAAATGATCAAATTTGTCAAAAATCATGATATTTGGTCAGAGACTTAGGTAAAGATCATGTTCCATGAAGATACTTTTTGATTAGTAATATGCATTGCTAAGAACTTAATTTGGACAACATTAAAATTGATATTCTTAATATTTAGATTTTTTTTTTTTTGCACTCTCAGATTCCTGGTTTTCAAATAGTTTTATCTCAGCCAAATCCTAACAAACCCTACATCAATGGAAAGCTTATTTATTCAGCTTTCAGATGATGTATAAATCTCGATTTTAAAAAAATTGACACTTATAACTGGTTTTGTGGTCCAGGGTCACATATTTAGTCAACCTTGTCCTGTTGTTTAGTCTCAAGCAGCCCTGGCATATTTGTAGCAATAGCCAAAGATACATTGTATGGATCAAAATTATCGATTTTTCTTTTATGCCAAAAATCATTAGGATATTAAGTAAAGATCATGTTCCATGAAGATATTTTGTGAATATACTACCACAAATATATCAACAATTCATTTCTGATAAAGTAAAATGCATTGCTTAGAACTTCATTCTACTTTACAGGTGATGTTTTTCAATATTTCGATTTTTTGCACTCTCAGATTCTAGATTTTCAAGTACTTTAATATTGACCAAATATTGTCCTATCCTAACAGCTTTCAGATGATGTATAAATCTCAATTTCAAAAAATGACTGGTTATGACTGGTTTTGTGGTCCAGGATCACAAATCATTTTTGCACTTTCACCAATAAGCACAAATCAAAAGATTGTTGACTCATACACATGGTTTCACCTCATCTAGTGTACTGATTTATTATAGGAATTATACTATAAAAATTAATATAAAGACTTAATACACTCTCTCTGTCTTATTAAAACTGGCGAAACAAACAAAAAAATGTATAACACTGAAATTCCCAATAGTAATTCCAATAATTCTAAATTGCAATTATGTTTCTCTATTAAAACAACAGCGGTTGAGTAAGTCCATTCATTCAGCAAGCACAACTGCAAACAATAAAGTTGAGATCTCATGACAGAACAGACTGGATGAATGACGCTGTCATTTAAGCATCTCACATGGAGATTGCTAAAAGTGAGTGTGTTAGCATTGCCAGAAAAATTGATCAAAACACTGAACAGAAAATGTCTCCTTTTATCAGAGAACCTCTGATTTGGGCATTTGAGCTCTTGACTCTTTTGAACTCTGGAACATCTGGCAACCGCAATAACATTTTGCCTCCTTTCTTTCGACAAAAATAGAAAAAAAAATTTCTGGTAAAGTGTATTTATGAGTATATTTTAGTCTTTTATCGTTAACAATATTGCTTGTTGATATAGTCAGTTATTGACCTTATTGTATGTGTCGTCAAAGTCTCATTTTAGTCATGGGGAAAATGCTCCTCAACAAACAATTTTTGTCATGGTTTTCGTAAACGAAATGAACACTAATTCTCACTATTAACTAGATGCTTATTATCATGCATATTACTAGCATATTGGGTGCCTTATTTTGCTTGACCATATTTTGATCATATCTTAATCCCATCCCATACATAAACTTAACTACTTATTAATAAGCAGCAAATTATGAATTTCAGACAAAAGTTGTAGTTAATGGTCCCCGAACTAGTGTGACCATATTTTCTTGTAAAAACTCAAATATCTTTTTATTTAATACTTTAAAAACCCATTTTTAGCGTATCTGCATTATTTTATTCACCCGTTATAACCACCTGTTCAGACAAAAAGCAACATTCTGTTGTCATTTACTCACCCTCATGTCGTTTCAAACCTGTCTGGCTTTCTTTCTTCCACAGAACCAAAAAAAACACTGAATAATATTATAAAACACATCTCTCTAATGATCTTCTTCTAGTTCCACAGAAAATAGTAAGTCATACATGGTTGGAACAACATGAAGGGGAATAAATGATGACAGAATTATTATTTTTGGGTATTCTCTTACAGTTCACCCACAAATAAAATCTTGCTGAAAATGTACTCACCCTCAAGCCATTCAAGATGTAGATGAGTTTGTTTCTTCACTGGAACAGATTTGGATAAATTTAACATTACATCACTTGCTCATTAATGGATCCTCTGCAGTGAATGGGTGCCATCAGAATGAGAGTCCAAACAGCTGATAATAACATAACAATAATACCTCATGTCATTTCAAACCTGTTTGGCTTTCTTTTTTTCTACAGAACTCAACAGAAGATACTTTGAGAAATGTTATAAAAAAAACATCTCTCAAATGATCTTCTTCTAGTTCCACATAATAAAATAAGTCCTACATGATTGGAACAACATGAAGGGGAATAAATGATGACAGAATTTCTATTTTTGGATAATCTATCGCATACAGTACACCCACAAATAAAATAATGCTGCAAATCTACTCACCCTCAATCCATTCAAGATGTAGATGAGTTTGTTTCTTCACTGGAACGGATTTGGAGAAATTTAAGATTACATCACTTGCTCATCAATAGATCCTGTTCAGTAAATGGGTGCCGTCAGAATGAGAGCCAAAACATCTGGTAAAAACATAATAATCCCTCATGTAATTTCAAGCCTGTTTGGCTTTCTTCCTTCTGCAGAACACAAAAAAGAGACTGAGAAATGTTATAAAAAAAACCATCTCTCAAATGATCTTCTAGTTCCACACAATAAAATAAGTCACACATGATTAGAACAACATGAAGGGGAATAAATGATGACAGAATTTTTATTTTTGGATAATCTATCCCTTACAGTTCACCCACAAATAAAATCTCGCTGAAAATCAACTCACCCTCAAGCCATCCAAGATGTAGATGAGTTTGTTTCTTCACTGGACCAGATTTGGAGAAATTTAAGATTACATCACTTGCTCCTCTGCAGTGAATGGGTGCCGTCAGAATGAGAGTCCAAAAAGCTCACAAAAATCCACAAGTAATCAATGTTTGTGAATTAAAAAGCTGCATGCTCGTACAAAAACAAATCCATCATTAAGGCGTTTAAACTTTAAGCCATAAAAGCTTTAAAATATGACTCCTCTATCCATAATTTTACTTCTTCCATAAAAGTCTGAAATAGGAGAAAAATATGCACAGAGCAATCAACATTTACAAGTATCAATGGATTTTGATGCAAGAGAACAACAGGTTTCATTTACAGGTGAACTACTCCTGTAATTCCCAATTCATAGTACAATATTCATCACATCAGGCTTATTACAGACATAGATTGCATCTATAATAAGGCTATTTTACAATACATTAAAACAGTACGTGTCTGCACTGAAAGAATCCAAATTCATTTAAAGATTCATGGTGCAGTGTTATTGCATCACATTAATGCCTGGTTAAAATGGTTTATGAGTGGCTAGTGAAAAATATCATGTACAAAACTATTTAGCAAATTCTTGCCTAAAGTGCTCTAAATATAGATTTTTCTTCCGTTTTCATAACACTACAAAAATATGAAGCCATTTCAGGGCACGATACTCTGAACACAGCCTTGCAGATTTTAATAGCTGTGTGGCATAATACTGGAGAGATTTTGCATTTGCACAAAGCCTCTCATTCATGCTCATATCTGCAGCGTGTCTTCATATTCTCTGTGAAGTCCGAGACTTGGATCAGGGCTGCTGGGAATTACCATGTTGGGCTTTTAATCAAGTAATAGCTATACAACACCAGGGAGTCTTTGTTTGCCGTGCAGGGCTGAGCTAAAACAGGATCAACATAGAAAATAAAGTTAACACCAGAGGGTGCCAAAGCTTTTTGTGTTCCAACATATCAAATCACTTATGTTTTTAACCTATCATCCCCTCCCCCTTTTGTTCTTTATTGCATTTTATATATATAAAAAAGAGGGTTAATTCCCAGCTACAGCCATTTTCATAGAAACATCTTTGTTTTCTGTCTCTGCCACCTCAGGGAAATAAACCCAGGAAGCTGCTAAGAAGCTTGGCCACATTCAACTGTCAAAACAGAACTGTTCAAAGGCTTTTTTGGCCGAATTTAAAAGCAGCAGGTAGTCTGTGTGAGGCCAACTCTCTGGGTGATAGGGTTTTTTTGCTCATGAGGGTCCAGAGATATTGCCGCAGACATTTCCACCACAGTCGTTCGCACTGCAACCCAGGGCATTGTCATTGGAAATATGCCCCAACACTTGAATGACCTGCCAAATCGGCAATAATAAACTCTATTAGTAATCACCTCAAATGTTCTAGCTATGGCGTTCGCGCATTCCTCCAGCTGCCAAAATCATTTGGGGGGTTTGGATGTGCGGCTGAAACGCTGACAGCAGCAAAAAGAATGGAGGTGTGGAGTTGGAGAGTTCCAGATAAGGAAAGTCAACTTGCTGCATGCAGAGTTGAAATGTACTGTATTTTCTAGGCCAACATTGGACGGTCGATTTGAGACATCCATCAAGACACCACAACATATTTACTGTGACAGACTATATAGTAATGCAAATTTTTGGGTCTGATGGTCCACTGGGAATAAATGCAATCAGCTGACCTTTAGAAAAGAGCAGAGGTCACAACCACTTGTCATCCATGTCTACTTTTAAATGCTAATAGACTATTTTTTGGACTATAGACAAATGGGTGTTGATCGACAAGCTAGTTGTCATGATGCAGCACGGTGTCACAACACGACCTCATTAGCAATCGTAGGTTTTCATATGTAAACGTAGATTCTAGCATGCATACAATTTTGTAAGTTATCATTGACACTAAAAAGTACAAAAAATAAAATATGGACGGCATATAGACAGTTGTAGAAAATGACCAGTGTTGCCAAGTAGTGCTGGATTCAATATCAATATATATTGTGATATTTTTTTTAAAGTAACAGTGATAAGATTTTTAAACACATTTCCGATATTTCGATATACATATTACCAGTGTTTCCCATACAGTGATTTATTTGTGGCACCTGACTTCGTTGAATAAGCATGAGAAATGTTTTATATGAATGTATCTTGTTTCCATGGAATTTTCATTTTATCTGATAAAGTTGCATTTATTGGGGAAACTGACATTTCTGCCACTCCAAAAGCGTCTCCTGCTGGGAGAGAATGCATTTGCATTTTCAATAAGCCCATCTCCAGCAACATGTTTTTGTTGTTGCTCACTTTTTCAGCAACTCTGAGCTTTTTTTATAATCTTTATCCTGGCTGAAGAACTTTGTTTCAATCTATAGGAATAATCGGACGAAATTACAGTTTAAAGTTAAATATATTAATATTATTAAGGTGAGTCTGAGAGTCTTATGTTTATTTGACGGCGATTTCACATTTCGATCGCCAAGCTAGTTATCACAGCACGACCTCATTAGCAACCGTATGTTTTCATATGTAGAGTGTGATTCTAGCACGCGTACATTTTTGTAAGTTGTCATTGACACTAAGAAGTACACAAATAAAATGTGAACAGCATATAGACCGTTAATGTAGAAAATGACCAGCCAAGTAGGGCTGGATTCAATATCAATATATATTGTGATGTATATTCTTTAAAGTAACAGTGATATGATTTTTAAACATTTCCGATATTTCAATTTACATTACCATAGTTTCCCATACATTGATTTATTTGTTGCAGTTGACTTCGTTGAATAAACATGAGCACTGCACATTTGAAAAATCAAAACGTGGTGTGGGTGTTTTATATGAATGTATCTTTGAAGTGAACTGACTGTCTTCAGAAAAGTTAATGACATTTTCATTTAATCTGATAAAGTTGCGTTTACCGGGGAAACCACTGTTTCTGCCGCTCCAAAAGCGCCTCCTGCTGGCAGAGAATGCATTTGCATTTTCAATAAGCTCACTTTTTTATTTTTTCTGCAGAAAATGGAGGTTTTTCCGTATTTTTTTATCCTGGCTGAAGTAGTTTTGTTTATTTCAATCTATAAGAATAATCAGCCGACATTATAGTTTAAAGTTAAATATATTAATATTATTAAGGTGAGTCTGAGAGTCTTATGTTTGATGGCGATTTCACATTTCTTGTTTGTATCAAGGCTAAATACAAATAAAAGGTTAACATTAATTTATTTGTACCATTTTTATTTC
The DNA here is from genome assembly GCF_049309525.1 of Garra rufa. Classification (NCBI taxonomy): domain Eukaryota; kingdom Metazoa; phylum Chordata; class Actinopteri; order Cypriniformes; family Cyprinidae; genus Garra; species Garra rufa. The sequence goes on from NC_133362.1 coordinate 14,272,916, forward strand.
TAAAAATATTATATAGTTTTACAGAAAGAGGTTTCATAGACTTGGCAAATTAATTTTTCATAAGTTTGTAGGTACAGACATCTGTTGTGGAACTTCTTCGCGTTTTTTTCTAGGCTTTTTAAAATATTGTTTATATCAATATCGGAATTATATCGTATAAACCGAAATTAAGAAATATATTGTAATATAAATGTTGGCCATATTGTCCAGCCCTATTGCTAAGTCTGTGGTTGTCCCATGAAATTTTATACTGTATATACTTTATACAGCTACTTTTATACTATTGCTGTGGGTTGTGTTTTAGTCCATTGTGATTTTGTGATTTTGTAGAGATTTTGATATCCATTTCCCCCAAAACGCTAGTTTGTTGGGGTAGTTTTGGCCATGACTGGGCTAGTTTTGAATACCAATTGGGCTGGTTTTGTTACGCGGACCCTGGCAACCCTGAAAACAACTTTACAGATGTAAAGTTCAATAAATTTACAAATCCATTTATCCATTACATTTTTTGTTTACCAAGGCTAATCTGTGCCTAAAAAGGAAAAAAATAAATCAATATAATAGTAAATTGTAACTATCCAAATACATTTATATATTTATATAATATATAGGATTCATACATTTTAAATTCATAACAACATACTTAAATACTTTTATGTTTTAAATGATGTCAGTGCTGTATGTCCATATTGTACATTTTATGTACGAATGTTTTCACACAAAGAACAATAACTATAAAGATAACTATACCAATAATTATGTTAACATCCACAGAAAATGATGATAATGTTTTGTTTATCATAAACATGCACTGCAGTTTTGTCGTCTACCATGCTCAGGCTCTTTAAATTCGGGTGGATTCTGACTGTTTTCATCAGCTGGAAAAAAAAAAATTGTTATTATCATTATAGTTGTCATGTGGATGTTTATTCTCATAGAATTAAAATGATTATTATAACTTCCAGTGATCATCCTTACTGTGACTGGCATTAAAAGTGGCTGTTAATGCTTAAGAGATCTAGCTGGATTTCACAGATACTGCAGCAGTTCATGGAAGGAGTGTGTGTGGTAGAAAAGATTGTCGCTATTGCTTTCCACAACTGATGACAACCACAACGACTACTCAGCAAAACATAAAATATAACAAATTCTGGCACCCAATTGCCTCTCATTATAGTACCCATTAACGAAATGAAACTTTGTCTCAACTGTAGCTTCAGCTGTATTAGATACTACACTGTACATTTTTGCCACAAGCTGTTTCAAAAATTGGTAGGGATAAAATCATCCAAAATGTCCCCAGTATAAATGACATGTATATTTATTTCCACAATCAATGATTAACAGTGATGCACCAGTCTGTCACCACATATCACAGTGAGTGTTGCAAGCCAATATGTTTGCTAGCTAAACTTAATAAAAGTTGTGGCTGATCTATGGTTTGCCACAGGAGGTCGAGGATAAATTCTGTGGCTAAGTCGTGCATGTCGAAGACATTTTGGGATATCTGCTAGAGATGCTGCCAGGAACGGCTCCCAACACGGCAGGCGGCCGCTAGGAGTGACAGATGTCTGATATGCTGGCATGGATTTGCCAAACCATGATTTGAGCCTCCTCCCTGGCTGAAGAGTCCCATTACCACGGAAGATTGAATGCTCCCACAACCATATGCAGCTTGTGATGCAGCTTGTGATGCACCACGTAAGTAACTCAAGCACATTAGCTTCATCTATCACTTCATCCAATAAGCACAAAATTAATTAATTAATTAATAAAAAATTAAATGTATTTTTTGCAGAAAATAATGATTAATGCTACAAAAAAATAAAGGTGCTTTAAAAGGTTCTTCAAGTGATACCTTAGAAGAACCATTCAGTCAAAGGTTCTTTGAAGAACTATTTCTTCCTTACCTTTTTATAATCTGAGGAACCTTCTTTCGCCACAAAGAACCTTTTGTGAAACAGAAATGTTCTTCAGATGTTTAAGGTTCTTTATGGAACCATTTAGACAAAAAAGGTTCTTCTATGGCATCGTAAAGCACATTTATTTCTAAGAGCGTACTTGACAAAAGCGTAACTTTTTCGCAAGACGTGACATACGTAAGAATAAGTACATATCACAGCAGTTTCCAAAATAAATGAACACTAGAGGTGGTAAAACAGCGAGCACTTCGTTTCCATACACAGTTATGATTACAGCTCCATATATTTCACTTTCCGGACGTAACAAGCTTACTCGGCTCAGCCGGCAGGGATTTGGGCTTATCCTGTGAAGAACATGATTCACGCTGAAAGAGCTGAACGATGAGAGATCTAAAAACAAGCTAAAACGGCATGCTTGTGATTGCGTTTTTACATCAGATTTGCTTTTGTTCTGTTACTTTAAAACATCACGAAGCATTAAAGTTATAGCGCCACTCAACGGACATTTCAAGTCTGAACTGCGGTGACTCGTACAAAATCAATGTCACATAAAACGCACCATATATACATTCTTCTGTTCCAGGGAAAAAACTAACACTCTTTTAGCGCCACTCAGTGGTCATTTCACATTGAATATGTCACAAAACGTACATGGTGGTACATATTTCACGTCTTGCGAAAAAGTTCCCACAGATGTGTTTTTGTCATACAAACTCGCAATTGCGAGAAAAAAGATAATAAAGTCAGAACTGTGACTTTATATCTCGCAATTCTGAGAAATAATGTTGCAATTACATAATATAAACTCGTAATTGCAAGAAAAAAAAGTCAAAATTGCGAGATATAAACTCGCAATTCTGAGAAATAAAGTCAGCATTGCATGGTATAAACTTGCAATCACGAGAAAAAAGTCGCAATTGTAAGTTATAAATTAAGAACTGTGACTTTATATCCCACAATTCTGAGAAATAGAGTCATAATTGCGTGGTATAAACTTGTAATTGCAAGAAAAAAGTCAGAATTGTGTGATACAAATTTGCAATTGCGAGTTATTAAGTCAGAATTGTGAGATATAAATGAGCAATTCTGTGAACACATCAATCTTTTTTCTCCTCAGAACTGGACTCGCAAATGCAAGTTTAAATCGGTAACACTTTACAATAAGGTTCATTAGTTAAACATTAGTTAATGTATTAACTAACATGAACTAACCATGAGCAATACATTTGTTAATGTATTTACTAATCTTTATTAACGTTAGTTAACGGAAATACAGTTGTTCATTGTTTGTTCATGTTAGTTCACACTGCATTAACTAATGTTAACAAAATTTTAATAATGTATTAGAAAATGTTGAAATTAACATTAACAAAGATTAATAAATGCTGTATAAGTCCAGTTCATTATTAGTTCATGTTAACTAATATGGTTAACTAATGTTAACTAATGAACCTTATTGTAAAGTGTTACCTTTAAATCTAACAATTCTGAGAAAAAAACTCAGAATTACGAGATACAAACTCATAATTGTGAGAAATTAAGACTTTTTTCTCGCAATTGTGAGATTATATTCCACAATTCTGACTTTATAACTCACAATTGTGAGATTATATCTCACAATTCTGAGAAAAAAGTTGGAACTGTCAGTTAAAAAGTCGCAATTACCTTTTTTATCTTCTTTTTAGTAAATGGGCTTCCATAATTATTTGAGATATGCTATATAGTATATATTTCCCTACGCAAGTATATTGTATGTATGAGAATAAAGTTGGACATACTCATATATCAAACGTTATATAAAGAGTAATAATATAGATAGAAAAAAAGCTGTTGAAATTTGCTATATAGTATATATTGCTTTATGTAAGTGTATTGTATGCATATGAATAAAGTTGGATATAACATATATCCAACTTTATATAAAGAGCTGTGTGATAATACAGTTACACAGCAGATTTGATATACTGAAATGCTATAGCTGCCTAAAAATGAACTGTTCGGTTTCTCCATTTCCTTTTTTTATTAATAATCGTCTTGTCTGCGTCTGAGGAAACGTTGCTGGATTATTAATTGGATAAGTGGAAAGCCCTGACGGTTGTGGAAATAATGCTGGGAGAGTTTGATTAATTTATTTCCCTGGCAAAGTCAAAAATAAATGATAAAACCTCTCTTCTAATGCAGACTGAAAAGGTTTATCCTTTCACATAATGTTCCATCTAGCATTGCCCACAGTGACAAGCAGTTGAATTGAATTAGGAAGACGTTGCTTGGGGCTCTGCTACAGCTGTGGCTGTTTGATATGGGGTTTAAGGTGAGAGCGAAGCTGGCTGGACCTGAAAGACCAGTGAAGACACATTCAATATTAAATACCAGGCTCCAAGCAACAGCTCAAAAACCGATTTCAGCCTTTCGTCCCGTGGAACAAGTCAAATCAATGTGGCATTACCAAATAGCCGGAGATTTGACTAATTAGCAACGCTTGGACTTACTTTGTTTAGACTGTTTGCATGAATCTGTTCTGTTCTTGTAGTTGCAGAAATTGTTTAGAGGACATTTGAAGGTGGGCAGCTCACAGAATGAGCATGACAATCATTTTATTTGCATCCTCCCTATCCATTTCATGTCTAAACAATGCATCTGTAGCGTCACTATACTACATTTCTGTATTTACACTACACCAGCTGACTTATTGTCATCAATGGCATCAAAAGGGACACTTCTATTCAATTGGGGGCACATCTTGAGGATACTAGCATACAGTGGCAACAAGTCTAACATCAAAGACAGCTAAATTTACTTTTGGCTGTCAGTCTGAGGAGAACATGCTTGCCAGGTCTCCCCAGGGTACGTGGCAGGGCCAATGTTTTCGATATCCCTCGCTCCAGATTGGTTTCAAAGTGCTGAGAGAAAATAGATATGGTCCCATGGAGGCCAGCATGCTACACAAGTGCAATCGTCAGATTAACTGGAGGGGATGAGGTCAATGTTTTTGTGCACTGAACCAGTTTCTTATAGGCCATGTCATCTGTGCTAAACTGTTACTCTCACAATATAACCACAGCAGAAAGTGTCACATCTGTCTTTTTGTGTTAGAGGTGACAGATTGGATTGACGGAGGTGATGGAGGTTCAATCTTCAATTGTGATTTACATATCATATTTATATTTTAATTGTGTATTTTTTATTTTTTTTTTTAAATATCATTGCATTAAATGAAAAAAAAAAAAAAAAAAATTAGTGATGAATCAAAATGCTATTTGTTTTACAACACTGAAATTAGTGTTTGTTTTAACCTTAGGTTAAAAATCTGGATATGACCTATACTTGGATGCAGCTGCATTTAATATTAAATCATTAAAGTCATATGATAAAATATTAGAAATGAAATATTTTTGTACGCACATATCAGAATGTCAGCACTTTGCAGGCATGCTCATAATCCTAAATGAGAAAAATGACATAACATAACAAGAAAAGCAGGTTATTTCAGCAGTTTTTGCCATATAAATGCAAGAGTTTATAGTGTCCACAATTGTCAAAAAGGCAGCTTAAAATTGTCATGCAGTAAAACCCATTTATATTGTGAATTAAACTGTGATATTGTTGACTAAAACTGTTAAAAAATATTTTAATTATTAAATAAGTGGAATGTTTAACTTTAAATAATTAAATTAAAAAAATATTTTTTAAATAATATCTTTATTAAATTATTTAAATTATTAACGTTGCTTTGGCAACTAATTGAATGAAAGTACTAAAATTACAAACACTGAAATAAATAAAAAATAAAAATGTGACCCCGGACCACAAAACCAGTCATAACGGTAATTTTAAAAATAAATAATATTTCCATTGATGTATGGTTTGTTAGGATACAACTATTTGAAAATCTGGAATCTGAGGGTGCAAAAAAATAAAATTACTGACAAAATCGCCTTTAAAGATGTCTAAATTAAGTCCTTAGCAATGCATATTAATAATCAAAAATTAAGTTTTGATATATTTATGGTAGGAAATTTACAAAATATCTTTTCTTAATATCCTAATGATTTTTGGCATAAAAGAAAAATAGATAATTTTGACCTATGTTTTGTTGGCTATTGCTACAAAAATACCTGTGCTACTTATGACTGGTTTTGTGGTGCAGGGTCACAAATATTTTTCATTACAGCTGATAAAAATGACAAAAACACATACAATTACTAAGACTTACTAAAAACTCTAATTCAAATTAAATCTGAAAATATAAAAACAAAAGCAAATTCATACAATAGTATATAAGTAATATATTAATACAAATATATTACGTAAATATAAAATAACATTTTCAAGCTGATATTGATCTACTTTGCAACCGTCAACAGTATAAATAAAAATAATTATAAAAAATATATATTTAGATTTTTTTAAACACCATTTTTTTTTACCTTTCTGTTGAAAACTCCCAAGCTATTTGTGCTATTACCTTTGTTTAAAGAACAGACCCACATTTATGTCCATAGACCTTGTTAGGATTAAAAAACGGGCAGTCGATGTTGATGTAACCAAACCTTCAAAGTCCATAAGTAGCATTTAATGACACTTTTATAGTCCATTTTGGACTGGAAACTATGAACATTTGGCAAGAGTTGTGCAACAAATGACCACTTTTGTGCTTTAAAGAAAAAAAGGAACAGCAGGTTTGGACTGCCATGAACTTGACTTGTTTTTGGGTGAACTGTCCCTTTAAAACATTCTCAAATGATTTATTCCTCCATCATAACCCAGGTAAAAAAAAAAGTGCACTAAAATGCACTTTATTTAAGTATACTTAGTACACTTTTCAGTAATGTACTAAAAGTGCTCTATTTTCGCACACTAATTTTGTACTTAATGTACTAAAAGATAGTATTAAGTATATGTTAAGATAAACTTAATACCATCTAAGTGTACTCAACTGTGCTATTTTGAGACACCATGAAATTGAACTAAAATGTGCTTTTAACATACTATATCTGTATTTTAAAAAATATATTTAGTTACAACTAGAAATACACTTGAACCCTAATTTTAAACATTTATAAATATATTTAAGAATAGCTTAAAGTATAATAGTAATATATTAAAAGAATATACAAAATGTAAAAAAAGTGTGCTAAAATACACTTTCAGTACACTAAGTATACTTTTTAGTACTGTGCTAAAAATGCTCTATTTTCGCACACTAATTTTGTACTTAATGTACTAAAAGATAGTATTAAGTATATGTTAAGATAAACTTAATACCATCTAAGTGTACTCAACTGTGCTATTTTGAGACACCATGAAATTTAACTAAAATGTGCTTTTAACATACTATATCTGTATTTTAAAAAACAGATTTAGTTACAACTAGAAGTACACTTGAACCCTCATTTTAAACATTTATAAATATATTTATGACTAATTTAATGTATAACAATAATACATTAAAAGAATATACAAATTGTGAAAAAAATGTGCTAAAATACAATTTAAGTACACTTAGTGCACTTCTCTAATGTACTTAAAGTGCTCTATTTTCGCGCACTAATTTTGTACTTATTGTACTAAAAAATAGTATTAAGTATATTTTAAGATAAACTTAATACCATCTAAGTGTACTCAACTGTGCTATTTTGAGACACCATGAAATTGAACTAAAATGTGCTTTTAACATACTATCTCAGCATTTCCAAATATGTATTTTGTTACCACTTATAATAGAATTGAAACATATTTCATAAACCTTTAAATATACTAATTAAACATAAAAAATAAACTTATTGATTATTTAAAATACATGAATAATATATAACAAATGTATACAAAGCATATTTATAATGTATTGCCCACATATTTTTATTAATAAAAAATACATTTGTTGATTATTTAAAATACATGAATAATATATAACAAATGTATACAAAGCATATTTATAATGTATTGGCCACATTTTTTTTTTTTAATAAAAAATACACTTGTTGATTATTTAAAATACACAAATAATATTTAATAAATGTATACAAAGCGTATTTATAATGTATGTTTTATTAATAAAAATATGTGGGCAATACATTATAAATACGCTTTGTATACATTTATGATATATTATTCATATATTTTAATTAATTAGTGTATTATAATGAATAAAAATGTGTGGGCAATACATTATAAATACGTTGTCACGACGCGTGTAGGAAAGCGCAAAATAACGTCTTCAATAAATCCTCAGGCAGAGTAACGATAGACAGGAATGGTGGGAGAAAACGCGCACACAACGAAGGAACATAGGTGTAACGCTTGTAGCCAGACAAAGAAACATTGGAAATCAAACAAACTTATAAAGGGGAGATAATTACAACAACAGGTGGAGGGGATCACACTAAGTGCAGGAAGACCAAAAAAAGGCATGGGAGAAACCAAACAGACAATCTAACGGGGGAAACACTGGGAAAAACCAAGGCAAACAGTCCAAGGGCGTGGCATACGCTTTGTACACATTTATCATATATTATTCATGTATTTTAAATAATCAACAAGTGTATTTTTTTATTAATAAAAATATGTGGGCAATACATTATAAATACGCTTTGTATACATTTGTTATATATTATTAATGTATTTTAAATAATCAATAAGTTTATTTTTTTATGTATAGTTAGTATATTTAAAGGTTTATGAAATATGTTTCAATTCTATTTTAAGTGGTAACAAAATAAATTTTTGGAAATGCTGAGATAGTATGTTAAAAACACATTTTAGTTCAATTTCACGGTGTCTCAAAATAGCACAGTTGAATACACTTAGATGGTATTAAGCTTATCTTAAAATATACTTAATACTATTTTTTAGTACATTAAGTACAAAATTAGTGTGCGAAAATAGAGCACTTTTAGTACAGTACTAAAAAGTATACTTGCTGTACTTAAAATGTATTTTAGCACTTTTTTTACATTTTGTATTTTTTTAACATATTACTATTATACTTTAAACTATTCTTAAATATATTTGTAAATGTTTAAAATGAGGGTTCAAGTGTACTTCTAGTTGTAACTAAATATATTTTTTAAAATACAGATATAGTATGTTAAAAGCACATTTTAGTTCAATTTCATGGTGTCTCAAAATAGCACAGTTGAGTACACTTAGATGGTATTAAGTTTATCTTAACATAAACTTAATACTATTTTTTAGTACAATAACTACAAAATTAGTGTGCGAAAATAGAGCACTTTTAGTACATTACTGAAAAGCGTATTAAGTATACTTACATTAAAGTGTATTTTAGTGCACTTTTTTTTACCTGGGTAAATAAAGTGTGTTTTAGTGCACTTTTTTTTTTTTTTTACCTGGGGGGACCTCAAGGCAATAACGTTTTGTTAGAATTACCACACTCAAAATCAGTTTAAGTGTTAGTGCTAATAATGCATTCATATTAAGTGTACTTAAGTACAACTTTTGAGAATTTGGACTTCTACTATAATACATTACGAATAGATTTTTAATAAAATCCATTTAATGTAAACTTAAAATTACCACACTCAAAATCAATTTAAGTGTTAATGCTTATAATGCATTCATCTTAAGTGTACTTAAGTACAACTTTTGAGAAAATCTACTTCTACTACAATACATTACTAATAGATTTTTTATATATTGACTTATTTTAAACTTAGGATTAGTAAGTAAACAGTCCACTAAAAATCAACTAATGTTTAAAGCATTTAAAGCACACTTTTGAAAAACACACTAATAAAACTCTTTTGTATGTTTTTTCTGTAGTATACTTTATTTTAGTACACTAAAAATTTATTTAAGTATTACTGGTATTTAGTATACTTTTTTCAAGTGTACTAAAGTCCTACTGAAGTATAAACATACTTTTAATTAGTATATTTATAGTGTATAAACATCACACTTTTATTTAACACAAAAAAATAACAAAGTACTAAAAATGTATTTGCGGGTATTTAAGTGTATTTTCATTGCATTTAAGTATATTATTTTTTCACCTGGGAAGCTCTGTGTCCGACACTGATGAAATGTGCACCCTTAAGAGTAACCATTAGCAATGAATCTCACAGCTGCACGCTTGCAGTTTGCACAGTATTGATTATACAATATACATCATGTCAAATAGAGTCAATTTAATCGAAACATAAATGAGAACACAGGAATAGATAACGCATGGAAAACACACGGGAATGAGTTGACCTTTGCCGTGAGAATGGAAAATAACAAGCGCACTGTACACAGAAAAATGAAATGTAATAACTAGACCTCCCTACGCCGTTCCTTAGTTGGAAATAAGATGAAGTTTCCCCTCATAGAAGCTCATACAGTGGAGGGTAGTAAATTTAAAGGCATCTCCTCAAACGTAATTGATCAGACTTCTAGGGTTCCTAAGAGCACTTCCTGAATCTGTATGATGCTGAAATATAGATGACAATGAATACATTTGCCCATCCACAAGCATCTGATCAGTTTAGAGGAGGGCAGAACATTCAAATCCTTAGGGTTTCTGCGTCTCTTTCCTGTCCATCAATTCTACCTCGCCGTTTGATTGCAGTTGATGGGATGTCTGAACGTCTCAGACACAAGACGGAATAGGAAATCAGTTTGGCTAATCAGTCATAAAAGTGAGAGCTGCCCAGGGAGAAGAAATGGAGCCAGAATGCATGCAAACAGGCATAAGTTAAGAGAAAATGAAAGCTGACATTGCCATGGGAACCACGGCGTGCGTCTGAATGAGAATGTATCACCACAATAGCGGAATAGATCAGCAGACGTTTTCAGCCAAACCCCAAATTAACTCGGATGAAAGAGGGACAGCATCATATTTTATATAGTTGCAAAAAAAGGGGGTTCATTACATATATGACACTCTCTTACAAGATGTTTCTATGCATATGCTGTAAAGATGTCTTATGCAATGCAAAATCTAGTTGTTAGTCAATAAAATTTTTTTAACTGTTTGAAGTATGATTTAAAAAAAAATGCATTAAATTGATCAAATGTGACTCTAAAGACATTTATAATATATTTCAAATAAATACTCTTCATTGAACTTTCTATTAATCAAAGAATACTAAAACAAATAACTGATTACCAATAATAAATTCTAATAATTAAGCACTTTTAGAATGATTTCTGAAGGATCATGTGACTCTAAAGACTGGCGTAATGGCTGCTGAAAATTAAGCTTTGCATCACAGGAATAAATTACATTTTAAAATGTATTACAATAAAAAATGGTTTATTTTAAACTGTAGTAATATTTCACAACATTACTGTTTTTACTGAATTTTGACCAAATAAATACATCTTTATTGAGCATAAGGGATATAAAAATCATATTTATTAAACAAAAAGTAATTATTAATTAAGCAAAAAAATAAAATAAAATAACTCTTTAAACTTTTGGTTGCCAGTGTATATTATTGAACAGTTCTGTATATAACATTGAATATATATCCAACTGTACCTATATACATGCAGTATACGCATGTGAGATATAGGTGTTTTCACAACGTGTCATCAATTGGCCATATTGGTGGCACTAAACAAAAACAATGCCACTTAACCGAATGAAACTTGCATATTTTGCTGATTATTGCTGCAGAAAATGGTCCATTATTGTCATGTTTTGGACTGTGAAAAACATTTGGAGTACTATAGACAGCCAAAAGTTATAACAAATCAAGAAGAAGAGAGCAAAAAACTGTCAGAGGAACAAAAGGCGTTTGTGGTTTGCAAGAATCTTGACAACATTTGTGTTTGTGCTTATTATTTCAGGTCAGATAGATGAAACATTAATTAATATTGCTTGTACGTATCTTTACCACCTATTAACTTTAGTTTGTCCAAATATTGTGTGCCTTCCTGCTTACTATTACTTTAAAACTGCTTTGAAACAATGTGTAATGTGAAAAGCACTAATCAAATAAAACATGATTTGTATTCAAAACAGCTTAAAACTTAATAAGGTAAGTAACCTTGGTTAAGCCAGTCAAAACATCTCTGATATGCTGATTATAGACCGCAAGGTATACTTCAAAACATCTCATTCATCTATGCTAAACAGCAGTGCCAAAACACAACTAGCATACACATGAATCCTCCAATTGCACTTTTACACTTCAACCACAGAGAGAGCTCAGAACTGCATAGTGTACTTTGAATCACCAGCAACAAAAGTTTCCTTTTTCACCAAGCAGCAAGACAAAATAAGTATCCATACCTAAAGTTGATGGGGAGTAAATCCATATAAAATGAGTTTAATATTTTCTTCCTATCAAAACAAGCAAAGTAAAATCCCACCTTCAACCTAGCTTAAGCTCCAGCCTTCACCACAGTGGTAACCCCTAAAAATTCAACATAACAAGAACTTTTCCAAATCCAAAACATAACAGAACATTAAGCACTAACACATCCCCTTGTCTCACTCAAAAACACCACAAACACCTAAAATAGCACTTAATTTAAACATTCATTCTTCCCATCTGGTCTGATGCAAAGCATGCTGGGAACATGCAGACTTTTTATCGTGAAACTGTGAATTGTTGCATTCATTTTACTTGAGTAAAGCACTAAGCAGGCAGGCAGTTTTAGTGTAATGTTTTCTTCAGAGTCACATCTTGGGAAGGTTCAGAAGATCATTGTTTAGGTTACAAAGGGTATTAAACAACAGCTGTATGTACAACAAAAGCAAGCACATGCTAGTCTGTTGATTCATCCATCATCATTTTCCTAATGGATTTAGGCAGTCACCCATATTTCCACTGACAACACTGTGAATTCATTACTCATGCTGGCACTTCCATCCTCCATCAACATGTAAACACCCACCATAAGCAACGGCTGCTTTCCTTATATTGACCAGCCGATTGCATATTAATGTGTTGAAGAATTTAATATTAAAATGTATTGAACATTGCTGTTGAATGTACTTTGTTACCCATTAACAATCTGTCAAAACCAAACCCATTAGTCTTTCCTGTTTCAGAAAACAGTGATTTTCTTCCTCTTTATTTTATTCTGCATGTTGACGGTAAACATTCCCAGATAATTTCTGTATTCATTTTTCAGGACACTCTTAGCTTTGAGCTGTTTGGCTGGTGATAAATTTTAAAAACCTGCCAATTAGCTAGACAGCCCTGAACAGCTTTCTTTGTTGCTCCTCGGCATTCATCAAAAGCTGCAGTTAACAGTACAGCGTCTTACCCAAATTGTTCTTCAACTGCAAATCATCACAGAAATGGTCATATAAACACCAAAAATCATGCTAGATTCTCTAGTTTTTCTTTCTTACTACAGGTAGCATTTATAATAATGCCAAAATGTACTGAAAATGTAAATTATGTTTGCCAAAACATGGTTAATTCTGTGAGATAGATAGATAGATAGATAGATAGATAGATAGATAGATAGATAGATAGATAGATAGATATTTTTTTTAGCCTGAATTAGATTTAATTCGGATGACAGAAGAATATCTATTACCTGTTTATTTTAGCATGATCATTACATATATAAAATATTTTAAAAAATAGATAATAATATCAATAATAATTATTAAAGCATTTCTCTAGGGAAATGTAATATCGCAAGAAATATCGTTATCTCAATATTCAACACCAATATCGCATATTTTCCCAATATCGTGCTGCCCTACTATTTAGGTAGGCTACTATGTACACTTTAGGTACTAAATATGTACCTTTAAGATTCTGATATACACCATTTATGGACAAATAAGTTACAAAGGTGTATCTTTTGAAATGATATTGCCTCAGTGACACCGTTTGTAACGTTTTTTTTTTTTTTTTTTGAGTGTATTCAAGTATGAATGAAGTGTAGTCAATCACGTAAATGCCTATATTAGTTTCCAAACGGTAAAATTTGACAAAAAAAACATTCCTGGATATTTCTGATATCTTTTAACAGTTCTAAACAAGTTGTAAAACAATTGTTAACGATGCTTAGGAGCTTACATCTTACCTCACACTCGCTGGAGTTCAGTTGTTTACGCTAGGTGTCGTTGAAGTACGGTGGCCGAGAGAGGCCAACGCGCTGCAAACAAGAAAACACATGCAAACAGAAAAAAACGACAACAAATTAAGAAAACATCTTCATCAGTTTGACAACACAGGCGCTGCAAATCCTCGCAACGCAAACACAAATACGGAAACGCGCTGCAAATTCTCACAACACAACCAAACTCAGAAACGCGCTGCGAACACACGAGGGCGCTGCAAACTAACAAACGCGCTGCATATAGCACGGACCACAACGGAAATGTTTCAGGGGGACCTCAAAAAGTGACGAACTCATCTGGGACCTGATTATTTATATCACTATATTACCTGATTATTTATATCACTATCACCTTTAAGTGATACTATACTATCATTAAAAGGCGATAGTTCACCGATAACACCTCTGCTCTGACCAACAGCCACTGAAAAAATAATCAGGTCCCAGATGGGTTCGTCACTTTTTGAGGTCCCCCTGAAACATTTCCGTTGTGGACCGTGTGCAGCGCGTTTGTTAGTTTGCAGCGCCCTCGTGTGTTCGCAGCGCGTTTCTGAGTTTGGTTGTGTTGTGAGAATTTGCAGCGCGTTTCCGTATTTGTGTTTGCGTTGCGAGGATTTGCAGCGACTGTGTTGTCAAACTGATGAAGATGTTTTCTTAATTTGTTGTCGTTTTTTCTGTTTGCATGTGTTTTCTTGTTTGCAGCGCGTTGGCCTCTCTCGGCCACCGTATTGAAGAGTAAAGCCCGCCTTCTTTGATTTGATTGGTCATCTCAATCATTTTGACATTAACGAGCACTTTTAAAATACGTTTAACTTCAAATATGTATATGGTGGTTACAGCCCTGTGTGATACAGATGTCAACCTAGAAAAAATAAATTGAAATAAAGGAAATATTACTGTACACATATTGTGTGAAGTAATAAATACCCTTCTGTTTCATCACTTTCTGGCTCCAGTGAACAACATAGTAACTCTGCTTGAAGAAACCAACAAATTACACAAACTAATGGACCAAGAACAGTTTAGTCATTTGCAGTATGTAACGCCACAGGCAATAAACTGCACAACAAACATGTACAGCCTATAATGCAATGTTCCAGTCTCTGATACTGAAAATATTGTTTTTCTAAGACATAATAACTGATCATTTCCTTTGGTTAGGGCCATGATCATTCATCTGTTATCTAGAGTAAATTATATAAACAATTAGAACATTATGTTAAACATGTTTTGCTACATATTCTTTCCTTCTTTTTGGGAGGTCAGATAATTGTTAGCAAACAATTTTTTTTTATTCAGTTGTTTTTGTCAGACATCATCTTTCTGAAACTCACTACAAGAATTATACTGGAAGTGAGAAAGGATGTCACTACAACAGTCATCCTGTGATTGTTTAAGTTGAAACTGTCACTTATGTTGAAAGCGAGAAGTTTCCACTTTATGGCAAGATGAGCTTTTCATGACCCTTTGTGATTTCCTGTGTAAAATGTTGCTACTGCTGCTTAAGAGTACATTTTGCACATGTGCCAAAATCTTAGAGGAAAGCATTTCTACAATCCAGGACAATAGTTTTGGGAATAAAGTATGGTTTTATGCTTCATCCTGTCTAGGCTACTTGGTGTGTGTACACCCACTTGTGCTGTATAGATGCTTTACTGCCTTTTACCACTCCTGTAGGAAAATACTGTAGAACAGGACCATTGGTTAATGAGAAACTCTATGAATTTAATCTCTGCTGGTGTTTTGAATATCTAGTACAGTACTGCACATTATTGTGTTTCATTGATGAACAAATAGTAATCAGCTGCCTTACACTTAGAAGAGCCAATCGCCTTCATGATAGAAGAAAAGAAGTCCTGCCTTAAAGTTAAATTAGCCGATCACCTCTTTCACCGAGGAATCATGTTTATTCACACTTAACCCAGTTAAGTATGAACAATTTGCTCGACCAGCCTGAGAGTTTTGAACTAAAAAAGGACAATTTATGATGCTGTGGTTATCGGATTTATTTTCTGATTTGAAACATGTTATTAAAACATGACATTGACAGACAGATTTAAAGCTTTCAGGGTTTTTTTCCATTCAAATACACTGGAGAAGCAGAAGAAGCTGTATTTGTAAGATAGCCACAGACTGAACTGAACTGTAAAAAGGGACATAGTTTCTAATTAATATTTTAGCTTTAGTGTGAAAGACTGGCCTAGCATTTTATCTATTATAAAATAAAAAATGTAAATTAACAGACCAGTCAACTCTTTTCAAAATACTGTTTTATTCATGATAATTTCTAATTTGTTATGCAAGGCAACAAGATTAATGTTACAAAGAAAAAGAAAAAAAAAACAGGAGGGATGTTTGGGCTGCGTTCAAAGGTGACTTGTTGGCTTGGTTATCCGCCAGCAGCTGCACACTCTCTGAAATATTCAGGTCTCTCAAGTCTTTTTAAAGTTTTGCGTTAAATTTTTCCATTAAAGGCGTGCATGGGCCTGCAAGTCACTGATAAGAAGCCCACCTGACGTGATACATATCTTAGGAGCATTTCAGGTGTAGGGATCAATAAGCTCTGATGCAGGAGCAGCACAGACCCATCATGCCCACCCATGTCATTACTGAGGGGTTTTTACAATGAGCTCATTGACAAATTGGGTCTGCGTGACCCAGTGACTGACAAGGCAGGTTAAAGCGACAGACAAGTGCTAATCTAAAATCAAAATGCTGCCATTCCTTCGTGAGACAATCTACTACATACCTACCAGAATCAATACTATAGTGCTTGATACACTAACTATAAAGCACAACCACACACACTGGAAAAACGTGCTTGTGGCAAAATTTCTGCAAAATGATATTACATTGCATCTTGCACGTTTCGCGGAACATTCAAATGTCCAGTTATTGGTGCTAAAAGAGCATTTTTCTTTTTCTTTTCTTTTTTCTTTTATCAGATGAACGCAAATCTGGCAATGTTTATTACATTGATAGTTGTGCATTTTGCAGCAAATTTAAAGTGAAATATCCAGTGAGTGGTACTAAAAGCGTGTTCAATATTAAACAAAACCAAGAGTTAACTTGTAGAATCTGATGCTCTATAAAGAAAAACAATGCATTAACAGCCAGTTGTGTAAACTTTTGAACCGAATAAAGATGTGTTCTTTTTTTCTTTCTTAATTTAGTACTGCCCTTCAGCTACAGAAGATGCTTACATGTTTCCCAGAAGACAAAATAAGTTATATTTACCCTCATTGTCAAATTCAAAAAGCTCTTAATGAATTGTGTTTTCTTCTGAAGCATCGGTGACCGTTTGAACCTTCTGTAATAGTTGCATATGAGTCCCTCAGTTGTCCTCAGTGAGAAAAGATGAATCTCAATATCATACAGTCATTGTTGAAAAAGGTTCAAATACACAAAAATGCTGAAAAACCAAAGAATTTGTGGGACCAACACAGTATTAAGAATCAAGAGTGTGTAAACTTTTGAACAGGGTTATTTTTTTATAAATGTAACTTTTATTTTCGCTTCTGGATTATATGTAAACAGCTTTTATGTGAAATATCTTATTCAGGTCAGTACTAAATAAAAAAATTACATGCATTTTGTATGATCCCTCTTAATTTGGTAAAATAATTAACATTTTGCAGAAGGAAATATGATGGAAAATGTCAAAACATATGAAATGCTGAAAGCTCTATTTGAACAGGACTATTTTTCTAAACTACGTTCGAGTTTTAACTCTTATCACCCAACGTCTGTGTTTTTAATGTACCAGTTCAGAAGGGACTATCTCCGTGTTTATTACAGAGGTGGGTGTGTTCTCTAGACGTCATGTGGTTCTGTGCATCACATACAGTGCATATGTCCAATGAAATATGTATTAATATCATTTAAATTTTTTATAAAAACATTATTTAAATAAACTTCACATCAGTTTATAGAAGTGGCTGCTTATAAGCCTCTATAAGCCTGCTTATAAGTATCTTACCTGTAGCTGGTGATGAAATGAGTTGAGCTGATGATGAGTGAGTTTCCACGATTTGGCTAAATTTTAAATTAAAATGTTATTTTTTTGTCCAATAACATCCATAGTTAAAGGTGCAGCATGCGTAAGTTTGGTGCACAAATGGTAGCTCTGATAGGCCAGAAAACACGTGAGCAATGGGATAATACAATAGTAGCAATTACAGACATTTTTAATTCGGATGGAATTATAATTCTCAGAAGACTATTGAGTTTGCCGAAAAACAGTACGTAATTTGCTCTTAAAGTTTTTACAGAGCTTGTGTGAGAAAAACACAGTCTTGGCAGATTTTTCACAAGATTAAAATAGCAAAGTACGCCTGTGAAACACAAATTTTTCTACATCCCCCTGGAAAACTAGTCCTGTCAGAACAGGGCTTAAGTCTACAAATCATGTATTTTGGTAAAAGTGTTTTAAGGTCATAACATAGTAGTCTGTTGTACAAGGAACTGAATTTAAAGGTGCCATAGAATGCATTGAGAGAATATTTTAAATTGTTCTCTGATATCTACATAGAAGGTATATGGCATAGGAACAGGCAAAAAATCACCAGAAACGGTTTTACAGGTCCATTTACAACCCTAGGATTTGTCCCTACACTGTAAAAAATTACTCTGGGGGGTATTAAATACAACCCATAAAAAACAGTTAGATTTTACTTAAGTATATTAGTCAGCAAGTAAAATACATAATAATGGGTAAATTCTACCCTCACTACCTATTAGTTTACAGTAATAAATGCAACACGTGACGAAAGAATTAAGTAATATGTACCTTAAAATATTCGGTATATATTACTGGTGCTTCAGCACCACAAAGTGCGCATGCGTCAACGTTCAGGAGGGAATCACGGGATACTCGTCTTCTGTGCCAATGGCGGGACAGTGATGTGTCGAAATACAGGTACGTTTTATTTAAAACATTCTGATATCATCATAAATACAAATGTTAACATGTTTGTTTGAAGGTAAGAGCAACAGAAATATTTTGTACTGGCACGATTCTGTGTTATGTTTTCAGCGCCACAGCCCAGCCGTCATGAAAGAGTGACTGTTAGAATTTGTGGTTGGTCAAACTAGCTTTGAAAACTGAGAACATTGTCCAAATGGCACCGGTAAATGTGAGTAAAAACATATATTCGTGATTCAAATATATTACCTGTCATTAGTTTTATGTATATGGCTAAAATGAGCAAACAGCTTTAACGAATCTGCATCGTGCGTGTGGTTGAGCGAGCGAGCGAGCGAGTGAGAGTGAGAGAGAGAGAGCCAGCCCTCAGCGCAGAGAGACCCGACCCAGCCCGCTCACAGCCGTCACAGCACCCCCTGTCAGGCTCCTCAGCACAGCAGCATCAGCCCTCGTCTCACAGCAGCCCAGCACCAGCCAGCACAGAGGAACCCGAAATAGCTCTACTCATCGATTCAAACGGCAAATTCATCGATGTAAAGAAACTTTTCCCCCAGCACAGAGCTGTTAAGCTCTGGTGTCCCAACACTGACAAAGCCCTGGAGCTCCTGACAGAGTCCCAGCTAGGCCGGCCCAGCCACATCATTATCCACACGGGCACCAACGACCTGCGGAGCCAGCAGGACCGAGTGTCGGACTCCCTCAGAGCCGTCGTGGATAAAGCTAGAGAAACCTTCCCCAACTCCAAAATCATCCTGTCCACTTTACTTCAGAGGACAGATTTCCACCCCAAAACAATTAATAAAATAAACTCCAACATCTCTAGACATTGTGCCCTCCTGCCCAACGTCCACTTGGCCCACCATCCAGACCTGGACACTGAATGTCTATACGACCATGTCCACCTTTATAAGAACCTGGTACATATCCTTGCAAAGAGACTTAAAGATGTCACTCTAAACAGGACCAACCAGACCAGCCCCAGGTGGAGCAGAACCAGCCCTAACCCAGCCAATCCACCGAGACACACTCCAGCATACTACATCCCAGGCCACAGCTCATCTAGAGCCCCGACCGGAGCACCACCCAGAGCTCCAGCACCCAGAGCTCCAGCACCCAGAGCTCCAGCACCCAGAGCTCCAGCACTCAGAGCACCGCCCGGAGCTCCAGCACCAGGACAGGATCGCTACAGACAGAGACCGTTCTACAACAGCCCCACAGCTCCAGCAGCTGAAGCCCATCCACAGCAGAGCCCGGACCATCCAGGCAGACCGAGCTACGCCCGAGCTGTCAGCGGAGGAGCAGACCACCCTAACGCTGGACTCCACGACATCCAACACATGCTGAGTATCATCTGCTCCCACCTACTAACAAACAGTAGACAGTGGTAAAAAAAAAAACTACCTTATTCTGGGATAATAATGTACATTTAATATGGAATTGTTGATGTTCTGAGTTCCTACCATAACTTTAATTCCATAATGCATTGTTTTAATTTAATCTATAGTAATTTTGCATCATTTCTCTTTTCTCAGAATAGCAAACAAACCACACACATCATTTTAAAAGTTTACGATGAAATCACTTAGTTTTTCTACATGGAATATTCAAGGTCTAAACTCCTCAGTCTTTGGCCTAAAAAGTAGAAATTCTGATTTTATGAAAGAATTACAAGACATAGATGTCATCATCTTACAGGAAACCTGGTGTAGAGGAGATTCGTTCACTGGCTGTCCCTCAGGATACAGAGAGATTATATTACCATCAGTCAAACTCGCATCAGTCACACAAGGGAGAGACTCGGGAGGGATGATAATATGGATTAAATCTGAACTGTCCATAGAATTAATTAAAAAAGAACAACATCACTTGTGGCTAAAAATACAAAAAGGAATGATATCAGCATCTAAGCCTGTTTTCCTCTGTGCAATCTACATTCCACCCCTCGAGTCTCCGTATTTCCAAGAGGAAACTTTCCAAAACATGGAAAGAGAAATCAGCCATTTCCAGGCCCAGGGAAATGTGCTGCTTATGGGTGACTTAAACGCTAGAACAGGAGCAGAATTAGATTTCATTGAATCGCACGGTAGCAGATTCATCACAGGCAATAACGACCTGTACCCTTCTCACCCCAGCAGACTAAACTGTGATGAAACCGTGAACGCTCACGGACGGCAGCTGCTGCAGCTCTGCCGAGGACTGGCTCTGTACATCGTCAACGGGAGACTGCGAGGAGACTCGCTCGGCCGATACACCTACAGCTCAGCTCTGGGGAACAGCACTGTAGACTATACCATCACAGATCTCGACCTTTCCTCTCTGAGAGCATTCACAGTCAAACCACTGAAACCTTTCTCAGACCACAGCCAAATCATCCTCTATATAAAGCAATCTGAAACATCACCCAAACCAATTAGGACCCCATATCAAATGAGCAAAATAATGTCTTTCAAATGGACAGAAACCAGTGCCAGTAATTACAGCACTGCTGTCGAATCCCCAGAAATACAATCCCTCATACATTCATTCCAAATACAGGAATACCCTAAAAACCAATTCGGCATCAATCAGGAAGTACAAGACCTAAACAACATATTCTACAAAACAGCACAAAAAAGTAATTTGGCAATTGTTAAACCAAAGAAGAAAAAATATTTAGATACTAACAAATGGTTTGATTTGGACTGTAAGGCTCTGAGAAAAAACCTCAGAAATTTATCAAATCAAAAACACAGACAACCAGATAATCCGGACCTCCGCCTTCTCTATTGTGAGGCACTAAAACAATACAAAGCCACACTCCGGCGGAAAAAAGCACAGTTTTTGCAAAACCAGTTTGAAGAAATTGAAAAATCTAAAAAATCACAGAAATTTTAGGATAAATGGAAATTGTTATATAAACCAAATCAAGAAGTTCTGGCAATCCAAGACGGGAAGAAGTGGAAGAACCACTTCCAAGAATTATACAGCCCAACAGAAATTCTAAATTATAATCAAAATGAAATAATTAATAAACTAGACAATTTGGAAAGATCAATTAAAGCAAATCAAAACCCTTTAGATTTCCCCATAACAATGACCGAATTGGAAGAAAAATTAGGAGTCCTTGAGTCCAAGAAAGCCTGTGGTGTAGACAGCATCCTGAACGAGATGCTGAAACACACAGACCAAAGCTTCAGACTGGCCATGCTCAAACTGTTCAATGATGTTCTGTGTGTAGGGTTCTTCCCTGAGATCTGGAACAAGGGCCTCATCAGCCCCATCCACAAGAGCGGAGACAAACTAGACCCCAACAATTACCGAGGCATCTGTGTGAACAGTAACCTGGGGAAGGTTCTCTGCAGCATCTTAAATGCCAGACTTTTACACTTCCTTATGAAGCACAATGCCTTGAGTAAATCCCAAATTGGCTTTCTTCCAAAATGTCGCACATCCGATCACATCTTTACATTACAAACACTAATTGACAAATATGTACATCAAAACAAAGAACAAATTTTTGCTTGTTTCATTGATTTCAAAAAAGCATTTGATTCAATCTGGCATGAAGGATTATACCTAAAGCTTATCGACAGTGGAGTAGGGGGGAAATTCTATGATTTGATCAAATCGATGTACACAGCCAGCCAATGCGCTGTTAAAATTGGAAACCAAAGAACCGAATTTTTCCCCCAGGGGCGCGGAGTGAGACAGGGATGCAGTTTAAGCCCCACCCTCTTCAACATCTACATCAACCAATTAGCCGACACGTTAGAACATGCTCCCTTTCAAGGTCTCACTCTCCACGACACAGAGATCAAGTGTCTTCTCTACGCAGACGACCTGGTCCTCCTGTCGCCCACTAAAGAGGGGCTTCAGGACAGCCTGGATCTGCTGGAGGATTACTGTCAGTCCTGGGCCCTGACCGTCAACCTCCAGAAAACTAGAGTTATGATGTTCCAGAAACGCTCCAGATCTCAGGGACCAACACACACATTCACACTCTCACACAGAACCATTGAGAGCACAAAAGCATACACTTACCTCGGCCTGAAAATAACTCCAACTGGTAACTTTACTTTGGCTGTGAATGAACTCAAAGAGAAAGCTCAAAGGGCTTTCTATGCCATAAAACGATCAATCAAAATTGACATCCCAATCCAAATTTGGCTAAAACTTTTCAAATCAATAATTGAACCAATTGTTCTATATGGCAGTGAAGTGTGGGGTCCTTCTATAAAATTTGATTTTTTAAATTGGGAAAAACATCCGATTGAAACTCTACAATTAGATTTCTGTAAAAGAATACTCAAAGTCCAAAGAAAAACACCAAACAACGGATGCAGGGCAGAATTAGGCCAATACCCTCTCCTCCTAAACATCCAAAAAAGAGCCATCAAATTCTGGAAACACCTGAAAACAAGCGACCCCAACACACACCATTACAGAGCCCTCAAACACCAAGAGCTGAGCGTAGCGAGGAGTCCCCTGTGCCAGCTGGTGCTGAGACTGACTGAGCTCTCTCCAGCAGAGATCAGCTCGCCTCAGCACACACACACACTCACACACATTCGGCCTGCTCAAATTATCAACACAGAACAAGACAAGTACATCACCCATTGGACCAACACCATTCAAAACCAACACAAACTGGAATGTTATTCGGCACTAAATCGAGAGTACACTGTTGCGAACTACCTGAGCACAGTGAGTGATGTGAAGCTCAGGAAAACCCTGACGATGTACAGACTCAGTGAACACAGCCTGGCCATCGAGATGGGCCGGCGCAGACAGACCTGGCTCTCCCGGGAGGACAGACTCTGCACGCACTGCATTCTGGGAGTGCCGGAGACCGAACTGCACTTCCTCACAGAATGCCCAAAATATGAACACATCAGAGACCAATACTACCCCAAAATTAATAAAATATTTCCCCAATTTAACACCTGTAACCCAACCCAAATACTCAGATTCATCCTTGGCGAAGAAGCCAAATGCTCCAATTTAGCAGCAAGATTTGTAACATCTCTCCACATCCTGAGGGACGAGCAGAGCAGCAAACACCCAATAAACACACATTCACTCACAGCCTAACACACCCCATCACACCTACACACATATATAACGTTCAAGTTCAGTGTTGTTTTATTTTTATTTATTTTTCTTTGCCATTTTATATATACATGATTTCTGCAATATAATCCTTCTTATTTTAGTTATTAATCTTTGTTTACACTATTATTATTGCTTTATGTTATCTGTATTATTATTTTTGCAATAACTACTAGCCAAGATAATATAATACTATCTTTTTATTTAATTGAACTATTATTATAATTTTGTGTACTAAATGTTCTAAATCATTTTCTATGTTGTTGTGATGCTTTGGCAATACAAAATGTACTTTTTTGTCATGCCAATAAAGCTTTCTGAATTGAATTGAATTGAATTGAGAGAGAGAGAGAGAGAGAGAGGCTTGAATATGCGTTTGTGACACTGATCTATATAATGACTATTATAGATCAGTGGTTTGTGAGTATATTTGCGTTCGTCTTCGTATGTCTGCGTGTGAAATGCTTCATTCGTGATGCTCAGTTGTAAACAACCCGTACTGTACACTAACTATACTGTCTCTCAGTGAATAATGTGTTATGTACACTTGGTATTATAGCTCACGTTACAGGTAATGTTAAGTCCCCAAGATAATGGTTAGCATGAATGTGCGTGTTAGTGTGTGCTGTTGTGAAACCGACAAAAACAAAAGATAGAATTATGTAGGCTTAATGCATTTTATATTCCTTATGTGATCTAATGTTCATCTTATGTTATCTTGAGTTTTATATATTTTGTCAATTCACTTTGAGTTATGTGTTAGAGTGATCTTGAGGTTGCAGATACATTGCAATATGAACTTTTTGAAAACTAAATTCTAACAACTAAATTCCATCTCTTTATAGTTCCGGAGTATTATGGAAAAAGTACAGTGTATGTTGCCTCATTGAGTATCCTGGGGAAGACCAAGAAGAGCTCTTTCAAGATTGTCAGGTATGTTATTTATCAACTCCAGGCATCCCAACAGATACACAAAATGTTGATGCCATTGTTGTATTTCTAATATAAATTACTGTGATTCGGCTGATCAACCAGTCCACTTTAAAACACTCACTATATGTTTATTTTGTTAGGCAGTACATTTTAGGGATAATTTACCCAAAAGTGAAAATTTACTTGATGTCATGTTTTTCCAAACCCATAATATTTTAGTTAGTCTTTAATACACAAATGAATATATATTTTTGAATGAATACTGACTGATTTCTGTCCATCAAATGAAAGTCTACTCATCCAAATCTCTTCATGCTTCAAGAAGTTAATGAAAAGATCATTAAAAAGAAATAATTTGAGCAGATTAAGATTAATCCAAGTCTTCTGAAGAGGCACAATCATTTTAAGTGATGCACAGATTTAATTTAGGCTTTTATTTATACGTTTACATTCATCAGCCAACATAAACATAAGCTCAGCCCTACTTGCTTGATGCATGAGAACAAACCTCATTGGTTCTCACTCGTCAGGCAAACAAGTTTGAGCTTCCATTTACGAAAACAAAGCCTATAATTAGATCATATCAGTATATGAAGTTCATCATATAAAAGTCTCAGTTATGGGTGAATAGAATTTCAGTGGAGGGACAGAAATCTCTCAGATTTTATTTATTATATGTAAATATAATAATAGAAATATTATATATAGAAATATGTAACTATTGCCATTTGTGTTTTGAAGATTAACAAAAGTCTTATAATTTGCAAAACAACATGAGGGAGAGTTAAATTTTCTTTACGAATTACATGTGAGAATTAATTATCCTTGACATTAAATTTTTAGGAGATTAATCCATTTTTTGTATTGGAGCATATCATGGCCCACTTTTATAAAAAAGACACCTGAACAAAACAATAGAATGGCATCATGCGAGCAATGTCGAATTACAAATAAAACAATTTTACTGGAACATGTTAATATGCTTAAAGAAATGTTAAAATTAAATAAATTATATGCTTCTTGTTTTTCTTTCTAACAGGAGGATGAACTTGAGGGACACACAAATCAAATGATGAAGATGCTGATGATGCATGATCCAGGAGGACCCAGCCTCTCATTTTTAAGTGTTGTAGCCATTGTTTTAACAAATGACGTCAAGTCAGTTTTTATATAGTTTGAAATGACAAAATGTGAGACAGCATTTAAGATTATTGTTTTTAGCACATATTCTGACATGCATGAAGACATTGATTGATTTTTTTTTTAATTGGAAGCATTTAAGAGGTTTTATGTAACATCAGTGATAAGTTGTATTTCACTTAAATTGATCGTAAGAGGATTCTTTTGAACATGCATTAATTCTTTTGTTTAAAGAAGAAATGTTTGTTATTTGGTTAATAAAAAGTAAAATGCAAGATCCTATGTCTGACCATTTTTTTTAAGGTAAATTCAACCTTTCCAGAATAAATAATGTGTAATTATTTATATTGGCTAATTATTATAAATAATAATTTAGTAGATGAACTGTTGCCTACTAAAATAGAGTTAAAATTACTCAATCTTTATAGCTAATTAGTATTCAAAAATATTACTTAGACTTTACCTACTTTTTTTTAGTTAGTCGTAGCTGTTAAATGTAGGTATTTTTTACTCAAATATATAGGATAGAATCTACCCAATCAAACTGAGTGCAAATTGTTACCTCAATTTTATTGAGTAGATTCTATAGGTTATTTTTTACAGTGTAGAATGAAATGCTCTGTTATTGCCTTATTTGGAAGCTCATGAATATTAATGAGCTCTGCTCTGATTGGCTGTTTTACAGAGCTACTCATCTCTATAGCTGGCACATTGATAAAAATATATATTTAATTAGGAGCTCTAGCCGCTTTTAATATGCGGTTTGTTGAATCTGCCGTTTTGAATCGCCAACATTTCAGTCTCATTACCAGGGGCGGCTGGCCCATGGTGGGCGATAGTGCATCGCCCTCCTTGAGCCACACGAAAAAAGAGAGATGAAAAAGAGTCTTATTTTGCTGGTCCTAGTCTGTATATTACCGTACAATCAACAGCCTGAATGTCACTTTCCAACCTAAAACCCCGCCCCCTTGGGGCGATCTCAGTCAGATTGAAAATCGCCCCAGCCGGTCTCATAGAGTTATATTTTGAGATTTTTTTTTTCACATTTTGAACCTTACAATGCATTTCAATGGGCACCGGGAGGGCTCGCCCCAACGTGATTTCGTAATACGCACTGATGCGTGCTCGAAGATGTACAGCACGCACGCGTAGCGAGACGTCTGAATGCATTGGCCATGCTTTCAATGGAGAGGGAACTTGTCAGATATGCCTGATTTTAACGAGAGGGTAATTGATCACTTTGCCTGCTTAAAAGAGAGGCGAGCAAAATTTCAATACAAGTGATGTGTGTTATTAAATGGTGCATTGTTTATGTTATCACGGTCGTAGCCAGCTATGAGGTAACCGAGGTCCGGACCTCGGTCATTTTTTATATTCAAAAATAAAATGTCAAGCTCTTTGAATGATTATTTAGCCGTTTAAACCTCCTAATATCACATAATTGTATGCAATTCATGTTGCTGCGAGAAGCTAGCGCAGTGAACGGGGCTTGATAACGCGTTGAGTGAGAGCGCGGGTGCAGCAGCCTCCGTTTGTTGCCAGATCCACCTAATATACATGTTTTTTGACTCGTTTGTCCAATTTAGTGTGACACTTTGGGACGTTTATAAAGTGGAAAGTTGAACGTTAGTTTTATGCCAGTGTCATTATTCTAAATAAAAATTCCCTCAGCTAAAAAAAAAAAACCTAACTTTCCATGTAAAACATTATACTGAATAAAAAATCTTTCACAATCATCTACATGTCTGTCTATTTTGAAGTTTAGGCTATACGTAGTGCATTTGTGGGTGTTATTATAGCACAATTCTTAACACCTTACTTCGGACCTCACTAATTTTCAAACCCTGTTTACTGTTGTATTCTTCAAATGTTGAATTGTAAATAGTTGTATTAATTGCATATTGGCAGCCAAATTTATACTGAATATGTTCTGAAAAGATTTGATTAATTACAGTTTTAATATGAGAAATAAAAAGTCTTTAATTGTAAAGCAGTATTGCTTTTTTTTTTTTACTCTTAGAGCCGGGGCAAACTAGTTGATGACAATGTGTCTCTTGATGGCCATGGTGGAAGTGTTTCAGTGTATTTGAGACCATTGCGAAAAATGTAATATAGCTATTCAAAATACTGTACAGTTTGTACAATTCATGCCTGATGTTGCCATCTAGGAACAGGGAAACCAAATCAAACAATGTAATGTAATGCTGTAAAGTTGGCTATCTGAATTTTATCATAATTTTACCCATTAAAGCGGTTATCTTTACCATCATCGGAACAGTTGCCCCCCCAGAGATATTTGTCAGGAGCCGCCACTGCTCATTACTGTGATCGTATGTGCTCTGTGTAAAGTTATAATGCAGAGGGAGTGCTTCTTACCACACAAGTTCAGCTGCTTGTCCGTGATACTCGGGATCTGTAAATCATTCGCCATCATCAGCGCAGTTACTTCTGCATCATTCACCATCATCAGTGCAGTCATCTCTCTGTTCATGTGGTAAGTGATATCTTTTGTACTGCAATGTAACAGGCTAGTGCTAGCATTAAGCTAACCATGTCCCTTCAGTTGCTTGCCTTGTTTTACTGATGTGCTGATTTTACCGATGATTGGGCGATGCAAATGTTGGAGGCGTAACTATTAACGATCCCGGGGATGTTGCGTAACAGTCGGTGTTATGTTGGAATTGACATATTTTTCGGTGGTCTTTTGCAAACACTAGATTTATATAAGAAGGAGGAAACGATGGTGTTTGAGACTCATGGTATGTCATGTCCATGTACTGAACTGTTATTATTTAACTATGCCAAGGTAAACACAGTTTTCCATTCTATGGCACCTTTAAGTCTTTATTAATCTTCCCTAGTAATACTTTGAGTGAAAAATAAATAAAATTGGTTGGTGTTTTATAGTGTTTTCACAACGCGTCATCAATAGGCCATAGCACTGAATGTAAACAATGCCACTGAACCGAACGAAACTCGCATATTTTGCTGTTTATAGCTGCTGAAAATGGTCAGTTATTGTCATGTTTTTGGTTGTACTAATCGGTCAGACCGGGGAAAAACATTTGAAGTACTATAGACTGCCAAAAGTTATAACAAATTAAGGTGAAGAGTGCAAAAACTGCCTGAGGAACAAAAAGCGTAAATGGTTAGCCAAACTGAACCAGGGCAAGAATCTTCACAACATTCGTGCTTCGTCAAAATATTGTCAAAATATTATGCCCTTTCCTACTTACTAAGTCCTTCTCTATACGATTTATCAGCTTCCACGTTTTTATATGTGGTTTAGACAGGATAAACTAACAGAATTAGTACATTAACCGTGCAATCCATGCTGTTGTTGTTGTAACTGACCAAATCTTTATACAACATTAGCAATCATGGACATTTGCATTCGGACAGGATTATATTTCTCAGAGGACCACTGAGTTTGCAGAAAAACTGTAGGCAATTTGCTCAAGAATTTTTGCAGAGGTTGTGTGAGAAAAACACAGACTTGGCAGATTTGCACAGCATTAAAATAGCAAAGTATGTCTGTGAAACACAAATTTCTCTAACATCCACCTGGAAAACTGTCAGAATAGGGCTTAAGTCTACAAATCATGTATTTTGGTAAAAGTGTTTTAAGGTCATAACATAGTAGTCTGAATTTAAGTATTTATTCATCTTTCCCAGTAACACTTTGTGTGAAAAAGAAATAAAATTGGTTGGGGTTTTATAGTGTTTTCACAACGTGGCATCATTCGGCCATATTGGCGGCACTGAAAACAATGCCACTGAACTGAATGAAAAGCTTGCATATTTTGCTGATTATTGCTGCTGAAAATGGTCAGTTATTATCATGTTTTGGGCTAATCGGTATAAAAAACATTTGGAGTACTATAGACTGCCAAAAGTTATAACAAATAAAGGAGAAGAGTGCAAAAAACTGTTTGAGTAGCAAAAGGCATTAGTGGTTGGCCAAACTGAACCAGGATTTCCAAGGCAAGAATCTTGACAATAATCATGCTTGTTCCTTCCATATCCAGTCAGGCAGGTGAAATATTAGGCTAATATCTTAATTGATACTGCTTGTACGTATCTTTACCACCTATTAACTTTACTTTGTCAAAATATTGCACCCATTCCTGATTACTAAGTCCTTCTCTATATGATTTATCAGCTTCCACGTTTTTATATGTGGTTTAGACAGCATAAATTAACAGAACAACATATTTAGTAGTATATTAACTGTGCAATCCGTGCTGTAGTTTACATCCGTGTATCGCCAATATGGCCTCGCATCCGGGTAACTGACCATATCATGACGTAAGTGCAAACCCTCTATACAACATTAACAATCATGGACTTGGACAGGATTATATTTCTCAACGGACCTTACTTGAGAAAAACACAGATTGGCAGATTTGCACAGGATTAAAATACAAAGTACGTCTGTGAAACACAAATTTCTCTAACATCCCTCTAGAAAACTAGTCCTGTCAGAAAAGAGCTAAAGTCTACAAATCATGTATTTTGGTAAAAGTGTTTTAAGGTCATAACATAATAATCTGAATTCAAGTATTTATTCATCTTTCCCAGTAATACGTTGTGTGAAAAAGAAATAAAATTGGTTGGTGTTTGATGGTATAGTGTTTTCACAACGCATGATCAACCGGCCATATTGGCAGCATTGAATGTAAACTATGCCACTGAACTGAACGAAAAGCTTGCATATTTTGCTGTTTATTGCTGCTGAAAATTGTCAATTATTGTCATGTTTTGGGCTGTACTAATCAGTCAGACCGGGAAAAACATTTGGAGTACTATAGACTGCCAAAAGTTATAACAAATAAAGGAGAAGAGTGCAAAAAAACTGTTTGAGGCACAAAAGGCGTTTGTGGTTGGCCGAACTGAACCAGGATTTATAGGTCAAGAATCTTCACAATAATCATGCTAGTTCTTATTATTTCCAGTCAGGCAGGTGAAATATTAGGCTAAAATCTTAATTAATACTATTGTATGTATCTTTACCACCTATTAACTTTAGTTTGTCAAAATATTGCACCTTCCCTGCTTACCAAGTCCTTCTCTATATGATTTAACAGCTTCCACACGTTATTTTTTTTTTTTCTTCTGTGGTTTAGACAGCATAAATTAACAGAACAATGTATTCAGTAGTGCATTAACCATGCAATCCATGCTGTTGCTTAAATCCGAGTATTGGCAATATGGCCGTGCATCCAGGTAACTGACCAAATCGTGACGTAAGTGCTAATCCTCTATATATTAGCAAACAGACATTTTCATTCGGACGAAATTATATTTCTCAGAGGACCTTTGAGTTTGCCAAAAGCTAGATAATTTGCTCTGGAATTTTTACAGAGGTTGTTTGAGAAAAACACAGACTTGGCAGATTTGCACAGGATTAAAATAGCAAAGTTCTTCTGTGAAACACAAATTTCTTTAACATCCCCCTGGAAAACTAGTCCTGTCTGTTGTACAAGAAACTGAATATAAGTGTCACAAGGAGTCAGACTGAGAAGTGCGGATCCATTTGCAGCATTTATTTAACAGACGTGGTCAAACAGACAGGGTCAAAATATCGGCAAACAGTAACCTCAAAGACAATCCAGAGAGTAATCCGTAACACAGGCGGGGGGCCGAAATCCAGAAGGGCAGTCCAAAGTGACAAAGAAAACAAATAAAGACAAACAAAACAAACCAGGAATAAACTAAGGAAACAACAAGGCCAGGGAGCATGGAAACATGGAAAACGCTTAGAATAACAACCATAGGGAATGATAAGACTTCGCAAGGTGGCTGTGTGTGTCTTTGGCTTAAATGCATGTGGGAAAATGTGAAACAGGTGTGTGCAGCAATCAGTTCAGTGGAAAACGAGGAACAGCTGTGTGCAGTGATTGGTGCAGTGGCTTATGGGGATTGCAGTCCAGAATGTGTAGTGCAAGAGTTCATGATGAGAAGAAAGACCAGATACATGACAGAGCCCATCCCCAAGGAGCGGCTTCCAGACGCTCTAACCACATAATACAACCTGGAGGGTGGTGGAGCGGAGGCGGAACAGGGGGAGGGATGGAGGACCAGGTCCATGTAGGGGTACTGGAACCACGAACTGAGGCGGAGCTGACGGAGGGAGAAGCCATGATGGAGGAAGGATTGGCTCCTGCATGGGGCCGACCGACGGAGGTGGAGCCGGTGGAGCCCGAGGCGGAACCGGAGAGTCGATGGTCCTGGGCGACACAGAGGATCCGGAGGGCCAAGGCGGAACCCAAGGCTCTGGCGACCCTGGCGGAGATGGAGGTCCGGAGGTACGCAGCGGAGCCGGAGTGACAGAGGATCGAGGCTGTGCCCACGGGAGGGAGGAGGTCCACAGAGCCGGCAGGACGGAGTGACGAGGTGCAGCCGGAGGAGTAGAGTCCAGAGGCGAAGGTGGGGCGACGACTGACCGGGGCGGAGCCGGAGAGACGATGGAGCCCGGAGGAGCTGGTGGGCCGACGGCCGACGAGGGAGCACAGAGCCGGGGTGGAGCCGCAGGGTCGGAGGGCCGAGGTGGAGTCCAGGACTCTGAGGCTGGAGGTGATTGTGAGGGGTCCTTCAGTCTGGACACCGATGGAGACTGGCAGTCCCATGGCAAGTCCTCTGCACCGAAGGTGGGATGTGGGTGAGCAGAGGGACTGTCAGGAGACAGAGGTGGCGGGACAGGAGCAGCAGGGAGGGTGGGTGGGAACAGTCCATGCATGAGCTCCGTGACCAGAACCGGGCAGACAGGAATCTCAGGACGACTGGATGGAACCAGCGGAGTCTCTGGAAGGCTGGGCGGAACCAGCGGAGTCTCTGGAAGGCTGGGCGGAACCAGCGGAGTCTCTGGAAGGCTGGGCGGAACCAGCGGAGGCTCTGGAAGGCTGGGCGGAACCAGCGGAGTCTCTGGAAGGCAGGGCTGAACCAGCGGAGTCTCTGGAAGGCTGGGCGGAACCAGCGGAGTCTCTGGAAGGCTGGGCGGAACCAGCGGAGTCTCTGGAAGGCTGGGCGGAACCAGCGGAGTCTCTGGAAGGCTGGGCGGAACCAGCGGAGTCTCTGGAAGGCCGGGCGGGACCAGCGGAGGCTCTGGAAAGCTGGGCTGAACCAGCGGAGGCTCTGGAAGGCTGTCTTGAGGAGCGGGCTCTGGACGACGCTCTTGTGAAGCGGGCTCTGGACGACGCTCTTGTGAAGCGGGCTCTGGACGACGCTCTTGTGAAGCGGGCTCTGGACAACGCTCTTGAGGAGCGGGCTCTGGACAGCGCTCTTGAGGAGCGGGCTCTGGAGAACTGGACGACCCCAGCGGAGATTCAGGAGGGCTGGGCGTCTCCAGCGGAGACTCTGGAAGAGCAGGCTCTGAGCGAGCGGTCACTGGAGGGCGCTCTGGCGGCGCAGTCACTGGAGGGCGCTCTGGCGGCGCAGTCTCTGATTTGATGGTAGCCATCTTGTGCCATGGCTGTGGAAGGGGGCCCATCTTGAGAGCAGACTCTGGAAGGGCAGCCATTTTGCGAACAGAGTCTAGAAGGGAGGTCATCTTGTCAAGAGACTCTAGAAGGGAGGCCATCTTGCTTACAGACTCATGCGGGTCCATATTGTGATGCTGGAGAATAAAGCTGCTGGATCCTTGTAATGGCGAAGTCTTCTGTCACAAGGAGTCAGACTGAGACGTGCGGATCCATTTGCAGCATTTATTTAACAGACGTGGTCAAACAGACAGGGTCAAAATATCGGCAAACAGTAACCTCAAAGACAATCCAGAGAGTAATCCGTAACACAGGTGGGGGGTCGAAATCCAGAAGGGCAGTCCAAAGTGACAAAGAAAACAAATAAGACAAACAAAACAAACCAGGAATAAACTAAGGAAACAACAAGGCCAGGGAGCATGGAAACATGGAAAACGCTTAGAATAACAACCATAGGGAATGATAAGACTTCGCAAGGTGGCTGTGTGTGTCTTTGGCTTAAATGCATGTGGGAAAATGTGAAACAGGTGTGTGCAGCAATCAGTTCAGTGGAAAACGAGGAACAGCTGTGTGCAGTGATTGGTGCAGTGGCTTATGGGGATTGCAGTCCAGAATGTGTAGTGCAAGAGTTCATGATGAGAAGACAGACCAGATACATGACAATAAGTCTCTGTTAATCTACCCCAGTAATAATTTTTTGTGAAAAAAAATAAATAAAAAAATAGAAGTTTATGTATATTGCTATTGTAGTGTTGAGTCCAATTCCGCCGAATCGAGTCATAGTTTTTAATAAACTGAGTTTAAATGGGAAAACGTTTATTTAAGTCCTTTTTATCTTCATTTTTATGTTGTTACTTATTTTTTATGTTTTATATTGCACATGATGTGGATTCATCTGCATTCTGAACAATTTCTGCATCCAAAATGCCCGATTCCAAGTCCAAGTCCTGAGTCCAAGTACCCTAACTCTAACCATTAGTATTCATTTCAGCTGGAAACCGCACATGTTTGAAGCCTAGTGTGACTGCATTTTTTGTCTATCCCTCACATCCTTGTTTTTTATTTGAATAAAATTCAACATGGCATTTACCCTGACTAAGGTCTATGGTTAAATTTATTCATTTAGTTTTTCCTAAATGTAGGAATGTTTTTTGAGTGTGCCAGGTTCTTAATGTGTCTGATTGTGTGTTTATGAAGGTTGAAAGGTTTAATTAGGTTCTTATTAATTTTTTGAAGTATTAAGGTTGATAAACGCCACAATGTCACAATATTTAAGCAAAGATGTGTCTTATATTTTCAGGATGATGAAGATAAGTGCATGCTAAAGATATCCTCTATTATTCTCTCTGAAGCCTTAAAAGTCCAATGGGTATGGCATGATACGGGGACAGCAGAATGAATATATAAAACTTGTTCAAAGAGTTTAAATACTGCTCTTTGTATTTGTACTAATAAATCTCTAGTGTGTATGTATATAGCATTTATTTCTTCTACATTGTATAGCAGTGAAGTCTCAGTCAGTCTTTATTGGGTCAAAGTACAGAAGAAA
This sequence comes from Garra rufa, assembly GCF_049309525.1. NCBI lineage: Eukaryota > Metazoa > Chordata > Actinopteri > Cypriniformes > Cyprinidae > Garra > Garra rufa. Next base: position 14,307,986 of record NC_133362.1, read on the forward strand.
GCATAAAGAGTCAGAAAAAAAGTATGAATTAATAGTAAAAACCATCATGGTTTCAGAACAGCTCAAATAATACATGAATGCATTTATTCTTTTAATTCTCTGATCATATAAAGCACAAAGAAAGCTATTAGATTTATGCACAGAACACTGCATTCTCCGTATTCTTTTCCCCAGAGAGAATAGCATGTGGGTAGTTGTATGTTATAGTTGGTCTGCCTACACTCTTCCATAAAATATGATCAAATGCAGACTTCAATAGAAAGAAAACTTTGACAACTTTTGAAGATGTAGTCAAAGCAGCAGCACATTAACAACACGGCTGGTGTGAACGCGTATTGTTTGCTTTGAATTGTAATGCTTTTCAAAGGTGTTCAGATTTTTGAGGAGACCTTGAGGGAAGCAACCAACGATATAAGACTTTGAGAATATTTCAACAGTTCCTGTATTGCTGAGGAACTTGGTTAAAAACATTTATGACAGGAATAACAATGTAATGAATCAGATGGTCATAATGCTTCTGTAAAGCAAAGTGTAGTTCCTGTTGGAAGTGCAAAAATATCTCTGGAAACATAAATATCACATAGGAGTAATGTGCAAAGAGCTAAAAGCTAAAAGCTTGATAAAATTAAACAGTTAAACATTCCAACAGTACAAACATGGAAATGATTCAGACAGAATATAAAATCTAAAAGAGACATAAACAAATTTTGCAACTCTTATAATGTCACACAGCAATATTACAAATAAAACAAAGTTTCCAAAGTTCACTTTATAAAGTGCTGAACTGTGACATTTCAAAAGGGAAAAATGGCTTCCTCTGGAGTTATTGCATTTGTGGGAATTTATGACCAAAAACAGTCATAGTAGACTTCATCCTCAGTTCATTGCACTAAAAGAAAATAAAGATTTTTTATGCCCTAACAATGCACATCTGAATTAAACTGAGAGGTGAGTATGTTAGATAGAGTTGGCAAGTGAGGAAAATCAATATAAAATGTTATAATTGCAGAGTGTTTCTAATGGTCTCGATGCAAGCTGCGACCCTTGGCAAGACACGTCTCTGTCTTGCTTTTGCAGTTGATGGCAGTGGGTGTAATTATTAATACTGGCACAAAAATCTCAGAGTGAGACATACTGCAGTTGGAGATCTAAATTCTGCCAACTTGATTTTTCCCAAAAAGACATTGCTTGAAAGTGACATGTTGGCATTTCACAAGGGAATAGAGCTTTCTGATACTGATCATAAAATCATTTGGGAACTTATTTTACTGGTCAAACCTCAGCTTCCTGTGAACATGAGTCACTTGCTCATGTGGGCATGGTCATGTTTTTTGTTTTTTGTTTTTTAATCTGAATCTACATCAAGAACGTTTTTATTACTTAGAGAATGTATTCGATTTGAAATCTTACATTTCTGTTACATTACAATTTTTTTTTCGAACCAATCGCCTGAGCCATAAATGTGATTACACGAGCTAAAAGAAAAGGATGTCATGACAGTGCGCTGCAAGAATGCACACAGTCACAACTCTTTAGCAACTCTATTAAGCTGTAAATATTAAAAATTAAATAATATTATTGGTTCAAGCCACTGGCTATTTGTGTTAAAGGGGTCATCGGATGGCCATTTTCACAAGTTGATATGTGTCACAAGGAGGGTCAGAGACGTTCGGATCCATTCGCAGCATTTATTCAAACAAACAAACACAAAAGGGCAGGCAGAAATCGTGGTCAAACACAGGCAGAAGGTCGGGGCTGGCAGCTATCATCAAAACACGGGGAGTAGTCCAGGAATCAAACACAGGAAATCAAACACGGGAATAAACGCTCGGAAATAATGACCAGAAGGAACAATAAGACTTCGCAGAGTGGCTGTGTGTGTGAGAAGCTTAAATGCAGTCAGTGTGATGAGGTGCAGCTGTGAGCGGTAATCAGTAAAGTGAGAGCAGGTGAATGCAGTGATTAGTGCAGTGGCTTGTGGGGAATGAAGTCCATGAAGTGTGGTGCAAGAGTTCATGATGACAAGATAGACCAGATACGTGACAGAGCCCCTCCCCAAGGAGTGGCTTCCAGACGCTCTAACCACCTAATACAACCTGGAGGGTGGTGGAGCGGAGGCGGAATAGGGGGAGGGATGGAGGGCCAGGTCCATGTAGGGGTACTGGAACCACGAACTGAGGCGGAGCCGACGGAGGGAGAAGCCATGGCGGAGGAAGGGTTGGCTCCTGCATGGGGCCGACCGACGGAGGTGGAGCCGGTGGAGCCCGAGGCGGAACCGGAGAGTCGATGGTCCTGGGCGACACAGAGGATCCGGAGGACCAAGGCGGAACCCAAGGCTCTGGCGACCCTGGCGGAGATGGAGGTCCGGAGGTACGCAACAGAGCCGGAGTGACAGAGGATCGAGGCTGTGCCCACGGGAGGGAGGAGGTCCACAGAGCCGGCAGGACGGAGTGACGAGGCGCAGCCGGAGGAGTAGAGTCCAGAGGCGAAGGTGGGGCGACGACTGACCGGGGCGGAGCTGGAGAGACGATGGAGCCCGGAGGAGCTGGTGGGCCGACGGCCGACAACGGAGACGAGGGAGCACAGAGCCAGGGTGGAGCTGCAGGGTCGGAGGGCCGAGGTGGAGTCCAGGACTCTGAGACTGGAGGTGATGGTGAGGGATCCTTCAGTCTGGACACCGATGGAGACTGGCAGTCCCACTGCAAGTCCTCTGCATCGAAGGTGGGATGTGGGTGAGCAGAGGGACTGTCAGGAGACAGAGGTGGCGGGACTGGAGCAGCAGGGAGGGTGGGTGGGAACAGTCTATGCATGAGCTCCGTGACCAGAACCGGGCAGACAGGAATCTCAGGACGACTGGATGGAACCAGCGGAGGTTCTGGAAGGCTGGGCGGAACCAGCGGAGACTCTGGAAGGCCGGGCGGGACCAGCGGAGGCTCTGGAAGGCCGGGCGGGACCAGCGGAGGCTCTGGAAGGCCGGGCGGGACCAGCGGAGGCTCTGGAAGGCCGGGCGGGACCAGCGGAGGCTCTGGAAGGCCGGGCGGGACCAGCGGAGGCTCTGGAAGGCCGGGCGGGACCAGCGGAGGCTCTGGAAGGCCGGGCTGAACCAGCGGAGGCTCTGGAAGGCCGGGCTGAACCAGCGGAGGCTCTGGAAGGCCGGGCTGAACCAGCGGAGGCTCTGGAAGGCCGGGCTGAACCAGCGGAGGCTCTGGAAGGCCGGGCGGAACCACCGGAGGCTCTGGAAGGCTGGGCGGAACCAGCGGAGACTCTGGAAGGCTGGTTGGGAGACCAGCTGCTCGAGCCGACAGCAGCGGTGGGTCCTCCACGCTAGACATTAATCTTTGCCAAACCGTGGTAAAGTGTGGGTGCTGTGGTTCAGGACTAGCAGACATCTTGTGCTGTGGCTCAGGGTTAACAGAAATCTTGTGCTGTGGCTCAGGACTAGCAGACATCTTGTGCTGTGGCTCAGGGTTAACAGAAATCTTGTGCTGTGGCTTTGGGCTGGCAGACATCTTGTGTTGTGACCCTTCAAGTACTCCCACAGTGAACGGAGATCCACAATATAATAAAACAAAGTCAATAAATTGTGCGAGTGTCCAACTAGGGTCCTCATCGGGTAAGCATAAACTGATGTCAGTGTCCAACCCGCTCCAAAAACATTCCTTTAACATAAATTCGTCACAAGGTGCCAGGTGACTGTACGTAATAAATTCCTCAACATAACATTCGATAGGACGGCCATCTTGAAAAATGGAGCAGAGGGAACTTACGGGGTTGGACAAACTTTCTGCTGGATCCTTGTAATGGCGAAGTCTTCTGTCACAAGGAGGGTCAGAGACGTTCGGATCCATTCGCAGCATTTATTCAAACAAACAAACAAACACAAAGGGGCAGGCAGAAATCGTGGTCAAACACAGGCAGAAGGTCGGGGCTGGCAGCTATCATTAAAACACGGGGAGTAGTCCAGGAATCAAACACAGGAAATCAAACACGGGAATAAACGCTCGGAAATAATAACCAGAAGGAACAATAAGACTTCGCAGAGTGGCTGTGTGTGTGAGAAGCTTAAATGCAGTCAGTGTGATGAGGTGCAGCTGTGAGCGGTAATCAGTAAAGTGAGAGCAGGTGAATGCAGTGATTAGTGCAGTGGCTTGTGGGGAATGAAGTCCATGAAGTGTGGTGCAAGAGTTCATGATGACAGGATAGACCAGATACGTGACAATATGATTCTTTAGGTTCTTAATGAAAAGTCTATAACATGCTTTGGTTAAAATTTCTCAATGGTCGTGTAAAAAACACCCTTTTTACCTTGAATAAAATTGTTCAGTTGCAGCAGTGTACAAATGGAAATGATCAACAGACAAATAAACTAAACTAAACTAAGATAAAATAACTTTATTTAGGAAGACAGGTCATTTTTATACATACAATATCAAGCCTGGATGTCTCGGACATTCAAACAAATTATTCAAAAGTTATGTGCTACCTTATATACAGTAGATAGGAAAGAAAACTATTTTTTGTTTGTGAGGTTACTTATGAGAAAGATGCATATGTGCTTATATATTTAGCTGTGGTTTCAGTTTCACACATGAAATAATATCAGCAAAGTGTAAATGTGCAAAAGAGGAAGGAAGTGAAGTACAACTATTTGAGAGAAAAGAGGACAGAGAGTGAGGCCTTGAAATGATAAAATATAACTTTAATGTTAATGTTTAAGATTTGTAATGTTTTCTAAAGAAATCTCTTTTGCTCACCAAGCCTGCATTTATTTGATCCAAAGTACAGCAAAAACAGTACAATTCTGAAATGTATTTGAATATTTGAATTTATTTTAACATGTAATTTTTAGCCTCATTACTTCAGTCACATGATCCTTCAGAAATCATTCTAATATTCTGATGTGCTGCTCAAAAAAACTATTATGCTGAGTAGAAGTTTTTCAGGTTTCACTGATGAATAAAAAGTTCAGAAGAACAGCATTTATCTGAAATGGAAATCTTTTGTAACATTATAAATGTCTTTATCATCACTTTTGAACAATTGAAAGCATTTCTGCTAAATGAAAGTATTAATTTCTAGAATTTCTTTCCCAATATATATATATATATATATATTGACTCCAGGCTTTTGAATGGGATAGTGTTTAATGTTACAAAAGCTTTTTATTTCAGATAAATGCTGATCTTTGGATCTTTATATTCATCAAAGAATTCGAAAAAAATCTACTCAACAGTTTTATATATTGATAATAATAATAACAGCAAATCAGCATATTAGAATCATTTCTAAAGGATCATGTGACACTGAAGACTGGAGTAATGATGCTGAAAATTTAGCTTTGATCACAAAAATAAATTACATTTTAAAATATATTCAAATAGTATATTAAACAGTAAAAATATTTCACAGTATCACTGCTTTTGCTTTATTTTGGATCAAATAAATGCAGCCTTGTTGAACAGAAGAGAGCAGACGGTAGATTCAAATAAAAATCAGTCCAGCAGACATGAAAATGATCAACAGACAAACAAAAGTCAGGAGCCATAAGACTAGACTAAAAGTATATGCCAAATGTCTTCTGATTATAAATGAACAATGAGACAATGGTGCCACCATAGATCTAATTATATGGCCTTTTGTAAGAGTTTGGCATAGTTTCTTAGTTCCTTGTCCAAAGTGTATTTCAAATACACAACCAGGGGGAAATCTTCAATCACAGTCTAGAGTGGAGCTTGTTGCTTTCTCTGTCCGATACGATCTGCTCCTCACTCTCCTCAGGCAGGGCAAGTACTTCCCAGCGGCGGCACGGAAGTCTCTGCGGAGAAAGATGTAAAACACAGGATCCAGCAAGCTGTTAAGGCTCAGAAAGCCTCGTCCTACCTGATAGGGCACAAACACAGCCTTTTCCCAAATGCACGGACTGCTGTGTATCAGCAGTCCGACGTACTTCACACAGCCGATGAAATGATAGGGCCCCAGCACCGTGACAAATACGGCCACCAGTAGGGTGAGCAGACCCCTGATACTCCTCTTCTCCTCGGATAAAAGCGAGTTGATTGCCATCAGCGAGCGGACGGTCTCTCTGTGGAGACCAACAATGAAGCTCAGGGGTATGATGAAGGACACAAGCAGTGTAATCAGCCTGTAGGTGATAAAACTGCCCTCGGAGGGATACTTCTCGATACAAAGAGTGTAATTTTCCTGCTTGGGAAAGAGCTTGTCGAACGCGATGGCAGGTGGCACCGCAATTAGAATCCAAATGCTGAGTGCTATCCAGCGAGCAAACCTCAAGTTACGGAGATGCTTGAAACTGAGAGGCCTGGCAATGGCCAGGTGACGCTCTAGAGCGATGATACACATGAAGAAGATGCCCGCGTAAATGCTAATGTAAAAAAACATACCCATGAACTGACAGCTCCGGGGCCCGAAGCGCCAGTAGTGTCCGCTAGCATAGTAATCCATCCATAAAGGCAAAGTCAGGAGTTGAATTAGATCTGCGATCAATAGGTTGATGACGTACACGGGTAGAACATTCTCTGATTGGATGAGTCTGTAGAGCCCAAAGAGCGCCAACAGGTTTAAAGGTGTGCCGATGACAAAGAACATCCCGTACAGGACGGGAAGGAAGATGGCGTCTTGACTGAAGTCGATCCCGCAAGCATTTCCCACAACGGCTGAGGCGCTCAGGTTGGTGAGGGCACTAACATTGAACTGGTTCTTCATCTTTTGTCTAGAACAGAGTGGTATTGTGGTGTTTATATGGTTTCGCATCCTATTCACAAAACTGCCAGCAGCAACATTTTATGTAACAGTTTCATTTTTAAACGAAGCACCGGCTAAATATATGCACCATTATATATGGGAAATAAACATTTACAGAACAAGCTATTCAAAACACTTTAGGGGGAATTCACTTAGAATGAATTGCAGCATTTTAGTTCCCAATGCGGAATCATTCAAATCAGGTAACGGCTCAAATATGCCCACAAGCAGTGAATTTACATTTATGCATTTGACAGATGCTTTTACCTAAAGCGACTACATACCTTGGAATCAAACCCATTAGAATAAATTTTATCAGCGGTTTAATTTAATGCAATGCACATTTAGTGCCTGGTTTAACTGCATTGCACTTGGTTAATGAAAAAACCCACATATTTACATAAGTGGCAAAACTCTTCAGTGAATTCCCCCTTAAAAATTTTCATTAGTCTAATAAGTCTAATAACCTAAATCCAAAGGATAAATGTGACCCTGGACCACAAAACCAGTCATAAGCGTCAATTTATCAAAATTGAGATTTATACATAAATAATAAATAAGTTTTCCATTGATGTACGGTCTGTTAGGATAGGACAATATTTTGCCGAGATACAACTATTTGAAAATCTGGATTCTGAGGGTGCAAAATAATCTAAATGTTGAGAAAAAATAACCTTTCAATTTGTCCAAATGAAGTTCCCCTTCAGTCGAATCACTTCGACGTTACATGGGAATTCGCTTAGAATCCAATCATCTCTGAGCCTTATACAAAAGGCCAATGAAAATTGGCGAGTGGCATTTGCATGACGCGCCACGCCCCGTACATACGGGTATAAATAGCGACGTCATGCGCCAGTCAGACAGCTTCTTCGCTTCAGATCTGTCTGATGTTGAGCCTGCTGTTTTCTCTCTACGAGACTTCTAGACAAAACTACAAAGAGTTCTTCAAAAAGAGTTCCTGCTCTCTCTCCTGACGTGCTGCCAAGACTAAAAGAGCTTTCTGTTTGGCGGCCGTCAGCGATCTCCTGCGGGCTGCCGTTTTCACGGCCATTACAGCCGCACTGCATTCCAGCGAGAAAGTCCCGTTGAGTGCACAGCCGCCCCGCGGCTTTTTCCCTGGGCAGACCGGGAGCTAAAAGAGCAATTTCTCGCGGCCGCAAGACGTTCTTTTCAGAATGGCTTTTCGGCCGTGCGCTTCAGGATGCGGTAGTTTCCTCCCTCCTGCGGACGGACATGATCACTGCCTCACGTGTTTGGGGAGTGAGCACGCTGAGGCAGCGTTCATGGATGGTGAATGCATTCATTGCGAATGCATGACCATGAGCACGCTGAAGTCCCGCCGCTCGTTCGCGAGGCGGCTCCCCCCGCCTTCCTCTCGCGGTCTGTCGTTAAGCCGTCAATGCTTTTCGGCCACCGCGGCGAGACGCGGGGGGGACTTAACTGTCACCGTGCAGAACGCACCGCCGGCCCAGAAAGCCCTGCGGTCTTCTGTCACACAGCGTGGTCCCGTCGAGTTCCCGGAGCAGTACGCTTCCCCGCCCAGCGGGCTGAGCGTCTCCTTCGGTGCTCCTGCGGAGGATGAGATGTCGACCGCAGCATCAGAGGGAGAGTCGGTTGGCGAGGCGGACGCTTCGGCGGCGCGGCCCCCTCCAGAGGTGGCCGCTCCGTCTGAGGTGGACGTCGAGCTATCGACTATGCTCCTCCGGGCCGCCAGGGGGATCGGTTTGGAGGTGCCCCAGGCGCCCCCGGCCGATCCTTCTAGGCTGGATGATTGGTTCCTGGGGAGGGCCCCCGCGGCTCCACCTCGCCCCCCCTCGGTCCCATTCTTCCCGGAGCTGCACGAGGAGCTGACTAGATCCTGGCGGGCCCCCTTCTCATCACGGCCCCGCCCCAGCTCCTCTCCCCTCGCCACCCTCGATGGCGGGGCAGCCAGGGGGTATGCAGCGATTCCCCGGGTCGAGCGCGCTGTGGCGGTGCACTTGTGCCCACGCGGCGCTGCCACCTGGAGGGATCGTCCGCATCTCCCGTCCAGGGCGTGCGAGCGCTCGTCCGCCCTTGCGGGCCGCGTTTACCACGCCGCTGGACAGGCCGCCACCGCCCTGCATGCTATGGCGATCCTCCAAGTGTATCAGGCCCAGGCCCTGAAACAGCTGCATGAGGGTGGTCCCGACCAGGGGGTTATGGAAGAACTCCGCGCCGCCACCGACTTCGCCCTACGGGCGACGAAGGTCACGGCGCGTTCCCTTGGTCAGGTGATGTCCACAGCCGTGGTCCAGGAGCGACACCTATGGCTCACTCTGGCCCAGATGGCAGACGTCGACAAGGCTCGCTTTCTTGACGCTCCTATCTCCCAGAGTGGCCTATTCGGCGACACTGTCGAGGACTTTGCCCAGCAGTTCTCGGCAGTCCAGAAGCAGCGGGAGGCCATTCAACACATCTTGCCCCGCCGCGAGTCTAAACCCATCCCGCCGCCGGTGGCTCAGCCTCCCCCCGCTCGTCGCCGAGGGCGCCCCCCCGCGGCCCCCACCAAACCTGCTCCGTCGCCTGCTGAACCCAAGAAGGAGACGGCCCGACGTCGAGCCGGCCGCGGGGGTGCGGCGCCGCCCGCCTCTCAGGGACCTGCAAAGAACACCCGCAAAAGAGCCGCGAAACGTCCCTGACGCGGGCAACCCGGAGGTGGAGAAGTTTGTTCTTCAGGGGACGAGAACATCTACGTCCCCGCTCCCGCTGGAGGGCCGGGGGTTGTTGTGCACTTTAACGCTGCCGCCGGCCCACGGGTCGGCGGTACCCACAACTTCAATAAAAGAGCAATTTCCTTCACCTCCGGGGCCTCGGCCCCGTGTTCCCGTTCCGGGCGGCACCAGGATGCCCTCTCGGAGCCGGACTCGGAGCTGTCTTTCGCCAGCGCGGGAACCTGGGAAGAAGGTAGGCCCTGCTCAGAGCAGCTTGTCTCCCCTTCCTGTTCCCCCCCTAGGCTGCCCCACCACGGTCACGTCGGTCAACGTTCCCTTGACACCCCTGTCGAGGCGCTTGGGGGCCTGGCTTCAGCTCCCCAGCCCCTCGCGGTGGTTGATACGGACGGTACGTCTCGGCTATGCGATTCAGTTCGCCAAAGCTCCGCCCAGGTACAGAGGTGTCCTTCACACTCGTGTCCACTCAGACACCCACGCCGCTGTCCTGCGTGCAGAGGTCGCAGTCCTACTGGCGAAGGATGCGATCGAGCTTGTCCCTCCAGCCGAGATGAGGTCAGGGTTTTACAGTCCCTACTTCATCGTGCCCAAAAAGAGTGGTGGGTTAAGACCCATCCTGGATCTCAGAGTCCTGAATCGGTCCCTTCTCAGGCTGCCGTTCAAGATGCTCACGACGAAGCGCATGCTCACATGCATTCGTCCCCAGGATTGGTTTGCAGCCATCGACCTGAAGGACGCGTACTTCCATGTCTCGATTCTTCCTCGCCACAGGCCCTTTCTTCGGTTTGCGTTCGAGGGTCGAGCATACCAGTACAAAGTTCTCCCATTCGGCCTGTCCCTCTCTCCTCGCGTTTTCACCAAGGTTGCGGAAGCGGCCCTGGCCCCTCTTTGGCTGTCAGGTTTCCGCATCCTCAACTATCTCGACGACTGGCTTCTGTTAGCCCACTCTCGAGAGGTGCTATGCGACCAGAGGGACCTGGTGCTTCAGCACCTCAGCCGCCTGGGCCTTCAGGTCAACCGAGAAAAGAGCAAACTCTCCCCAGTGCAGAGGATCTCTTTTCTCGGTGTGGAGCTGGACTCGGTCTCCATGACAGCCCGTCTCACCAACGAGCGCGCTCAGTCGGTGCTGAGATGTCTAGATTTATTCAGGCACAAGACAGCGGTTCCTCTAAAAACTTTTCAGAGGCTCCTGGGGCATATGGCAGCTGCGGCCGCGGTAACGCCGCTGGGGTTGCTTCATATGAGACCGCTTCAGCACTGGCTACACGACCGAGTCCCGAGACGGGCATGGCACCGTGGCACACTCCGGATTGGCGTTTCCCCGCAGTGTCGCCGCCTGTTCAGCCCGTGGTCAGACCCTGCCTTTCTCCAGGCCGGAGTACCCCTGGGGCAGGTGTCCAGGCACATCGTGGTTTACACGGATGCCTCCACCACGGGTTGGGGTGCTGTGTGCAACGGGCAAGCAGCTTCGGGCTCCTGGACAGGACCTCGACTGCAGTGGCACATCAATTGCCTCGAGTTGCTGGCTGTGCTTCTGGCCCTTCGTCGCTTCCGACCGACGTTGCGTCAGAAGCACGTACTTGTGCGTACCGACAGCACTGCGACTGTGGCTTATATCAACCGCCAGGGCGGCCTCCGCTCTCGTCGCATGTCACAACTCGCCCGCCGTCTGCTCCTCTGGAGTCAAACGTGGCTGAAATCGCTACGTGCCATTCACATTCCGGGGGAACTCAACCGTGCAGCCGATCAGCTCTCACGGCAGTCCACCCTCCCTGGAGAATGGCGACTCCACCCCGAGGCAGTCCAGCTGATTTGGAGGCATTTCGGGGAGGCCCAGATAGATCTGTTTGCCTCCCCCGAATCCTCCCACTGCCAGCAGTTCTTCTCCCTCAACGAGGTATCCCTCGGCAGGGACGCTCTGGCCCACAGCTGGCCTCCGGGGCCCAAGTACGCCTTTCCCCCAGTGAGCCTCCTTGCACAGACCCTGTGCAAGATCAGGGAGGACGAGGAGCAGGTTCTCCTGGTCGCCCCATACTGGCCTGCCAGGACCTGGTTCCCAGAACTCAATTCCCTCGCGGCAGCCCCTCCCTGGAAAATCCCCTTGAGGAAGGACCTTCTTTCTCAGGGGATGGGCACTATCTGGCACCCACGTCCCGATCTATGGAACTTGCACGTCTGGCTCCTGGACGGGACGCTTCAGACCTCGCCGGCCTTCCACAGGCCGTGGTAGAAACCATCACTCAGTCCCGAGCCCCCTCTACAAGGCAGGCGTACGCACTGAGGTGGGGTCTATTCGTCGACTGGTGTTCCTCACGAGAACAGGACCCACAGAGATGCACGATTGCAGTAGTGCTTTCCTTCCTGCAAGAGAAGTTGGAGCGCAGGCTGTCCCCTTCGACTCTCAAAGTGTATGTTGCCGCCATTGCCGCACATCACGATGCAGTGGATGGATCATCCCTAGGGAAGCACCCTCTGGTCGTGAGATTCCTCAGAGGCGCTAGGAGGATCAATCCTCCCAGACCGCGCCTCGTACCCTCTTGGGACCTCTCCGTCGCCCTCCAGGGCCTGCGGGGACCTCCCTTCGAGCCCCTCGCCTCAGTTGAGCTTAAGTTTCTGTCATTAAAGACAGCGCTCCTGACTGCGTTGGCCTCCATCAAGAGGGTGGGGGATCTGCAAGCTTTCTCTGTCGACGAAGCGTGCCTGGAGTTCGGGCCCGGCGATTCTCACGTCATCCTGAGACCCCGGCCCGGCTATGTGCCCAAGGTTCCCACCACGCCTTTCCGCGATCAGGTGGTGAACCTGCAAGCTCTGCCCTTGGAGGAGGCAGACCCAGCTTTAGCATCGTTGTGTCCAGTCCGTGCTCTGCGCACCTACGTAGACCGCACTCGGCACTTCAGACGCACCGAGCAGCTCTTTGTCTGCTTCGGAGGTCAGCAGAAAGGGAATGCTGTCTCCAAACAGAGGTTGGCGCATTGGGTGGTAGAAGCCATCTCCCTGTCTTACTTATATCAGGGAGAGCCTTGCCCCTTAGGCTTGCATGCCCACTCCACACGGAGTGTTGCATCTTCCTACGCGTTGGCACATGGCGCCTCATTAGCGGACATCTGCAGAGCTGCCGGCTGGGCGACACCTAATACCTTTGCCAGGTTTTACAACCTTCGCTTAGAGGCCGTCTCTTCCCGAGTTCTGACAGGTGACCGGGAGGACGGCTAGTGTCGGCTTGCTGCGCCATTCCCACGTGGATCCGTGCGCTATCTCCCAGTTTGTTCCCTCCGGCGAACCTGGGTCCTCCATGCCCCTCAGTCCGGGCTAGACGCGGAGTAGCTCTTGACTGTGCTCCTGCCGGGTCTCCTTCGCCCCGCAGGTTGTGGCTATTTTTCTCTATATTTTTCCAGGGGTCAACCAGTAGGCCCCTGTTTCCCTCGTATATCCCTAAAACCCCCTTATGGATATATTGAATTTCTTACTTTCACATGGACAGAATTCATGTCTCCGCCCCCCCAACCCCTGCTTCAGTTTCTGGCTTCCCTGGGGTCCCCCCCTTCTCGGGCCCCAGGGCGTTGGGAAGGTTACGTTAACGTCCGCCTGTTGACACGTCCGCCTGCCGGCACGTGGTCGTTGCGTAACGCGGCGCAGGGACGTGGCTTGTTCCATAGGGTCAGTTCCCATGTAACGTCGAAGTGATTCGACTGAAGGGGAACGTCTAGGTTACGTAGGTAACCCTCGTTCCCTGAAGGAGGGAACGGAGACGTTACATCCCCTGCCACGTCCCTGTCGTCGCGCTGACGCCGGCTCAATCCGGCTCCTCAGCGAAGAACCTGTCTGACTGGCGCATGACGTCGCTATTTATACCCGTATGTACGGGGCGTGGCGCGTCATGCAAATGCCACTCGCCAATTTTCATTGGCCTTTTGTATAAGGCTCAGAGATGATTGGATTCTAAGCGAATTCCCATGTAACGTCTCCGTTCCCTCCTTCAGGGAACGAGGGTTACCTACGTAACCTAGACGTTCTTAGCAATGCATATTACTAATCAAAAATTAAGTTTTGATATATTTACAGTAGGAAAAGTACTAAATATCTTCATGGAACATGATCTTTACTTAATATATGAATGATTTTCGGAATAAAAACACATACAATGTATTTTTGGCTATTGCTACAAATATACCCATGCTACTTAAGACTGGTTTTGTGATCCAGGGTCACAAATATAAATAAATCATAAATGTACTTACCTAATGTGTTCTGATGTGAAACGTGAGCTTTACTAAATAACTGCTGACCGCAGTGACAACTCAAGTCACTTCATTTCCTACAGGAACATGACTTTCTGATTCAGGGAAAATATTATAAAAAGCATAAAGATGAATATATTTCAGAGTGAATGAGCTCAGCACTTGACTAACTTCAACGAACGTACAAGAGGAAATGTGTCAGGAGGATGTTACTTATTGCAAGACTTCACCAATATTTAACCGACAACCAAACCACTTTTTTTTTCTTTTTCTTTTTTCTTGTGCCATGTTTGACCTGTAAATATAAACTGCTAAATCAGACAATCATCTGTACAAACAATGAAAACTACAAACCCATATATGAATATATTTATTTAAGAAAATGTATTTAAATCTGTTTAAAGACTATTTAAATTAATTTTACATTTTACTGTATATTTTACTTTTTCATCAAAATAATGAGTTTTACATATAAAAAGAATAATAATTTCATTAATTGTATTTGCACTTTAGTCCTTTAGACCTGTAATTTAAATAACACTTATTGAATTAAATGAGTTTGAAAACATTGATTTAATTCATCCACTAACTCTCAATAAAGGTAGTGATTTTGAAGCACTAAGAAGAATAATTATTAGTGTGCACGGGCATTTGAAAAGGCTGTGAGAAATTTAAAGGCATGCGTTGCACTTTGGGAAGAAAACTGCCTGTTCATGTGTCAAAAAATTGGTTAAAGTGATGTCAAAGACATACAGTGCTGGTGTCAGACAGTGAATTGCATCATCTTCATGGAAAGGATCTTGGCATGAACATGGAGAGTGAAGGCTAGATTAAAGCTTGTAGCGCGTAAAACCAGTTGAAAGAGTTGTGAGGAAGCTAAAAGCTGGCTCTACCTTAGATGTTCATAGTGTTTTGTTTTTTTCTTGCTGTCCATTACTGGTCACACTTGAGAGGAGAGATGATATACTAGAAAAACTAGGCATGAG